>NC_064920.1:201877622-202185872 GCF_023897955.1 Schistocerca gregaria | reverse complement strand
ACACGATACCACAGTCATCAAGAGTAGTGACTGGCGTATTGTGACGAGCCAATTGCTTCGCCACCATTGACCAGACGTTTTCAATTGTTGAGAGATCTGGAGATCGTGCTGGCCAGGCCAGATGTCGAATATTTTCTGTATCCAGAAAGACCCGTATAGGACCTCCAACATGCGGTCCTGCGTTGTCCTGCTGAAATCTACGGTTTGGCAAGGATCGAATGAAGGGTAGAGCCACGGGTTGTAACACATCTGAAATGTAACGTCCGCTGTTCAAAGTGCTGTCAGTGCGAAGAAGAGGTGACCGAGACGTATAACCCAATGGTACCCCATACCATCACGCCATGTGATAGGCCAGTATGGTGATGACGAATACACGCTTCCAATGTGCATTCACCGCGATGTCGACAAACACAGATGCGACCATCATGATGCTGTAAACAGAACCTGGATTCATCCGAAAAAATGACGTTTTGACAGTCGTGAACCAAGGTTCGTCGTTGAATACACCATCGCAGGCGCTCATGTCATGATGCAGCGTCAAGAGTAACCGCAGCCACTGTTTCCGAGGTGATAGTCCATGCTGCTGCAAACGTCGTCGAACTGTTCGTGCAGATGGTTGTTGTCTTGCTAGCGTCCCCATCTGTTGACTCAGAGATCGAGACGTTGCTGCACGATCCGTTACAGCCATGCGGATACGACGCCTGTCCTCTCGCCTGCTAGTGATACGAGGCCGTTGGGATCCAGCACGGCGATTCGTATTCCCTCCTGAACCCACCGACTCAATATTCTGCTAACAGTCATTGGATCTCGACCGACGCGAGCAGCAATGTCGCGATACGATAAATCGCAATCGCAATAGGCTACGATCCGACCTTTATCAAAGTCGGAAACGTTATGGTACGCATTTCTCCTCCTTAGACGAGGCATCACAACAACGTTTCACCAGGCAACGCCGGTCAACTGCTGTTTGTGTATGAGAAATCGGTTGGAAACCATCCTCATGTCAGCACGTTGTAGGTGTCGCCACCGGCGCCAACCTTGTGTGAATGTTCTGAAAAGCTAATCATTTGTATATCACCGCATCTTCTTTCTGTAATTTCGCGTCTGTAGCAATTCATCTACGTGGTGTAGCAATTTTAATGTCCACTAGTGTATTTAAAAAATGATCTTCATTCACTGTTGCTTTTGCTGAGATTTACGACAGTTTGCTTTTACAGCTCTTACGAGTCACAATACAGAAAACAATAGAAAATTACTATTAAATTATAAGTAGGCTGTTTAGGTTTTTATGTTGGTAACGTCACGTAGCGCTCTGTATGAAAATTGCTGACTGCGCTGCGTGCAGTCGGTGGCTGGTTGGCATTGTTGGAATAGCCACTATTGTAGTGTTGGGCAGTTGGATGTGTACAGCGCGTAGCGTTGTGCAATTGGAGGTGAGAGAGTTTTGATAGGGGACGATCTGGGCGTGTGTGCGTCAGAAAGGGGAAATTTTTAAGAGTAGATACCATGAACTTATATATATATATAATTTTTGATCACTATTAAGGTAAATACATTGTTTGTTCTCTACCAAAATCTTTCATTTGGTAACTATGCCTATCAACAGTTAGTGGCTTCAGTAGTTAGAATCTTTTGTTTAGCTGGCAGTATTGGCGCTCGCTGTGTTGCAATAGTTCGAGTAACGAAGATTTTTGTGACGTAAATGATTCATGAAAGGTATAGGTTATTGTTAGTCAAGGCTATTCTTTTGTAGGGATTATTGAATGTCAGATAGCGTTGCGCCAAAAATATACTGTGTGTCAGTTTAGCTCAGAATAAGTAAAGAGAGAAATATCTGAGTACGTTCAGTTTTACTCAGTTGTTTGTAAATCAAATAACGTAAGAGGTTCACCAGCACACTAATTTATAATTTTTCTAAGGAGACGTTTCAAAATATAAAAGGTCATAAAGATATTAAAAAATTCAAGTTATAGAAAACGATACCCAGTACCTTCTTACGAAAGTAAGATGTCAAATAGTCGTCCATAGCCCATCATGGCACCACGTGGCATTTCCTTTCATGTATAGACGACTATTTGACGTGTTACTTTCGAAGTAAGATGTTTTGTATGCTTATCTCGGACATTTTAATATTTTTATCCTTTTTTAAAATAATTTAGTTTTCCATATTAGTATCTGCTGGATTTTCAGTTCTGATGGTGAGTCGCCGCGAGAAGTGGCTGCGCGGTTTAAGGCGCCATGTCACGGACTGCGCTGCCCCTCCCGCCGGAGGGTCGAGTCCTCCCTCGGGCACGGGTGTGTGTGCTGCTCTTAGTGTAAGTTAGTTTAAGCAGTGTGTAAGCCTAGGGACAGATGACCCAAGCAGTTTGGTCCCTTAGGAATTTACACGCATCTGAATACACATGGTGAATCATAAGAATCGCAAACGGTTAACTGTCGTAAGTTTCAGCTAATGCGATCAAGACAATTGTGAATAAAAACAGTATCCTCCTAGATGTGGCCGCGGCAGTGTGTGGATGACGAATCTAAAAGTGCTAAGTGTTAAAATAATGTTTTCAATTATTTACTGAAATACACTCCCCTCCTCTCTCTCTCTCTCTCTATTTCTCACCCGCCCCCCACCCACCCACACACAAACAAACTCTTATCAACAAAATAATAATACGTACCATTACACAGAATTGACAGAACTAATGGGACATCGATACGCACATACACAGATGGCAGTAATATCGCGAACACAGGTATAAAAGGGCACTGCATTGTCTGAGACGTCATCTGTACTCAGGGGAGTCAAGTGAAAAGATTTCCGACGTGATTATGGCCGCGCGACCGGAATTAACAGACTTTGAACGCGGAATGGTGGTTGGAGCTAGACGCATGGGACATTCTATTCCGAAATCGTTATGCGAATGTTTATGGGAAATCGTTATGGGAATGCAATGTTTCGAGATTGACAGTGTCAAGAGTATGTCGAGAGTACTAAGTTTCAGGCACTACCACTCCCCATGGACAACGCAGCGCTCGACGGCCTTCGCATAACGACCCAGAGCAGCGGCGCTGAGTTGTCAGTCATGCGTGAAATAGCCGCAAGAATCAATGTGGGACGTATGACGAACGTATCCGTTAGGATAGTTCGACGAAATGTCGCGTTAATGAGCTATGGCAATAGACGATCGACACGAGTGCCTTTGCTAACAGCACGGTATAGCCTGCAGCTCCCCTCCTGAGCTCCTGAAGAAATCGGTTGGACCTAAACAGAGGCCTGGTCAGATGAGGCCCGATTTCAGAGCTGATTGTAGGATTCGAGTGTCGCGCTGACCCCATGAAGCTACAGATCCGAATTGTCAACAAATGGCTCTGAGCACTATGGAACATAACATCTATCGTCATCAGTCCCCTAGAACTCAGAACTACTTAAACCTAACTAACCTAAGGACATCGCACAACACCCAGTCACCACGAGACAGAGAAAATCCCTGACCCCGCCGGGAATCGAACTCAGGAACCCGGGCGTGGGAAGCGAGAACGAATTGTCAACAAGGCAATGTGAAAGCTGTTGGTGGTTCTGTAATGGACTGTGTTTAAATGGAATTGACTGGGCCCTTCTGGTCCAACTGAACCAATCACTGATCGGGAATAGTTATATTCGGATTGTTGAAATCATTTGTAGCCATTCAACAATGGAATATTTACGGATGAGAATGCGCCATATCAGCAGGCCATAATTGTTCGTGATTGGTTAGAAGAACATTCTGGACAATTCGAGAGAGTAGTCTGTCCACCCAGATCGCCTAACATGAATCTCATCTAACATTTGTGGGATATAATCAAGGGATCAGTTCGTACAAAAAATACTCCACAGTTAACACTTTCGGAATTATGGACGGTATAGCGGCAGCATGTCAATATTTCTGCAGGGGTCCATGCCACGTCGAGTTGCTGCACTGTATAGGGAAACAGGAGGTCCAACAAGATATTAGTAGGTATCCCATGACTCCTATCTCCTCTGTGCACATCAAAACTCATTAAAATATTATACTTACAATCCTCAGCTTCGGCAGCATCATATGATTTTTTCACTCGTCAGCTCCTTATACACAGGCTTTCTAATTTCAATTTGTCTTCACTATACTGGAGAAATTTCGCTGTGGAGCTTTTACACGTCCTCTATAGAGTCATTATCTCTCCCCAAGAGATATCCATATTTTTGGAGCGACGAAGAAAGACATTCGTGTTCGTCGATTTGCATCGGACGAAGAGGCGAGAGCCTGGGTACAATCGTTGTTCCGCAGTCAATCGCAAACATTTTCCAAGAAGGGACTGAGCATTGGAATTTGTGGCACAACTTGACGAGTGAAGGGATCGGTTAGTAGGACACGTTCTGAGGCATCAAGGGGTCACCAATTAAGGAGGGAAGCGTGGAGGGTAAAAATCGTAGGCCGAAACCAAGAGATGAATACACTAACCAGATTCGAGAGAATGCAAGCTGCAGTAGTTAGTCGGAGATGAAGCGTCCTGCACAGAGGTGCCTCGAACTTGCGTCTTTGGACTGAAGACCACAACAACAAGAATAACAACAACAACAATGTGCTTATTTACTCTGAACGGTCGCCTACAGATGAGATGAGGCTTGGAACCCGCAGCTAGCTGTATTTCAAAAGTACACTGCTTAAACAGAAAGCTTTATTTCTAACTATTACTATAACTAAACAGAACTTCAAAAACGTTTTGAATGCTGTATTATTTAATACATGAAACAACAAGTTTAAAGATGCAGTTTAGAGAATGGTGATCGGCAACTAAACTTAGGAAAGCGCTTCTGAGACTTGTGCTAATTCATTGCTCACAGAAAATGCCAACCTGCAGCGTAGATCATAACTGGAGTTTCTCTGAAGACACCAGTCCACGAAGAGTTATAGACATTTTTAAGACTTGGCGATCTTTCACAAAAATTCTGCTTTCCATCTGCATCATCGCCACCTAGGTGACAACTGCTAAACAGCTAGCAGATAATCTAGGGACTCGCTCGAACAAGCAAATGTAAAGCGTTGGAGAGAGCTGTGGCTGTCTCCCCTCCTCGCGAAAGTTTAAAATAAGAGCAGTCTGCATGCAGAGTCTTTGGCTTACCATTCATTAACATTATCAGAGGATTCTGCAATCCTCTTATAGACCAGACAAGGTTAAAACTTAGGGATATGCATAAACCGTGTTTTTCCTCGACTGAAAGTTCGGCAGGATTTTATGTTAATACTTACAACTTGAAAGATGGCAGTGGAAATTTAATCTCGAGGCAACTCGACTTCCTCTACTGCACCAGTTGTTTTTGTCTCATTCTATGAGTGAATAATGCATTATTGTAGGAATCAAGGACCCAGGGGTGATGCTCAATTAATAAGTCAATTTGGTTCTCTAGTAGCGCATCATTTATCGTCAGCGTTTAGTGGATCACTTTATTTTATCTCGGAAATTATTCATGGCCATACATTTTGTAACCGTAACTCCATTCCTATGAATCAGGTCATTTCTCTGTGCTGAGCTGAAAAAAATAATGCTTGTGATATTTACTGAACAGAGATCGTCACTAAAGATTAAGGGGAACTCCTGTCAATTTGTAGAAACTACTCTCTACTGAGAACTTCTACCGTACTGAAGTTGTTCCTTTTATACGAAGTAGACTAATTCCATCAAAGGGCAGTAACAGTTTTTAAAGGTCTTTTACAGTGTTACAGATCGTTTAATTTAGAGTGAGAACTCTGTTTAAGTGATTGTGTTGTTTGTTTGCGAGAGAGAAACTGGTATTTTGATTAGTGATGTTCAATTTATCATTCATTACAGGCGAATTATTGCAAGTAAAAGATTATCCTTCAGTTAATGATGAATTAGTTAATATATATATTATATCATTAACTCCCTAATGAATATTTATCAAAACAGACTTTAGTAGCAGAAACAATCTTTAAGCACAAAATGCAAGTCACGAAAAGCATCCGCAAATTATGTTTGACATTGTGTGTATTATGATGAAAGTAGCCATTTTCATTTTTAAATGTCTTCATCTTGTTAAACGGAGTTCAGACGGATAAGTAGAGTGATTCCAACTCGAAAGAGCCTGCATTCTCGAAGAGGCACAATTTTAATGAGTATTCTGTTAACGTATTTTTGTGTTTGAACCTGTTCTTCAGCCAACAGTAATTTTATTCAATGTGAATATTAACTGATGAATGACGACATAAGTTTCTTTTTTTGACAAAAATGGAAGTTGTTGCTGACGATTCGTACGAAACTGCCGTCTTTCTTCTACCTCCATTAGCCAGGTATTTTTCATACTAATTTTCAGTTACTGCAAGAGTAACGCTTGTTTGTTCTTGAATAAGATAATTTCGGGTATTATGTCACGCCTTTAAAAACATTAAAGTAACTAAATTGAAATTCGGTCGAAACGTCAGAAATGTAGCTGCTTTAAAGATTTATAATTACGCAGCCTATTCCCCTAAACTATTTGATCGAAAATGACACTGGCTGTAGAAGCCTACGATATCATTTGCTTGCTTTCGAAAGAACCAAATAAGAACTACGCAGTGTTTCTAGAAATTAATAAGCTAACAACGAGCAAGTAATCCTAAAACGGCGTAGACGTGGATTTTCAATTCTGGACCTTCGATCACAAGATAGGTGTTGTCATCTACTGTACAGGTGGGACATTCCTGCGTTCGTGATATTTGCCAGATATATTCCGACATGCGGATACAAGCGTATCAGATCTGATCAAGAACGCCACGTGATGCAGATCTGTATAAGACTAACTGGTTAGTGCAGAGCACGGTGAAAACCATTATAAAATAAACTCGCCGGACGCCATATTTGTCAACTTTTTGCTAGAGCACACTGATCGCTTTGCAGCGTTGAAGACGGCAACGAGTCACGTGACCATCAACTGATGACGTAATCATGACAGTGAAATGGTGTGCATATACTAGCCGGCTGTGCGGAATCAGCGAAGAGTTGGGTGGCCATGGGGACGAGACAGGATGACAGAAAGGAGCTAGCCTTTATAGACGTACTTATGACGACATTGCGAATGAAGTGCCCGGTTTGTTGCTGCATTAAAGCGGACTGCTCAATGTCTGTACAACGCATTGTATACCACGAGCAGTCGTCTAACATGACGTAAGAACAATGGTCGTAAGTGTAACCCCCAACGACAGGTATCGAAGACGAGTGACACACCTTCTCAGCTACACTCGCTTTCAAATCCGGCACGAGTTTGTGCAATCAGCTAATGTAGCCGGCCTGTGTGGCCGAGCGGTTCTAGGCGCTACAGTCTGGAACCGCGCGACCGCTACGGTCGCAGGTTCGAATCCTGCCTCGGGCATGGATGTGTGTGATGTACTTAGGTTAGTTAGGTTTAAGTAGTTCTAAGTTCTAGGGGACTGATGACCTCAGCAGTTAAGTCCCATTGTGCTCAGAGCCATTTGAACCATCAGCGAATGTAGGCACGCCTCAACCAGCTTCCGTGCTAACACTGCGAAGGGAACTGCTCAAAAATGGTTCAAATGTCTCTAAGCACTATGTGACTTAACATCTGAGGTCATGCTAGACTTAGAACTACTTAAACCTGAGTAACCTAAGGACATCACACTCATCCATGCCTGAGGCAGGATTCGAACCTGCGACCGTAGCAGCTGCGTGGTTCCGGACTGAAGCGCCTAGAACCGCTCGACCACAGCAGCCGGCAAGGGAACTGCGTGAAGTGTGCTTCTAGAGTCGGGTACCCCGTGAAAGGACATTGCTCACGGCGGCAGGTAAAGTGTGTACCTTCAGTGACCCAGACGGCAGAGAGGCTAGAAAATAGGCAGGCGTGTTTCGAGTCGTGGCACTGCCTCTTCTCAAATGATGCAAAACGTCGAGAGTACCGAAGACCAAGTGAACCATGTGCGGTTCAGGCCCCATTGGTCCTATGATGTGCGTGTCATTACTTGGGCCATCTCGTTCACGTTTCCGTGAACATGGACTAGGATGTTTATTTCAACAGTGTGGATGACAAAGTGTTGCTCTTTCTTCTACATTCCCACGCTGAGTATTCTCCGCACGTTTCCGTTCTGACGTACGTTGCTCAGCCACCCGACCGCACATCCACTGCCCGCTAAATCATCGGATATTAATTCCATAGAAGAACGAGGGAACTATTTGGAACAGAGGGTGAAACGTAGCAGCCAATATCCAAATGGTTCAAACGGCTCCGAGCAGTATGGGACTTAACATATGTGGTCATCAGTCCCCTAGACTTAGAACTACTTAAACCTAACTAACCTAAGGACATCACACACATCCATACCCGAGGCAGGATTCCAAACCGCGACCGTAGCAGTCCCGCGGTACCGGACTGACGCGCCTAGAACCGCTCGGCGATATGGGCCGGCGGCCAATATCCACACAATATGGACCCCTACTGGATCTAACGATCAAATAGTGGCCTCATCTATCTCTGCATCTATATGATTATTCTGGAAAGCATAATTAAGTGCCCGGTAAAGAGTTCATTAAATCACCTTTATGCCACTTCTCTAACGTTACGTTCTCGGTGCGCGCGGGAAGAACGAACACCTTTCTGTGCGACCTCTGATTTTTCTTATTGCATTATGATGATAATTTCTCCCAATGTAGGCGAGCGTCAATAAAATATTTTGCACTCCGAGCAGAAAGTTGCGGATTGGAATTTCTTGAGAGGGTCCTGCCGCAGCGAAAAACGCCTTTATTTTTATAATAGTCACCCCAATTCGTCTATCATATGCGTGGCGCTGTCTCCCCTGTTTCGCGATAAAACAAAACGAGCTGCCCTTCTTTGAACTTTTTCGATGTCCTCCGCCCATCCTGCCTGATGCGAATCCGACACCGCACAGGAATACTCCAGAACAGAGTCGACAAGACTAGTGTAATCAATCCCTTTAGTAGACCTGTTACATTTTCAAAGTGCTCTGCCTATAAACCGCAGTCTCTGGTTTGCTTTCCCTATAGCGTTATCTATGTGATCGCTCCAATTTAAATTATTCGAAATTGTAATCCTTAACTACTTTTTTTTTTTTTTGATTGTTTGGGGGGAAGAGACCAAACTGCGAGGTCATCGGTCTCATCGTATTAGGGGAGGACGGGGAAGGAAGTCGGCCGTGCCCTTTCAACGGAACTTTCCCGGCATTTGCCTGGAGCGATTTAGGAAAATCACGGAAAACCTAAATCAGGATGGCCAGACGCGGGATTGAACCGTCATCCTCCCGAATGCGAGTCCTAAGTATTTATTTGAGTTTACAGGCTTTACGTTTGTGTGATTTACCGTGTAACTGAAATTTAGCGGATTATTTTTAATGCTCATGTGGATGACTTATTCGCAATTTGTTTTGCTAATCTAATGACTTGACATGACACTAAATGTCAGCATCATCTGTAAACAATCTAGGGGTGCTCAGATATCTCCTAAACGATTTATGTACACCAAGAACAACAGAGGGCCTGAGAAATTTCCTTGGGGAACGCCAGATATTACTTCCGTTTTACTCGATGACTTCTCGTCAGTTACTACGAACTGGGAGCTTTTTGACAGGAAATCACGAATCCAGTCGCACGGTTCAGACGATACTCCATAGCCACACAATTTAAAAGTTGACATCTTGGATATTCGGGAATCGAGCCGGATGTTCGCGTCGTTCTCTCACGATATTTCAACTGCGTGCCTCGCTGTCTTCTTGAGGTGGTATCGCAGACTGGTAAATACTGGACTCGATCTACTGCCGGCCGGGGTGGCCGTGCGGTTCTAGGCGCTACAGTGTGGAACCGCGAGACCGCTACGGTCGCAGGTTCGAATCCTGCCTCGGGCATAGATGTGTGTGCTGTCCTTAGGTTAGTTAGGTTTAAGTAGTTCTAAGTTCTAGGGGACTGACGGCTATAGAAGTCAAGTCCCATAGTGCTCAGAGCATTGAACTTGATCTACCCAAGGACCATTCTCAGGTAGCACCTGAAGAAGACAGCGAGGCACGCTGTTGAAATATCGTGCGAGAACGACGCGAACATCCGGCTCGATTCCCCAATACTCAAGATGTCAAGAGATCGCCGGGAAAGCATGAAGAATTAAAATTTAAAAGTTGCTTGTTAGGAAGGCTGTCAAGAGCCTTCTGGAAATCTAAATATATGGAATCAATTTGACCTCCCCCGGACAAACTGGTGCACTCCTTTCTGCTTCGCAGTAGTTCAAGGTTTCCTCGCGTAGTACAGTGGCTTCCAGAAACAGCACACGTCGACCTACCGCGCCCCTCCCCCCGCAGACTCCGTACTGACTACGCCTGCGATCCTCCACGCGCGGCAGACGTGCTCTTGATTTCGGCAGGTCGTGCACTGTGGCCCCAGCTATCTGCTATCTGGCGTTCACCCGCACGGCCTTGGCTATTTCGCTGGAGTTTTCGCAACTCGATCCGCCCGTTGTTTACCACAAGTCATTCCTTCAGCCCCTGACAGGAAAGCCACATCGTTCTGGCGAAAAGTATCCGGAGGTTGAGGCGAAATGGGGTCACGATGGATAGGGATATCTGTGGCTATATCCTGCGAAACAGCTGATGTGGTTTGTCCATGTGAATAGGATGAATGAAGATGTTGTTGTTGTGGTCTTCAGTCCTGAGACTGGTTTGATGCATCTCTCCATGCTACCCTATCCTGTGCAAGTTTCTTCATCACCCAGTACTAACTGCAACCTACATCTTTCTCAATCTGCTTAGTGTGTTCATCTCTTGGTCTCTCTCTGCGATTTTTACCCTCCACGCTGCCCTCCAAAGCTAAATTTGTGATCCTTTGATGCCCCAGAACATGTCCTATTAACCGGCCCCTCCTTTTTGTCAATTTGTGCCACCTACTCCTCTTCTCCCCAATTCTATTCAATACTTCATTATTAGTTATGTGATCTACCCATTTAATCATCAGCATTCTTCTGTAGCACCACATTTCGAAAGCTTCTATTCTCTTCTTGTCCAATCTAGTTATCGTCCATGTTTCACTTCCATACATGGCTACACTCCATACAAATACTTTCAGAAACGACTTCCTGACACTTAAATCTATACTCGATGTTAACAAAATCCTCTTCTTCTGAAACGCTTTCTTTGCCATTGCCAGTCTACATTTTATAACCTCTCTACTTCGACCATCATCATTTATTTTGCTCCCCAAATTGCAAAACTCCTTTACTATTTTAAGTGTCTCATTTCCTAATCTAATTCCATCAACATCACCCGACTTAATTCGACCACATTCCATTATCCTCGTTTTGCTTTTGTTGATGTTCATCTTATATCCTCCTTTCAATACACTGTTCATTCCGTTCAACTGCTCTTCCAAGTCCTTTGCTGTCTCTGATAGAATTACAATGTCATCAGCGAACCTCAAAGTTTTTATTTCTTCTCTTGCTCAATATACAGATTGAATAACGTCGGGGAGAGGCTACAACCCTGTCGCACTCCCTTCCCAACCACTGCCTCACTTTCATGTCCCTCGACTCTTAAAACTACCATCTGGTTTCTGTACAAATTGTAAATAGCCTTTCGCTCCCTGTATTTTACTCCTGCCACCTTTAGAATTTGAAAGAGAGTATTCCAGTCAACATTGTCAAAAGCTTTCTCTAAGTCTACAAATGCTAGAAACGTAGGTTTGCCTTTCCTTAATCTTTCTTCTAAGATAGGTTGTAAGGTCAGTATTGCCTCACGTGTTCCAGTATTTCTACGAAATCCAAACTGATCTTCCCCGAGGTCGACCTCTACTAGTTTTTCCATTCGCCTGTAAAGAATTCGTGTTAGTATTTTGCAGCTGTGGCTTATTAAACTGATTGTTCGGTAATTTTCACATTTGTCAACACCTGCTTTATTTGGGATTGGAATTATTATATTCTTCTTGAAGTCTGGGGGTATTTCGCCTGTTTCATACATCTTGCTCACCAGATGGTACAGTTTTGTCAGGACTGGCTCTCTCAAGGCCGTCAGTAGTTCCAATGGAATGCTGTCTACTCCGGGGACCTCGTTCCGACTCAGGTCTTTCAGTGTTCTGTCAAACTCTTCACGCAGTATCGTATGTCCCATTTCATCTTCATCTACAGCCTCTTCCATTTCCATAATATTGTCCTCAAGTACATCGCCCTTGTATAGACTCTCTATATACCCCTTCCACCTTTGTGCTTTCCCTTCTTTGCTTAGAACTGGGTTTCCATCTGAGCTCTTGATGTTCATACAAGTGGCTCTCTTCTCTCCAAAGGTCTCTTTAATTTTCTTGTAGGCAGTATCTATCTTACCCCTAGTGAGATAAGCTTCTACATCCTTACATTTGTACTCTAGCCATCCCTGCTTAGCCATTTTACACTTCCTGTCGATCTCATTTTTGAGACGTTTGTATTCTTTTTTGCCTGATTCATTTACTGCATTTTTAATATTTTCTCCTTTCATCAATTAAATTCAATATATCTTCTGTTACCCAAGGATTTCTAGCAGCCCTCGTCTTTTTACCTACTTTATCCTCTGCTGCCTTCACTACTTCATCCCTCAGAGCTACCCATTCTTCTTCTACTGTATTTCTTTCCCCCATTCCTGTCAATTGTTCCCTTATGCTCTCCCTGAAACTCTGTACAACCTCTAGTTCTTTCAGTTTATCATTGTCCCATCTCCTTAAATTACCACCTTTTTGCAGTTTCTTCAGTTTTAATCTACAGGTCATAACCAATAGATTGTGGTCAGAGTCCACATCTGCCCCTGCAAATGTCTTACAATTTGAAACCTGGTTCCTAAATCTTTGTCTTACCATTATATAATCTATCTGATACCTTTTAGTATCTCCATGGTTCTTCCATGTATACAACCTTCTTTCATGATTCTTAAACCAAGTGTTATTCGAACGTTACGAGACTGTTTTTCCAGCACAACCGCTCCTTCAACTACAAAAAATATGACGAAATCTTTAAACGCGTTTCCCTCGGAACCGTATTTTTCAAATGTGCAGGATACATGACTTGAGAATGTACGATTCAGATCGGAAGTTGATGCTGGCATTCTAAACTGAATTCTGTATTAACGTACGTAGCCGTTTCGCGGTAACTTCAGAAGTCTGTTTCACGTGCACGCCTTTGTCTCAGTTTTGTGGGCAATGATAATGACGTTTGTTTCAACACGTCAGCATTTTGTTGGAACTTAATATTTTTCAGTGATTCTATGTATGCTGATTAAAAATATAGTGGAAACTACTTATAAAAAATTATTTTGTTACAGGTCAAGTAGGAGGAATTCCCGCCTATGACCAATGTTCCGGCTGCAAGGTGTCCTTCCTCCTAGTGCAACGGTTACTGGAAGCGGGCGATGGGGACGTAAGAATGACTGCTGAAAGACAGAAGTGTAAGGAATAAAACTACATCATCAGATTTAGCATTACTTTTTATTTTAATTGAAAAAAAACACCAAAGTCTATTTTTCGTGCGTTTAGAGGGAGTTACCTCATTAGTACGTAGAAATACTTCGTTAACTTACAAAATTGTATTAATTTCTGCAGTAATAATAGTCGTGTCATGATTCAGTCTGTATTTGACTTCTTAGCGTCACTTTCGGTCCCAGAATACACATCGTCATTCTTTGACCCGTCCGTGTGTATTGTTCTAGCTTGTGAACATGGCAGTCCAAATATCAGTAGTTACTGCCCCATCTGCACTGCTAAACATCTTCAGAACCAAACAGACATCCTTGCACAAGATGTGATGTATACACTTTGAAATTACAATAGCAATCAGAAAGATAAAAACTGCAAATTCAAAACACCAGCTCCTGTGCAGTGATATCTGTTTGGTTCTGTAGATCTTTAGCAGTTCAGATGGCGCAAAAATTATATGGACTGACGTATTGGTGAGCTGTGACAAGTGATAAATATTTGATCTTTTATACTGTGATGATGACGTAAACCGTTGGTTGTAATAAAATTTGTTGAACTGCAGCCTGTCATGCATTTAGAAAAGTACGCAGCAGCCGTTGGCAATCTCCTTCAAAAATGTTCAGATTTCTTATTACAGGAGCAGAATAAAAAGGAGACAGTTTTACAAAGAGAGATCCTAATGCGAAAACAGGTATCTGCATTTCGTTTGTTTGCATTCGACTACAGTAATAGAATTCTTTGACAGTTTACTAATAATACTAATTCTTCACACTAGTAAACTGGGCCTTTGAATGAAAATTATCTAGAATGTATGAAGTCTTTACGTCTTCGCCAGGGCTTTACTCGAGGTCCAAGCAGGCCGCAGTGGCGAACTATGTTGACCCCACAGCGGTCGTATTCGCTAGCTAGACGCCTGATAAGAGGTTTTTATGGCGCGCAGATAATCTGAGAGACCAAAGGCGCGCCGTTGTATGTACGGTCGAGAACTTTGCGCCGGATGGCATTGGGAATTACCCACTGGATACGTGGCAGTCCTCCCTGGCGTGGATCTATAATTTGAATGACTGATGTTCAAAACCTCGTCAGACTCCTTTTGTTAAATTATTTGCGATATCCTTAAATTATTTCAAACGAGAGACTAGTACTTCCTTCCTGAAGCTTGAACAACTGAGTTAATATCCTATCTCTGTTAACTTAGATGTAGATCGGAAACTAAAACTGTCTTCCGTTCCACGATGGATAGTTTTGGACATGGCACACCGAACATATAGTCTCTTGTGACTTCTGAAATTTTCCCGGCGTATTTGTTCTTCTAATAATTTCCGGGTATGCAGCCAGATCTCGTCGACATTCTGCCACGATATTTCGGCCCAGAGACATGCGGCCACCATCAGGTGAGTACACAACTACAAATCGGCAGTAGCAGAGCACTGTATTTCATTGGGACATTCAATGGAATACAATGGAACAAAAATTTTAGCTCCGGTTTCCGGATTTTGGGATTCCGTAATCAAGGAATCAGTGGAAATACGTCTTGCCGATAATCTTATAAATCGTGACAACGGCTTTCAACTGGATAAAAATTGGAATCCTGTTATTAAAATTATACAATCACAGCGGAATAGACAGCGTCATTCGATACTCAATGACTAGATGATCTTTTACTTTCACCACCGAGGGCAGCACGTACAACTCGGCTATGCCGCGCATGTCAACACGTGACGCTGTAGGATGCCAGTACATTTCGCATGCGCGAGATTCGGGATTAATACCGTGACTGCACCTGGGCTCTTCACTAGTTGTGTACTCACCTGATGATGGCCCAACGTCTCTGGGCCGAAATTTCGTGGCAGAATGTCGACGGGATCCGGCTGCATACCCGGAAATTATTAGAAGATATCTTGCAGTTGCGCGATACGATTAGTTTATTGAAAAGACCTTATAAGATGGAGGTAAATAAACTTAAAACGAGGTAATCAAGAATAATAGAATTATATCCGATGATGCTGAGGGGATTATATTTGGAAATGAGACAGTGCGAGATGTATACGACTTTTGGCAAAATAACTGGCTGTGAAGAAGTAAAATTTGTGGGGAGGTCTCATGGGACCAAACTGCTGAGGTCATCGGTCCATAAGCTTACGCACTACTTAATCTAACTTAAACTAACTTACGGAAAAGGACAAGACACACACGCATGCACGAGGGAGGACTCGAACCTCCAACGGGGGAACTCACGAGGACCATGAGAAGGCGCCCAAGACCGCGCGGCTGGAAAAAGTAAATAGTAGGCAGAATGAGGAGTATCTTAACACTGAATACAAATTTAGTTATTAGTAGTTCTGTTCTGAATGTCTTTGTTTGGAGTGTAGCGGTAAACAGCAGAGACAATACAAGTAACCTGATGAAGACCACGTTGAAACGATTAGATGTATCGGTGGGGAGGGGGGTGGGGAAGATCACTAGAGTATAACTTGACTAACAGAAGGAGTAGGTTGACAGGTCACTTCCTGACGCACCAAGGACTGGTTAATATACACACACCAAAAAAAGTTTTGCATCACCCCGGCTCCCAAATGGTACACATGGTTCTGAGCACTATGGGACTTAACAGCTATGGTCATCAGTCCCCTAGAACTTAGAACTACTTAAACCTAACTATCTTAAGGACATCACACAACACCCAGTCATCACGAGGCAGAGAAAATCCCTGACCCTGCAGGGAATCGAACCCGGGAACCTGGGCGCGCGAAGCGAGAACGCTACCGCACGACCACGAGCTGCGGACCCGGCTCCCAGAACTCCTGAAGACAGACGTTGACTGTGGGTATTGTATCACAGACACAGTCCCTTTGACTGTTCAGAGATGTCACTAAATCCGCCCAAAGATGTAAACAACCATGTATGACCAGCGCCTATTAGACGGAGGGGGTCTTACAGCCGATCGTTTCGATCAATTCCAGTCATTCCACCAGGAAGGTGGTACACGGCTCGTGTTGTCTGTAGTTCAACCGTTCCTAGAGGATCAATACCGCTGTTCGATCGCGTACGAATTGTTACTTTGTGCCAAGAAGGGTTCTCAACAAGGGAAGTGTCCAGGTGTCTCTGAGTGAACCAAAGCGACACGGAGGAGATACAGAGAGGCAGGAACTGTCGATGACATGCCTCACTCAGGCCGCCCAAGGGCTAACACTGCAGTGGACGACCGCTACCTACGGATTATGGCTCGGAGGAACCCTGACACCAACGCCATCATGTTGAATAATGCTTTCCGGGCAGCCACAGGACGTCGTATTACGACTCAATCTGTGTGCAATATGCTGCATGATGCGCAACTTCACTCCCGACGTCCATGGCGAGGTCCATCTTTGCAACCACGACACCATGCAGCGCGGTACAGATGGGCCCATCAACATGCCGAATGGCATCACGTTCTCTTCACCGATGAGTGTTGCATATGCCTTCGACCAGACAAACGTCGGAGACGTGTTTGTAGGCAACCCGATCAGGCTGAACCCATTAGACACTGTATCGCGAGTGCAGCGAGCTTCCGCGCTGTTTTGGGGTAGCATTATGTGGCGCCGACGTACACTGCTGGTGGTCATGGAAGCCGCCGTAACGGCTGTACGATACGTGAATGCCATCGTCCGACCGACAGTGCAACCATATCAGCAGCAGCATATTGGCGAGGCATTCGTATTCATGGACGACAATTTGCGCCCCCATCGTGTACATCTTGTGAATAACTTCCTTCATGATAACGACATCGCTCGTCTAGAGTGGCCAACATGTTCGCCAGACATGAACCCTATCGAAAATGCCTGGGATAGATTGCGAAGGGCTGTTTATGGACGACGTGACCCACCAACCACTATGAGGGATCTACGCCGAATCGCCATCGACGAGTGGAACAATCTGGACCAACAGTGCATTGATGAACTTGTGGATAGTATGTCACGACGAATACAAGGCATGCACCAATGCAAGAGGACGTGCCACTGGCCATCAGAGGTACCGGTGTGTACAGCATTCTGGACCACCGCCTCTGAATGTCTCGTTGTATGGTGGTACAAAAGGCAATGTGTGGTTTTCATGAGCAATAAAAAGGGTGGAAATGTTGTTTATGCTGTTCTCTATTCCAATTTTCTGTACAGGTTCGGGAACTCTCGGAACCGAGGTGATGCAAAACTTTTTTTTGATGTGTGTACTATCGAAGAGAAGTGTGGGAGATTAAAAATTGTAGGGGGATTCCAACACTGGAATAAAAAAAAAAAAACAGAATCAAGTGGCTACAGTAATTATGAAAATATGAAAATCTTGCACGTGATAGACTGGGTGGGAGTTATGTCCAAGCAGTCTTGTTCATTATGAGACGGAAGATGTACAATGGACCCAGTGCTGGCACTCAGCATACTCTTCGCGCATTCCACCGAGTGTCTCTCATTCTCCAATCCTGTGGACAGATCGCCTTCAGCGGCGTCTTATGTTCTAACTCTGCAATAAACTGTAGGAAAATTGACAATTTAACCCAGGGTGTTGGAGCAAAGTCTGATGATCGGGACCACTCTCGCTCTTACCTTCTCTAACGAAACTAATGTGGTGGAAATTACTTGCAACATGAGAGCTGTCATTTAGTCTTTATTGTTCTTTCATTACTTTCGCTCCATATGAGAGTCTCTCAGCAGTGCAACAGTCCCGCCCTTCAGCCCCGTGGGTTTAAAATTCATAAAATCGAAACAATTTAATTTAAATGGTGAGCTACTTAGATTGTTTCTAAATTTATTTTAAAAATATAATCTCCACAGATGATATTAAAAATGAAGTGTTGATTTTTTTCGTTTTCAGCTTAATGAATCCACACATCTTATAAAACCATGTGTGTGTGTATGTGTGTGTGTGTGTGTGTGTGTGTGTGTGTGTGTGTGTGCGTGCGTGCGTGCGTGTGTTCCATATCTCCTAAACAAATGCACCGATTTCAACCAAAGATGGGGGAAAACATATATCTTACCACCAGCGCGACAATCGCTGTGGGGGTAACAACTATCCACATACACTCCTGGAAATGGAAAAAAGAACACATTGACTCCGGTGTGTCAGACCCACCATACTTGCTCCGGACACTGCGAGAGGGCTGTACAAGCAATGATCACACGCACGGCACAGCGGACATACCAGGAACCGCGGTGTTGGCCGTCGAATGGCGCTAGCTGCGCAGCATTTGTGCACCGCCGCCGTCAGTGTCCGCCAGTTTGCCGTGGCATACGGAGCTCCATCGCAGTCTTTAACACTGGTAGCATGCCGCGAAAGCATGGACGTGAACCATATGTGCAGTTGACGGACTTTGTGCGAGGGCGTATAGTGGGCATGCGGGAGGCCGGGTGGACGTACCGCCGAACTGCTCAACACGTGGGGCGTGAGGTCTCCACAGTACATCGATGTTGTCGCCAGTGGTCGGCGGAAGGTGCACGTGCCCGTCGACCTGGGACCGGACCGCAGCGACCCACGGATGCACGCCAACACTGTAGGATCCTACGCAGTGCCGTAGGGGACCGCACCGCCACTTCCCAGCAAATTAGGGACACTGTTGCTCCTGGGGTATCGGCGAGGACCATTCGCAACCGGCTCCATGAAGATGGGCTACGGTCCCGCACACCGTTAGGCCGTCTTCCGCTCACGCCCCAACATCGTGCAGCCCGCCTCCAGTGGTGTCGCGACAGGCGTGAATGGAGGGACGAATGGAGACGTGTCGTCTTCAGCGATGAGAGTCGCTTCTGCCTTGGTGCCAATGATGGTCGTATGCGTGTTTGGTGCCGTGCAGGTGAGCGACACAATCAGGACTGCATACGACCGAGGCACACAGGGCCAACACCCGGCATCATGGTGTGGGGAGCGATCTCCTACACTGGCCGTACACCTTTGGTGATCGTCGAGGGGTCACTGAATAGGGCACGGTACATCCAAACCGTCATCGAACCCATTGTTCTACCATTCCTACACCGGCAAGGGAACTTGCTGTTCCAACAGGACAATGTACGTCCGCATGTATCCCGTGCCACCCAACGTGCTCTAGAAGGTGTAAGTCAACTACCCTGGCCAGCAAGATCTCTGGATCTGTCCCCCATTGAGCATGTTTGGGACTGGATGAAGCGTCGTCTCACGCGGTCTGCACGTCCAGCACGAACGCTGGTCCAACTGAGGCGCCAGGTGGAAATGGCATGGCAAGCCGTTCCACAGGACTACATCCAACATCTCTACCATCGTCTCCATGGGAGAATAGCAGCCTGCATTGCTGCGAAAGGTGGATATACACTGTACTAGTGCCGACATTGTACATGCTCTGTTGCCTGTGTCTAGGTGCCTGTGGTTCTGTCAGTGTGATCATGTGATGTATCTGACCCCAGGAATGTGTCAATAAAGTTTCCCCTTCCTGGGACAATGAATTCACCTTGTTCTTATTTCAATTTCCAGGAGTGTATTTAAGAGATGGAGGTGGGGGTGAAAACGAAGCGTGCGAGTTCCAAGACTTCATTCATCCAGTATTTGAGAATGAAGGCACTTAGCGACTTGCAGCAAACTTTATACATAATTTCAAACCTTTACTAATTTTTTCCCGCTGACAGTTGCTACAAATTACTGAAAGGAAAAATGTTTATCATTGTACGGCACAGTTCAGGAGATATAATGTAATAAGGAATGAGATAAGCGAGAAACAGTCGCATTATGCATGATGTCTACATTTACTACTTCTTTTGCGACTACCTGCATTCGCAACACATTTTGCAGGCAGTATCCACAGATGCCAGTGAATGCTCCTACAAAATTTCATTGTACAACACATAGTTCAGGATATATGACGTCATAAACATTAAGCAGAATGGTGGACGCTGCATCGTATGTGAGTAGGATGTGAGCGAGGCCGTGTATAAATAGGAAAAAATAGGGGAAAATCCAGATAGACGGTTTTTTGGGGGGCGGGGCTGAGACTTGATGTGGGATAAGACAGAGAGGGATGAATTAGGACGAATGGGAGGGAGAAATATTGGGGCGAACTTTATTGCCTGTAGTAGGAAGTCAGTTGAAGTCGTCTCAGAAGAGGATACGGAGCGTGTATAAGCATAGTATTAGTAGGATGCTAGAGACGCGGCAGTATCCCAGGGCTGTCAGGATCGGAACCAGTGTAGAACATCAAAGCGCTAAGGCGCCGTTGCAGTCACGGTCACAGAGACGAAATGATGGCGCGCGTCCTGAGTTTCTAGAGCTGCGCAGACTGCGGCCGAACTTTCCAGCGACCCACACATATCAGCGGGAGCCTGTAACGGCTGAGTGCACGTGCAAAACAGTGCCGCGGTGTTTACTGGCGCCAGCTGGCTGTTGACCGCTCCAGCGGCACTGCGGAGGCGCTGTCTCTCCAGGAAGTGATGGCCTCCCAGATTATCTCCAGCCGACTCGTTTACGAGCCGCGACCTACACGGCCGGCCTCTGCAGTACACAGTTTTCATTGGGTGGCTCTTTTTTCTAGACATGTTTGCGTTCTCAGGACATGCTAGCCATCCGCTTATTCCGCCATCTGTCTCCGTGTTTTCTCCAAACCACTTCTGAGTAAAGGATTACTTATCTCCCATAATTTCTTCTATCTACAAACTGCCGACCGCTGTGACCGAGCGGTTCTAGGCGCTTCAGGCCGGAAACGCGCTGCTGCTACGGTCGCAGGTTCGAATCCTGCCTCGGGCATGGATGTGTGTGATGTCCTTAGGTTGGTTAGTTTTAAGTACTTCTAAGTCTAGGGCACTGATGACATCAGATGTTAAGTCCCATAGTGCTTAGAGCCATTTGAACCATTTTTATCTACATACTGTGTCAACTCACAGAGTTCTCTTGCCTCTTCAAGCACCTAGAACACTTTCGGATGTCCTACATTTCTCGTAAACTCGAGTCGCGACACTATATTGCACCTCCATTCTTGAAGAGCCTAGTCTGCTATATGTACAAATCCCATCTTTCCTTCATTTCCATACACTCCACATCTTTGCTCAACATAAACTTAATCACCTCTCCGTTTCAGACTACGACATCATCCCCGAAATATACCCTTCTATCAGGCTAAACTACTTTAGACCGTACCAAACGAAGAATGTAATCCACTGTTTACTTTCCAGCTGCAATGCCACCCGCCTGCTGACAATCACATCCCATTCCACAGTTCTTCCACACATACACTTCCAACATCTTTCCTATAACTGAGCGAGGTGGCGCAGTGGTTAACACGCTGGGCTCGCATTAGGGAACATTATAGTTCTTATCCCCTTCCGGCCATCCTACCTAAGATTTTCCGTAGTTTCCCTAACTCGCTGAATGCAAATGGCGTGATGTGTAAAGCAAACGGTCGATTTCTTTCCCAGTCTTAGCTTCTACTCAATCTCTACTGATATCGTTGTCGAAGGGAAGTTAGGCCCTAAACTTATCTGCCTCCTTTTCCTACAAAATTGTCTTGTATCGCACATTCTTATCCAATCCTCCCATCTAATATCACCAGGACTCTCCAACATCATCGTCTTCAGACAACAGCAGACCTCTCATCATCAACATTAAATCGTTCATTTAACTCGATAAAAATGATGTTTGTTTTAGAGTCCTTTTACTAAAGAGTGAAGAGCGGTAGAATGACCACCGCCTACTTATACATTAGGGGACATCAAAATGACAAATAAACAATACAAATCTAATTTATTTTCTTGTAGTTTAGTGGCTATTCCCCCCCCCCCTCCCCCCCATGAACCATGGACCTTACCGCTGGTGGCGCGGCTTGCGTGCCTCAGCGATACAGATAGCCGTACCGTAGGTGCAACCACAACGGAGGGGTATCTGTTGAGAGGCCAGACAAACGTGTGGTTCCTGAAGAGGGACAGCAGCCTTTTCAGTAGTTGCAGGGGCAACAGTCTGGATGATTGACTGATCTGGCCTTGTAACAATAACCAAAACAGCTTTGCTGTGCTGATACTGCGAACGGCTGAAAGCAAGGGGAAACTACAGCCGTAATTTTTCCCGAGGGCATGCAGCTTTACTGTATGGTTAAATGATGATGGCATCCTCTTGGGTAGAATATTCCGGAGGTAAAATAGTCCCCCATTCGGATCTCCGGGCGGGGACTACTCAAGAGGATGTCGTTATCAGGAGAAAGAAAACTGGCGTTCTACGGGTCGCAGCGTGGAAAGTCAGATCCCTTAATCGGGCAGGTAGGTTAGAAAATTTAAAAAGGGAAATGGATAGTTTAAAGTTAGATATAGTGGGAATTAGTGAAGTTCGCTGGCAAGAGGAACAGGACTTCTGGTCAGGTGACTACAGGGTTATAAATACAAAATCAAATAGGGGTAATGCAGGAGTAGGTTTAATAATGAATAGGAAAATAGGAATGCGGGTAAGCTACTACAAACAGCATAGTGAACGCATTATTGTGGCCAGGATAGATACGAAGCCCACACCTACTACAGTAGTACAAGTTTATATGCCAAGTATCTCTGCAGATGACGAAGAAATTGAAGAAATGTATTACCAAATAAAAGAAATTATTCAGATAGTGAAGGGTGACGAAAATTTAATAGTCATGGGTGACTGGAATTCGGTAGTAGGAAAAGGGAGAGAAGGAAACGTAGTAGGTCAATATGGACTGGGGCAAAGAAATGTAAGAGGAAGCCGCCTGGTAGAATTTTGCAAAGAGCACAACTTAATCATAGCTAACACTTGGTTCAAGAATCATAAAAGAAGGCTGTATACATGGAAGAAGCCTGGAGATACTGACAGGTTTCAGATAGATTATATAATGGTACGACAGAGATTTAGGAACCAGGTTTTAAATTGTAAGACATTTCCAGGGGCAGATGTTGACTCTGACCACAATCTATTGGTTATGACCTGTAGATTAAAACTGAAGAAACTGCAAAAAGGTGGGAATTTAAGGAGATGGGACCCGGATAAACTAAAAGAACCAGAGGTTGTACGGAGTTTCAGGGAGAGCATAAGGGAGCAATTGACAGGAATGGGGGAAAGAAATACAATAGAAGAAGAATGGGTAGCTTTGAGGGATGAAGTAATGAAGGCAGCAGAGGATCAAGTAGGTAAAAAGACGAGGGCTGCTAGAAATCCTTGGGTAACAGAAGAAATGTTGAATTTAATTGATGAAAGGAGAAAATATAAAAATGCAGTAAATGAAGCAGGCAAAAAGGAATACAAACGTCTCAAACATGAGATCGACAGGAAGTGCAAGATGGCTAAGCAGGGATGGCTAGAGGACAAATGTAAGGATGTAGAGGCTTATCTCACTAGAGGTAAGATAGATACTGCCTAGAGGAAAATTAAAGAGACCTTTGGAGAAAAGAGGACCACTTGTATGAATATTAAGAGCTCAGATGGAAACCCAGTTCTAAGCAAAGAAGGGAAAGCAGAAAGGTGGAAGGAGTATATAGAGGGTCTATACAAGGGCGATGTACTTGAGGACAATATTATGGAAATGGAAGAGGATGTAGATGAAGATGAAATGGGAGATACGATACTGCGTGAAGAGTTTGACAGAGCACTGAAAGACCTGAGTCGAAACAAGGCCCCCGGAGTCGACAACATTCCATTGGAACTACTGATGGCCTTGGGAGAGCCAGTCCTGACAAAACTCTACCATCTGGTGAGCAAGATGTATGAGACAGGCGAAATACCCTCAGACTTCAGGAAGAATGTAATAATTCCAGTCCCAAAGAAAGCAGGTGTTGACAGATGTGAAAATTACCGAACTATCAGTTTAATAAGTCACAGCTGTAAAATACTAACGCGAGTTCTTTACAGACGAATGGAAAAACTGGTAGAAGCCAACCTCGGGGAAGATCAGTTTGGATTCCGTAGAAATGTTGGAACACGTGAGACAATACTGACGCTACGGCTTATCTTAGAAGCTAGATTAAGAAAAGGCAAACCTACGTTTCTAGCATTTGTAGACTAAGAGAAAGCTTTTGACAATGTTGACTGGAATACTCTCTTTCAAATTCTGAAGGTGGCAGGGGTAAAATACAGGGATCGAAAGGCTATTTACAATTTGTACAGAAACCAGATCGCAGTTATTAGAGTCGAGGGACATGAAAGGGAAGCAGTGGTTGGGAAAGGAGTAAGACAGGGTTGTAGCCTCTCCCCGATGTTATTCAATCTGTATATTGAGCAAGCAATAAAGGAAACAAAAGAAAAATTCGGAGTAGGTATTAAAATCCACGGAGTCGAAATAAAAACTTTGAGGTTCGCCGATGACATCGTAATTCTGTCAGAGACAGCAAAGGACTTGGAAGAGCAGTTGAACGGAATGGATAGTGTCTTGAAAGGAGGATATAAGATGACCATCAACAAAAGCAAAACGAGGATAATGGAATGTAGTCGAATTAAGTCGGGTGATGCTGAGGGAATTAGATTGGAAGTGAGACACTTAAAGTAGTAATGGAGTTTTGCTATTTGCGGAGCAAAATAACTGATGATGGTCGAAGTAGAGAGGATACTAAATGTAGACTGGCAATGACAAGAAAAGCGTTTCTGAAGAAGAGAAGTTTGTTAACATCGAGTATAGAGTTAAGTGTCAGGAAGTCATTTCTGAAAGTATTTGTATGGAGTGTAGCCAAGTATGGAAGTGAATCATGGACGATAAATAGTTTGGACAAGAAGAGAATAGAAGCTTTCGAAATGTGGTGCTACAGAAGAATGCTGGAGATTAGATGGGTAGATCACATAACTAATGAGGAAGTATTTAATCGGATTGGGGAGAAGTTTGTGGCACAACTTGACCAGAAGAAGGGATCGGTTGGTAGGACATGTTCTGAGGCATCAAGGGATCACCAATTTAGTATTGGAGGGCAGCGTGGAGGGTAAAAATCGTAGAGGGAGACCAAGAGATGACTACACTAAGCAGATTCAGAAGGACGTAGGTTGCAGTAGGTACTGGGAGATGAAGAAGCTTGCACAGGATAGAGTAGCATGGAGAGCTGCATCAAACCAGTTTCAGGACTGAAGACCACAACAACAACATAGTGGCTATGTCGCAACCCATAGTGGAAATATCGCTTTGAATATGAAGTAACTACCCTCCATCTTCTTCCCATACTATCAAATGATTCCACGATTTATAACCAACCGCTCGAGCAGTACAGTAATACTTGTGGTAACTGCGACACCCAGAATAAATGGCCGAAATAAATACGAGATGAGGGGATGCGTAGAAGTTTGTAGCTGCAATAAATGACCAAGACTAAGAGCGAAGCGTAATTTGTTGTCAGACCAGGCAGAAATGTGAAAGAAGGTCCTAGACTGTTCCATCGATGCCAGGTGGTGCAACATTAGCGGGCGAATGAGACAGAATGGGACAGAATAGTCATTCTCCGAAAAGTGGGTTTGGCATACGGAGACATCTTGGGTTGTACAGAGAAATGGTTCTGATGCCATAGTTTTTGTTTCATGTCGTTGCATCTTTACTGATTTCACGATTTCACCCCCACAGATCCAGACATTTCATTTCAAAGCATTTCATACTTTTCACAAGTGAGGACGTCATGACACAGCACATTCCATGATACATGTCCCCTCAAGCTTATCGTGCTACTGTTTCGCAGTATAAACTGAAAAGCAAGAGGAGAAAATATGATCTCATGGAACACTACAATGAAAAATGAGCTGCTTCTAGAGTTTTTCGTTCAACTGCCGGTATGCTATTTGATTATTAGTTCTTGTTGAGGGTAATGCAGAGTCCTTTGATAGCGTCAACTTACTATTGCAGTATCTCGATTTCTTCGTGGCTGTTGGACGTCGCCGCATGCAATTTTATTAAGAGTCGTGTTTGCACAACACATCTGTAATGTTCACACCAAGTGTTATTGTGACAATATTTAAAAAAAAATTAAATTGTGTTGAAAATATCCTCTCTCGCCACCACTGCGTGTTCTAAAGAAAGAGTCGTAAGGCAATGTAGATTGCTGAGAGACCTCAGATGGTGGGTTCAGCCGCCTAATGGGGAAGAGTTATCTTACTCCACGTGATGTGTGGGTGTTGAGCCTTAAGAGTATCTATTGAGTATGGGTATCTTTGATGGATGTGTGTACAGTGAAAACATATCTTCACCTGCTTAATAGCTTGTTTGTCCGTCTTTGGAGCGAAATACATCACTGGTTCTGCATATCAGGTAACCGAAAGCTCGTTGGTAGGTTTGTGGATGTATGTGGCGTTAGATATCTACCCACAGGTCATGTAATTCACGTAAATAATAATATATTAAAACTGAGATCTGGTTAGGGATTTTAAGTGGTGCGTTGATGTTCTTTACCAGAAAAAATAGCGATGTTGATTTTGAATTCTACTGGAAGTGATTAGTAGGTTTTACTTGGGTTATCAAGTACTCTGTCGTTATTTGAAGTCAAGTTTAACTAGGAACATTGTTGATATAGAATATTGAGAGCTGTTTGCGAGAGTGACAGTTTACTCACTCAGTGACAGTGGGATTGCTCTTCGACTTCCGTGAATTTTTTCGTATATTTTCATAGTTAAGAATTTTGCCCCTCGACTTTTTCTTATTAGACAGATTTCAGCGAGACAAGTCAGGGTTTAGTAACAGTTAGCAAAATCGTATCCGTAAGGGGAGTTATGTTCAAGTCCCGTTTTTGTGTGCCCTCTCCGTGAATCAATGACTACATCTCGAAGTACTCAGGTTTCCTCAGGACAGTCAGTTCATGGAATACGTGCACCTGAGGAACATAAGAGCAGGACAGGGAAACTGCCACAATTTATGCATTCTTTTCGTCAGTCGGTTGCCTCTGCCGGTACTATTCCAGAACTGTGGATTCATAGCTGTATCCACGTTGTGAAGGCTGCCTCTTCTTTTCCCTGCACATCTTAATACTGATTTTAATTCAACTGCAGCCTCTCTGTTACTCGTCTGTAGCCCTTCCCAGTTCCCTCTATCCCTAAATCTAAATAATTCAAACGCGCCACTAGGGAAAAACCTCCTATAGCTTGCCAGTTCAGATGCTAAACAGTCAAGGAGACAGGCAGTTTTCATATAAGCCCTAATTTATCTGTAAAACTGCACGAAGGAGAGACAGAGTCCCAGTTACGTTTGCGGTCAATCGTACACAACCAATTGATTGAATTAATCAGTGATTCAATTTCCTCCAGAGCTTCACAGGCCTGGATTGTTACATCCCACCGAGACGTGTTACAGTCTCCGCCTCTTGAATAGCAGCAAGCAAAACATCGGGGCCGGCCGTTGTGGCCTAGTGGTTCTAGGCCCTTCAGTCCGGAACCGCGCTGCTGCTGCGGTCGCAGGTTCGAATCCTGCCTCGGGCATGAATGCCTGTGGTGTCCTTAGGTTAGTTCGGTTTAAGTAGTTCTAAGTCTAGGGGACTGATGACCTCATATGTTAAGTCCCATAGTGCTCAGAGCCATTTGAACCATCGGGCTTACGGACCCCATTGGAAAGACTGAGGCACTGTGGAGAGGTTTGGAATTTAATCCAGAACATTGGCGAAAAGTGTAATGTGATGGAACTGTATGTGTTCTGATCACGCCAAGATGGATCAGTTATCCAAGGAGTAATCAGTCAAATTAACGCAAAATATTAGAATGTAGTTTACAGCATTTGGAATAACAGGGAAACTCAACTAAAATGTAAACATTTAAAAAAAATTATGAGGCGTTACATTATGTCTACATCCACTTCTAAAAACTAACGCTGCTTTAACGTCCTTATTCTTATAGTTGCGCGCACGCGGTGTTCAATCATTTTATGATACATATTGGAATAATAGTTCATGAAACTCGCTTAGGCGTAAGCTGAGTGAATGAATTAGGTAGCTGCACTGCATCATCAGGTTTGACGAATCGTAATGAAGGTCTCATTTCGTAAGTACACCCGTCCTCTTGCTCACCTACAAATCTTCCATTCAAACGCCGTGCACGGAAAAACCGCTGCGTCTGCGTTCATTGTCTCGCGGCCTAGTAATCGCGGAGTCACCGTTTCCCATCGTGTCGTATTGTGCTGATCGTTTGACGTCTGCAGGGGACTGTATGCTGAACGACACGCGCGTGGTTCAAGAACAACGCTTGCGACACACTAATGCCAAGCAGCTGAATTCAGAATCGTCCGCTAAGCGCTGTTCCGTTGCTTTACACTCCTGGAAATTGAAATAAGAACACCGTGAATTCATTGTCCCAAGAAGGGGAAACTTTATTGACACATTCCTGGAGTCAGATACATCACATGATCACACTGACAGAACCACAGGCACATAGACACAGGCAACAGAGCATGCACAATGTCGGCACTAGTACAGTGTATATCCACCTTTCGCAGCAATGCAGGCTGCTATTCTCCCATGGACACGATCGTAGAGATGCTGGATGTAGTCCTGTGGAACGGCTTGCCATGCCATTTCCACCTGGCGCCTCAGTTGGACCAGCGTTCGTGCTGGACGTGCAGACCGCGTGAGACGACGCTTCATCCAGTCCCAAACATGCTCAATGGGGGACAGATCCGGAGATCTTGCTGGCCAGGGTAGTTGACTTCACCTTCTAGAGCACGTTGGGAGGCACGGGATACATGAGGACGTGCATTGTCCTGTTGGAACAGCAAGTTCCCTTGCCGGTCTAGGAATGGTAGAACGATGGGTTCGATGACAGTTTGGATGTACCGTGCACTATTCAGTGTCCCGTCGACGATCACCAGAGGTGTACGGCCAGTGTAGGAGATCGCTCCCCACACCATGATGCCGGGTGTTGGCCCTGTGTGGCTCGGTCGTATGCAGTCCTGATTGTGGCGCTCACCTGCACGGCGCCAAACACGCATACGACCATCATTGGCACCAAGACAGAAGCGACTCATCGCTGAAGACGACACGTCTCCATTCGTCCCTCCATTCACGCCTGTCGCGACACCACTGGAGGCGGGCTGCACGATGTTGGGGCGTGAGCAGAAGACGGCCTAACGGTGTGCGGGACCGTAGCCCAGCTTCATGGAGACGGTTGCGAATGATCCTCGCCGATACCCCAGGAGCAACAGTGTCCCTAATTTGCTGGGAATTGGCGGTGCGGTCCCCTACGGAACTGCGTAGGATCCTACGGTCTTGGCGTGCATCCTTGCGTCGCTGCGGTCCGGTCCCAGGTCGACGGGCACGTGCACCTTCCGCCGACCACTGGCGACAACATCGATGTACTGTGGAGAGCTCACGCCCCACGTGTTGAGCAATTCGGCGGTACGTCCACCCGGCCTCCCGCATACCCACTATACGCCCTCGCTCAAAGTCCGTCAACTGCACATACGGTTCACGTCCACGCTGTCGCGGCATGCTACCAGTGTTAAAGACTGCGATGGAGCTCTGTATGCCACGGCAAACTGGCTGACACTGACGGCGGCGGTGCACAAATGCTGCGCAGCTAGCGCCATTCGACAGCCAACACCGCGGTTCCTGGTGTGTCTGCTGTGCCGTGCGTGTGATCATTGTTTGTACAGCCCTCTCGCAGTGTCCGGAGCAAGTATGGTGGGTCTGCCACACCGGTGTCAATGTGTTCTTTTTTCCATTTCCAGGAGTGTATATTTGCAGCAAATCTTACCTATCTTTGTATCTATTACCCATCGGAGCTGCATGCTCTTTCGACTCGCCCGTTATTCTGCTGAATAGCTGCCCACATTCGATAGAACTCAGCAGTGTCGTTGTGAAATACCGGGCCGGCTTTGACTTCTTAACAGTTGGAAGCCAACATATCATTGTTAATGCGGTGACATCGTCAGATGTAAAAATAGGGAGCGTTATAGATCGATATGATCGATGCTTGTTGTAGAGACTGGTAACTACTCTCATCATACACAGCTTAAACATACTGCACTCAAACATGAGGAAATATTCATTATTATTCGATTACGTATTGGAAACCTGTCATTGGAAGAAGTAACACCCAGCGAGTATCTAACACTGAGCGTCTAGAACGAATGGAGTGAAACGACCACTTAACTACACTTCTGGCCATTAAAATTTATACACCAAGAAGAAAAGCAGATGATAAATGGGTATTCATTGGACAAATATATTATACTACTACTGACATGTGATTACATTTTTACGCAATTTGGGTGCATAGATCCTGACAAATCAGTACCGAGAACAACCACCTCTGGCCGTAATAACGGCCTTGATACGCCTGGGCATTGAGTCAAACAGAGCTTGGATGGCGTGTACAAGTACAGCTGCCCATGCAGCTTCAACACGATACCACAGTTCATCAAGAGTAGTGACTGGCGTATTGTGACGAGCCAGTTGCTCGGCCACCATTGACCAGACGTTTTCAATTGGTGAGAGAGCTGGAGAATGTACTGGCCAGGACAGCAGTCGAACGTTTTCTGTATCCACAAAGGCTCGTACAGGACCTGCAACATGTGGTCGTGCATTATCCTGCTGAAATGTAGGGTTTCGCAGGGGTCGAATGAAGGGTAGAGTCACGGGTCGTATCACATCTGTTGTAAGTAGGCTGTTTAGGTTTTCTTATTGGTAACGCCACATAGCGCTCTATATGAAAAATCACTGGCTGTGCTGTGCGCAGTCTGTGGCTAGTTTGCATTGTTGTCTGCCATTGTAGTGTTGGGCAGCGGCAGCTGATGCTAACAGCGCGTAGCGTTGCGCAGTTGGAGGTGAGCCGCCTGCAGTGGTGGACGTGGGGAGAGAGATGGCGGAGTTTTGAAATTTGTAAGAATTGGTGTCATGAACTGCTATATATATTATGACTAGTGAGGTAAATACATTGCTTTTTCTCTATTAAAATCTTTCATTTGCTAACTATGCCTATCAGTAGTTAGTGCCTTCAGTAGTTTGAATCTTTTATTTAGCTGGCAGTAGTGGCGCTCGCTGTATTGCAGTAGCTTGAGTAACGAAGATTTTTGTGCGGTAAGTGATTTGTGAAACGTATAGGTTAATGCTAGTCAGGGCCATTCTTTCGTAGGGATTTTTGGAAGTCAGACTGCGTCGCGCTAAAGATATTGTGTGTCAGTTTAAGCACAGTCTTGTATAAATTTTTCTAAGGGGACGTTTCACTGTTCAAAGTGCCGTCAATGCAAACAAGATCTGACCGAGACGTGTAACCAATGGCACCCCATACCATCACTCCGGGTGATACGCCAGTATGGCGAAGACGAATACACGCTTCCAATGTGCGATCACTGCGATGTCGCCAAACACGGATGCGACGATCATGATGCTGTAAGCAGAACCAGGATTCATCCGAAAACATGACGTTTTGCCATTCTTGTACCCAGGTTCGTCGTTGAGTACACCATCGCAGGTGCTCCTGTCTGTGATGCAGCGTCAAGGGTAACCGCAGCCATGGTCTCCGAGGTGACAGTCCATGTTGCTGCAAACGTCGTCGAACTGTTCGTGCAGATGGTTGTTGTCATGCAAACGTCCCCATCTGTAGACTCAGGGGTTGGGCGATCCGTTACTGCCATGAGGATAAGATGCCTGTCATCTCGACTGCTAGTGATACGATGCCGTTGGGATTCAGCACAGCGTTCCGTATTACCCTCCAGAACCCATCGATTCCATATTCTGCTAACAGTCACTGGATCTCGACCAACGCGCGCAGCAATGTCGCGATACGATAAACCGCAATCGCGATAGGCTACAATCCGACATTTATCAAAGTCGGAAACGTGATGGTACGTATTTCTCCCCCTTACACGAGACATCACAACAACGTTTCACGAGGCAACGCCGGTCAACTGCGGTTTGTGTATGAGAAATCGGTTGGAAACTTTACTCATGTCAGCACGTTGTAGGTGTCACCACCGGCGCCAACCTTGTGTGAATGCTCTGAAAAGCTAATCATTTGCATATCACAGCATCTTCTTCCTGTCGGTTCAAATTCGCGCCTGTGGTGCGTCATCTTCGTGGTGTAGCAATTTTAATGGCCAGTAATGTAGTCGCAAAAGACACAGAGGCTAAGTTGAGGCAGATTGTGAGAATCGAAAGGAGGTAGTCTACAAAATCTCGTTCGGCCGACCTTTCAGTGTTGATCGTCAACCTGGGAACGTCAGTAGGTGGAATTAATACAGGAAATAGGGAGAAAATATAAACGAGAGAGTACATAGCGTCACGGGCTCGTTTAATAAGCTGCGAAAGCGTCAGAGAAATGTTCTTCGTGATGTAATAGCGGAGGCCCCAAGAAAAGCGTTGTGCACTTATATCCGATATATCGATATTTAAAAACCTTATTGGTCCTCGACATATCGGAAAATGTTATCAATATAACATCTTAAAATATATCGACGTTTCGACAAAAAAAGTCGGTTGCACATTGTAAATATACTGCCAGTTTTAGCGCTGTATATTTAAGTATTGACTTATTATTAGATATTATGTACATCAACAAGCTAGCAGCCTGCTCATCTCCTTAGAGCAAGAATTAAAAAGAAAACGATGAACGTTCACGACTGGCGATAACCACTTTGCTAACAATGGTAACAGCATGTAAGGGCATAATGAAAGATGTGCGATGAGTTCGTCATTCGGTTTCGTCACATATCCGACTTGTCTGGAACACTTCACCTCGCCTTCACTAGTTTTTCATTTCTACAAATGCCAGGGGATTCTCAATTGTGTTAAAATTGTATGGTGAAGTTAAACGTTGCAGTTTCTGTCGGTAGCGCCGAGCGCCTATTATGTCAGTATTTCCCCTCACTCATATCTTCCCACCGCCAAGACCAATCTTCCCCTTTGGATTTTTGTTCATCAGTTTCAGCAACTGTTTTTGAAGAATGCCAAAGTGAAAAAATAGCATACTAATTACGTTAAAATGGTTTTATAAAGCTGCTGGTGCACTATTTCTTCACATCGGATACCTTGTTACTCCCTTCGCACTGCCATCCTCCAGTGCAATCGGATTTTTCATGTGCCATCTATACTTGCTTCCCACAGTCAAGGAGAAAGATTGGACGTGATGAAAGCTCAAAAAGTACTAGGACTTCTTTACATAGTGAAAGTAAAATTATGTTTTACTACAACTGCAGAAGAACAATTTCAAATATTCACCAAAAGTTTCGAATAAATTGTAATATTGACTAATAGTATCGGCACTCGCTAATGCCAATATATATCAAATTATCAATACATGTATTGAAGGCATCGCCGATATATATCGACATCAACAGCCCTTATGGGGAACTGCCAGCAGTTGTCCCTATCGCGCAACCATTGCATAATGCGAGCAGAATGTGGAGAAATGATAGAAGTTTCAGACGCACATTCCTCCACATACGGTATGGTAGCCTGAGAAGTAATATTGTCGGTGTAGATGTAAATGTATGTGCTACGTCGCTAGAAACTAACGGAAACTGTCGACTCTTCAACGAAATTTAGAGAAAAAAGGAAGCGGGAAGAAGCTTTTCGCGAAAGTGTAAACTATTCTGAATAACATTTGAATTAATGCGACGGACTAACGATAGCACTGATGGGTCATTTGCTGGAGGTACGATGTATTTGATGCGTCAGATGACGAACAATTCATTCGTAAAAAAGGTACTTTGAAGAACGAAGGGAGACAAAACAACAATGGTTTTGGCCCACTGCTTCCCGCAGCGAAACTAAGTTTCTTGCATGGTGCTTAGTTATTTAATCAGTGCAATGCGTACGCTATTATGTTTTGTATAGAGTGTCTATGAAAAATACTTTGACAGACGTCGAAGGAGGCTTCATCATAGTCAAACAGGTGAAATAGTCACGTTCACATATGTCCTTAAATGCTTCCTTTTTGAATAGTAGTTGCCGTTATGATTTTCAGTCCGAAGGCAAGATGTATTTTAATATTATGTTTTTCTTTGTTTTCATTTGAGAGACCCATCCGAGAGTTTGTCCTGGTGTTTTTTATACGTCATGTGTAGCTTAAGACAGGAGAAGAATTTCGCCTCATGCAAGACACCGCCTGATGGTTTTGTTATTACCCAGACATATTTCCGCATTTTATGTACTACCTTTCGTGGGATGTTGTTCATTTTATTTCTGAAAAATTATTGATTGGTGCATGTTAACTTCTTGTGTAGGATATGATGCGGCTTACTTGCCTAGGTTGCACAAGAAACTAACTTGTAACGATAATTTTTCAGAAAGAAGAAAACAACATTCTCACCGAAGACAGCACATGAAGTGTTGAAACATCTCTGAGTAATAACAAAACCATAAAACGATGTGTTGTATAAGGCTGAATTCGTCTCCACTTTTTTCTTAATAAGAATGAAAATAAGAAGTGGTACAATATCCAGAAGAGGATTATTTAATGTGTACGCCGAGTATTGTTTGGATTTTGTATGTCTTGACTTCCAATTTGCCACATAAATAAAACTCATGTGTATTTAGTTCAAGGCTTTAGAAAGACAGTGCTCGATGTTCAAACCAATAACCCAGAATGTTTAACCTACTATAGTACTGTGACCCATCCCTATTTTGGGAACTATGTTTTTGCGGTCAATAATCCTGGAAATAATTTCTCTTGCAAATATGAAGGTGTTCAAATCGAAAAACGACCAATAAATCTCCACTTCTACATCCTGCATCACATCACGACAACGTGATTTACATGATGTTCTAAAGTAAGCGTTTTCGTATGACGTGTATCGAGAGTCTGAATTCCCAGAAACATAGCTGTTGAGCTCAGCACCGAACAGAATATTAGAGAGAAATGTGTACGCATGCTACAGAGTTTTAAAAACATATTTTCACTTTTGCAATAGACTGTAATTGCTTAGAATTGAGAACGGATTTAGCCAACGCATAACTATTGATGATTTGTGGTACGATAAGAGGGGGGGTTCTTTGGGGAAGGAGACCAGACATCGAGGTTATCGATCTCACCGGATTAGGGAAGGACGGGGAAGGAAGTCGGCCGTGCCCTTTCAAAGGAACCATCCCGGCATTTGCCTGGAGCGATTTAGGGAAATCACGGAAAACCTAAATCAGGATGGCCGGACGCGGGATTGAACCGTCGTCCTCCCGAATGCGAGTCCAGTGTCTAACCACTGCAGGTACGGTAAGAGATCTTATATTGTAACAGATAAGTCCTCGGTCACAAATATTAAGTCAAAATTGACCTGGTATCGACGCTAGTATGAGCGTCGTCTTCAGAATTAGACTAACTGTACTATAACATTAGGTATATAGTACATTAATAAAATTAAACTTTGTACTGACTCGAAAAGATGCAGTACTTACAAGTCACATATTAAAAATGATCTAAGCCGGAAAGGCGACGTCATGAACACTTGTGAGATGGCGAGCCGCTAAGGGCTGCTCGTACTGTGAACAAGGATTGCAACAAGACTGTTGCGTTCATATCAATATTCTTTAAATTAAATCATCAGCTTACCGACACAACTGAGTGTTTGTCCGCTATCCGGATGTAATCTACTGACTTAATTGTCCTCTGGTAATTGCAGGTCTCCGCCAGAAAAGTAAACTGCAGTGGCTCCTCCTCGATTAGCTCATTCGCTTACCTGGACAACAAAAAAGAACTTTATGAGTATTTCATTAGGTAAAGGAAACACTAAATAATAAAAATGTTCAATATTAATTGAAGGATGACATTATTCCCGCCAATACTATATTTGCTGAGAGATTTTTATTTAAACCACTACTTCGACTGTAGAACCATTTTCAAGTGGACTTGATTGTACAAGACCATGTATATAAGCCATATGTTATATGAAACCAAATATTACCACCATAAGTAAACAACCAGGGCATCTAATAGTGAAATGTATCACACAGTCGATATATACAACGAATATGGACTCATTCGCACTTTGACCATGACGGCTGCCCGGCTGCTGTGGCCGGGCGGTTCTAGGCGCTTCAGTCCAGAACCGCGCTGCTGCTACGGTCGCAGGTTCGAATCCTAGGAGACTGAGGATCTCAGATGTTAAGTCCTATAGTTCTTAGAGCCATTTGAACCATTTTGAACCATGACGGTTGAGAACACGAACTGTACTTGGTTCCGTTGGGTTCATCCTAATTTGCGAACGCAGTTTCTCGTGGCGACAATCTAGAATAACTGCTTGGTACAGTTCTTGCCGCGTCAGATTTATCAGTCTCGAACTTCCGACGACTCCCTTCGACAACATAGTAAATATCGCGATTTCGACAAATTTTGCTGTTGTCGAACAGAGCTTTATAAATGTAAGGTTATGTTTGATGAAACTGAAATATTATCCCGTGCATCTACCTATAGAGATTCTGCCATCAAACAAATCACTGAAATCACAATGTGGAACGACAGCTTTCACCGTGACAGTGGCAACAGGGTACAGGGAAGCGGGCGCTTGATGCTGAAAGACAACAGAGGAATTCAAATGTTTTTATTCCAGTCTTTGATCACAATATCAATTCTTTTGACGATGACAGGTTGGAGTCCGTAATGAGGGTCCTCAGATCTTTTCTACACGATTTCCTAAATTGATAAGGCCATAATGGCATCGTCAAAACATATAAGTACAATCAGCACAGCATCGTCACATAGATATAAAATAAGGTGTAGAATAGGCCCATCGTCCACAAGTCATTATTGCAACATTTGATAGTAATGGATCACTGACTATGTCGCATCTGGTGGAACTGAGAAATTAGTGAGTCATCCACCATTGAAATATGCATCGCTACCAATGTTCTTCAGTCACAGACGTCCATGTAATGTCTCATGGCAAATGGAAGTTCCATGACTCCTTAACGTCTCCCTGGCATAAATCAGTAAATGTAGCTACATAACAGCCTGCCGAAATATCTCCTGATAATAACGACGAAGAAGGTGGTCGAAAGCTCGAGAGTGATAAACAAACGCGGCGAGAAGTCTATTAAGCACATATTCATGCTAACGTGTTTCCTGACTGACAAATAACACGATTAAATAATCCGGTTATTTGCGTGACAGGTTTGGATTTCATGTGCCTTACATTATGGTCTTGTACAGTCAGGTCCTCTTGAAAATTGCTCTTTAGTCGTAATTTGCCAATAGTAGTTTAAATAAACACTTTTTGCTGCATGGTACGGCTTTCACCTCTTCCGATGCTTTGTGTATGTGAAACTTGAGCAGTTGCACCGTGGCTCGTATTTCGCGTTAAGCTGTAGGTTCCGCTACAGCCAACTCTGTCAGCCGTTTCTCGAGTCAGCAGTAAGCAAGAGCATAGGTACGACCTGCAGTAACACAATGTCTAATAAATCAATATGATTTTTAATATCACCAAATATTAAAAGCAAAGGAACATGGAGGTTTAAGGGAAAAAACTATCGAGGAGATTGTGAATGATATCTTAATCGACAGGGAAACAGAAGAACCAGGCAGTCTTTCTCGACGGATTCGTTGCACCAAATGTTCTCGGCGCTCTTACTTCTCGATGAAGATCGGAGCTTTCGACCGCACCCGACACGGTCATCGTCAGGAAAGCTTCTGACTGTCTCAACTACGGGGAAACAAAATTCACGATTACCGGAGACTACATTTATGAGCACATAGTAATCTGTTCGTCACTATCGCAAATCTTTTATTATTGTCATGCGATGTCAAAAATGCAAGAATCTGTGTAATAAAATGACTGAGTGTATCAGATTTTCGAAACATATGTGTTTTAGAACGAGAATGGCGTTAAGTTATCAGACAAGATTTTACGTAATGCAGAAGGTGGTGTGACCCAAACACTATTGTTTGTGCTCTGTGCCTGTGACTTAACAGTGACACTGCAATGTTTAGAGGAAGCGTTATCAAATGGAAGACACGACGGAACGCATTCTAGTGCCGATAAGAGCGTAGATGTGTACGCTCTGACGCATAATACTATGTTTTACCATGAAATAATTTGGTATCGCCTTCCATCTCTTCCTCTCGTTCGCTTATCTCTTTCTTTTTATAGAAATACATTATTTCTCCGTACTGATTTTCCAAAGTAATCACTTTGGTTTACAGAAAAGCCAAAAAACACATACGCAATGATAAATCAGGCAGTTAAATATCTAATGTGATAAAACGTACCCAAACTGGACAAGCTTCCGCTTTAAAACAGACACCAGACGATGTGTACAGATGATTCAAATGAGTTGCAACGAATTTGGTGACCATGTGGTAGTTTTGTGGTATATTGCTGGAGCAACAAGGAATTCAGTTTCTATGTTTTATACTTTGTGTTTCCAAATTCTTGATTTTTCCCTAATTTTTCGGTTGCAGTGTATTACAGTGACTACGCGAGTAACGTGCGTGATTACGCCGCATACGAAACTGTAACATGTGTCGCGTTACCCACTGGAACACTAATCAGTAAACGAAGTGCAGGGTGATTGGTTAATTGATTCGGGGGCGGGGACCAAACAGCGAGGTCATCGGTCCGAACCGGTTAGGGAAGGATGGGGCAGGAAGTCGGCCGTGCCGTTTCAAGGGAACCGTCCCAGCATTTGCCTGACGCGATTTTAGAGAAATGACGGTAAACCTAACTCAGGGTGTCAGGACGTCGGCCTGAACCGACGTTCTCCCGAATGCGAGATCAGTGTGCTAACCACTGCGCCACCTCGCTCGGTCAAACGAAGTACACTCACTGCGATTTCTCTGTGGGTATAAAAGGAAGGAAGATTAAACTTTAATGTTCCGTCGACGATGAAATTGTTGGACACTGGGCACGAGCTCGATTTGATCAAACATGGGGAAGAAAACCACCCGTCTTCATGTCAAAAGAACTCTCCTGATATCTGCGTTGAAAGATTAAAGGAAACAATACAAAAAATAAAAAGGACACCTCCTCCCTCCCCACCTTTTGAATGTGAATCCATTACAATAGCAGATTATAAAGGAATCGAACGATTTATTTTCTGAAGAAGTCATCCAAGTAAAGTATTAGAGTGTAGCCATCTAGAGATACCAAGGGAAGATTAAAAACAGGATGACCAGGGAGGGATCTGAAGCTTAGTCTTTCATTATTAACTAAACGAAGTTCTTATTTACCTTGTTTCACACAAGTTTACTATTTTTGTACAACCTGCGTTTCTGGTGTAAGCCCTTATTCCTGTAGGCAATTGATTCCAAAGATAGCAACCTATCACTTCTCAAGTCTAATTATAATACTTACCTTTGTTGTCTATTTTCACACAGTAGCATTTGTATTGTCTAACCTTATGACATCCAACAGGATAACTTTTAACCTAATTCTAGACCAAGGCGTCTACTAACGACGAGTATGGCGATGACCCCGGGGAAGGGTCAGATTTTTCCAGTGTTTTGGAGAGTCAGAGCAGTTTCACCCTGGTGTCGTGGTGTGAGGCATGATCAGGATGATTTCAGGCCACATTAATTAGTGACTGAAAGGAAGAAACGGAGATTTGTGTTTAACGTCCTGTCTACAGCGAGGTCATTAGACACGAAGCACAAGCTCGGATTAAGGCTGGATGGGAAAGGAAGTCAGCCGTGCCCTGTCAGAGGAAACATCTCGACATTTTGTTTTAGCGATTAAGCGAAATCGCGGAGAACGTAAATGTGGATGGCCGGAGTGGGATTTGAGACGTCGTCCTTTCGAATACGAGTCTAGTGTGGTAACTATTGCGCCAGTGATTAGAGGAACTGTGACGGCATAATGGTGTGTCTCGGACACCCTGTGCCCTCAAGTGTTGCCTCAGGACATTGGTCGTCCAAAACAGGGCTCATGTCTCTTTGAACTATCTGTGCGATGTTGTGGTATTCCTGTGGCCAGTAAGATGCCCATAACTGTCCCCTATAGAACATGTGTGGAACCAGCTCCGACGCCAACTCCGTCTCAGCGTCAGTACCAGGGAGCACAACAGGAGCAGTTTGCCTGATGACATGACACAACAGCTTTATGAAATACTTCTCAACACAATCAGCGTTTGCATCCAGGCCGCAGCTGCTGAAACTCGCTACTGATAGTTGGGCTCATGCTGCAATGTCATTTGTAAATTTGACTCGATGCTGTAATGAATGAAATAGCGTTACATACCCTCCTAGCTTCTGAAGATTCATTTCGTTTCCTCTTCCTCTTTATGATTTGCACAATTTTTTGTCAGGCAATGTATAAGCTTTGGTTCTTGTGGTATGACATGTCTTGAAACTGACCAACTCATATATACACTCCTGGAAATTGAAATAAGAACACCGTGAATTCATTGTCCCAGGAAGGGGAAACTTTATTGACACATTCCTGGGGTCAGATACATCACATGATCACACTGACAGAACCACAGGCACATAGACACCGGCAACAGAGCATGCACAATGTCGGCACTAGTACAGTGTATATCCACCTTTCGCAGCAATGCAGGCTGCTATGCTCCCATGGAGACGATCGTAGAGATGCTGGATGTAGTCCTGTGGAACGGCTTGCCATGCCATTTCCACCTGGCGCCTCATTTGGACCAGCGTTCGTGCTGGACGTGCAGACCGCGTGAGACGACGCTTCATCCAGTCCCAAACATGCTCAATGGGGGACAGATCCGGAGATCTTGCTGGCCAGGGTAGTTGACTTACACCTTCTAGAGCACGTTGGGTGGCCCGGGATACATGCGGACGTGCATTGTCCTGTTGGAACAGCAAGTTCCCTTGCCGGTCTAGGAATGGTAGAACGATGGGTCTGATGACGGTCTGGATGTACCGTGCACTATTCAGTGTCCCCTCGACGATCACCAGAGGTGTACGGCCAGTGTAGGAGATCGCTCCCCACACCATGATGCCGGGTGTTGGCCATGTGTGCCTTGGTCGTATGCAGTCCTGATTGAGGCGCTCACCTGCACGGTGCCAAACACGCATACGACCATCATTGGCACCAAGGCAGAAGCGACTCTCATCGCTGAAGACGACACGTCTCCATTCGTCCCTCCATTCACGCCTGTCGCGACACCACTGGAGGCGGGCTGCACGATGTTGGGGCGTGAGCGGAAGGCGGCCTAACGGTGTGCGGGACCGTAGCCCAACTTCATGGAGACGGTTGTGAATGGTCCTCGCCGATACCCCAGGAGCAACAGTGTCCCTAATTTGCTGGGAAGTGGCGGTGCGGTCCCCTACGGCACTGCGTAGGGTCCTACGGTCTTGGCGTGCATCCGTGCGTCGCTGCGGTCCGGTCCCAGGTCGACGGGCACGTGCACCTTCCGCCGACCACTGGCGACAACATCGATGTACTGTGGAGACCTCACGCCCCACGTGTTGAGCAATTCGGCGGTACGTCCACCCGGCCTCCCGCATGCCCACTATACGCCCTCGCACAAAGTCCGTCAACTGCACGTACGGTTCACGTCCACGCTGTCGCATCAGTGTTAAAGCTTGCGATGGAGCTCTGTATGCCACGGCAAACTGGCTGACACTGACGGCGGCGGTGCACAAATGCTGCGCAGCTAGCGCCATTCGACGGCCAACACCGCGGTTCCTGGTGTGTCCGCTGTGCCGTGCGTGTGATCATTGCTTGTACAGCCCTCTCGCAGTGTCCGGAGCAAGTATGGTGGGTCTGACACACCGGTGTCAATGTGTTCTTTTTTCCATTTCCAGGAGTGTATATACACTGAAGCGCCAAATAAACTGGTATAGGCATGCGTATTTAAATACGAAGATATGTAAACACGTAGAGTATGGCGCTGAGATCGGCAACGCATATATAAGAAAACAAATGTCTGGCGCAGTTGATAGATCGATTACTGTTGCTACAATGGCAATTTATCAAGATTTAAGTGAGTCTGAAAGTGGTGTTATACGTAGTCGGCGCAGGAGCGATGGCACACGGCATCTCCGAGGCAGCGATGAAGTCGTGAGTTTCCAGTGCGACCATTCCACGAGTGTACCGTAAATATCAGGAATCCGGTAAAGCATCAAATCTCAGACATCGCTGCGGCCGTAAAAAGATCCTGCAAGAACGGGACCAACGATGACAGAAGAGAATCGTTCAACGTGATAGAAGTGCAACCCTTCCACGAATTGCTGCAGATTTCAATGCTAGGCTATCAACAAGTGTCAGCGTGCGAACCATTCAACGAAACATCATCGATATGGGCTTTCAGAGCCGAAGGACCACTTGTATACCCTTGATGACTGCACCACACAAAGCTTACAATCTCTCCTGGGCCCGTCAGCACCGACATTGGACTGTTGATCACTCGAAACAGGTTGCCTGGTCGGATGAGTCTCATTTCAAATTGTATCGAGCGGATGGTCGTGTACGGGCATGGAGACAACATCATGGAGACAACATCCATGGACCCCGCATGTCAACAGAGAACTGTTCAAGCTGGTGGAGGCTCTGTAATGGTGTGGGGCGTGTGCAATTTGAGTGATGTGGTACCGCTGATACGTCTAGATATGACTCTGACAGGTGACACGTACGTAAGCAACCTGTCTGATCATCTGCATCCATTAATGTCCATTGTGCATTCCAACGGACTAGCGCAGTTCCACGGTGGATATTACAGTCTTTATTTAGCAATCGCTGCATTTCATTGAGCAAACGACTCAGTTGTTGTTCACTATCGGCGTAATATGTCATCAGAAGTAAATGTCTGTGGTTGCGCGTGTATATCGGCTGTACAGATAGTCCGGCCCCCTAGCTGAGAACCTACGATTAATACCTTATACTGCCAGGAACATTTCCTTGTAGAGACGTTCTGCATTTCATTGAGCAAACGACTCAGTTGTTGTTCACTATCGGCGTAATATGTCATCAGAAGTAAATGTCTGTAGTTGCGCGTGTATATCGGCTGTACAGATAGTCCGGCCCCGTAGCTGAGAACCTTCGATTAATACCTTATACTGCCAGGAACATTTCCTTGTAGAGACGTTCTGCCTCGTAATGCCAATTCAAAAACAATTTGAGTGAGAATTATTACGGTCGAGATCTGAAAAGCTGACAATGGTTGGGAGAGTGGTGCTGACCCCGTTATGTCCGTACCGCGGTCACATGACGCCATATTGCATACGATAAGACAGTGCCCGGTCAGCATCGCACGACTATTTTTCCCCCAAATTCATTAGTTCGAGGTTCGCTCCACAGTCGGTCACAGTCCGTCACATACCTGTACTATTTCACTCTTGACAAAGACATGCTGACGTGAAAAATAAAGAACTGGAGCGTTGTTTACAGTACACCTTAAATTTTAGGTCATCTTGTAAGTGACAGAGCACGCAGTTAAAAGATCGGCTGAACACAAGGTTTGGGGACACCTTAGACTTAAATTGTCATTTGCAACTGTACACAAGTAATAGAGTATAACAAAGTCATTCATGTCCATTTTGAAAATTTATGGTAAGGACTACGGGACCAAACTTGTGAGGCCACCGATCCTTAGGATTACCCAGTAATTAAAGGAACTTAAACTAACTTACGCTACGGACAACACACACACCCATACCAGAAGGATCACGTCCATTGTACCTTGACTGTCACACACCGCTATGTGACATTGTTTCAATTTCGAGAATGTTTTATTGAGCGTACTGAACATAAGTACATGGGAGGGAAGGTTTGCGTTTTTTCTCCCTAGAAAGATGCGCTCACGATGTAGTCTCGGTTCCTGTTTGTCGTCAAGAGGCAGTCACTGAGTCTCGCTAGGAGTAGCATGCGTCCCTGAAAGTTGGGCTGCAGTCTGCTCCATGTTTTTGTCGGCAGATCTGGACGCGTGCCTTCACTCAGGGCAGAGGATACTGAGCTAGCTTAGCCGTCCGCAAAGAATAATACAACACAAATGTTTTGCCTTTTCTGTATGTACATCAAAGAACTGGATGCCATGGTGCTGTGAGGGACAGTCGGTTGCTTTTACCGCAAGATTTTGGTGTATCTAATCAAACGAGTCGTCCCAGCCACCGCGCTTGGTTCGAGAAGGCTGGCCAATCAAGGGGAGAGGAGAACCAGCCTCTCGTACATTTTGTATGACATGAGCGGGACGTTTCTGCCGTGTTGTTCTGATTTTTCCTAGATTTTCTGATATTCTCGTTCGTCACATTGGCAACAAAATTGAGCCGTCCCCTAAGGGTTATGAGTTAAGATTCTGGGCGATTACTTTAATGGCCGCTCGCTGGCGCACACTAGCTGATTTTTGGGGAAAACGTGTGTCAGTTGCTTAGCGTGATCCATATTCTGAGCAGCTCGCTACTTACTTACTTTGTCACGTAACTTTTTGACTTAATTGTTTATAATTTACGGCATCCTTTGCACTCGCTAACACTGAATTCCCGATCTATCCAGATGAAGAGATCTTGTGTCTTCTCCGTAGAGGATTCCATATAATTTGGTATCGCCGACCGTTGTGGCTGAGCGGTTCTAGGCGCTTCAGTCCTAACTCGCACTGGTGCTACGGTCGCAGGTTCGAATCCTGCCTCGGGCATGGATGTGTGTGATGTCCTTAGGTTAGATAGGTTTAAGTACCAGGTGATCGAAAAGTCAGTATAAATTTGAAAACTTAATAAACCACGGAATAATGTAGACAGAGAGGTAAAAATTGACACACATGCTTGGAATGACATGGCGTTTTATTAGAACAAACAAAAGAAATACCACCACATATTGCTAGACGCGTGAAAGATCTCTTGCGCGCGTCGTTTGGTGTGATCGTGTGCTCAGCCCCCACTTTTCGTCATGCTTGACCTCCCAGGTCCCCAGACCTCAGTCCGTGCGATTATTGGCTTTGGGGTTACCTGAAGTCGTAAGTGTGTCGTGATCGACCGACATCTCTAGGGATGCTGAAAGACAACATCCGACGCCAATGCCTCACCATAACTCCGGACATGCTTTACAGTGCTGTTCACGACATTATTCGTCGACTACAGTTATTGTTGAAGAATAATGGTGGAAATATTGAGCATTTCCTGTAAAAAACATCATCTTTGCTTTGTCTTACTTTCTTATGCTAATTATTGCTATTGTGATAAGATGAACCGCCATCTGTCGGACATTTGTATGTTTTTGGTTCGAATAAAACCCGACGTCATTGCAAGCGTGTGTGTCAATTTGTACCTCTCTATCTACATTATTTTGTGATTTATTCAGTTTTCAAATTTATACTGACTTTTTTTAGCAGCCGGTAGTTCTAAGTCTAGGGGACTGATGACCTCAGATGTTAAGTCTCATAGTGCTTAGAGCCATTTGAACCATTTGGTAGCTCCCCACATGGTTACAGTCACTTTTTAACTTCATTTGAGCTTTTAGAGAACTTAATTCTCTGGTAATTTTCTGTGAATTACGTACGTCATTAAGAACAGATAGCCTACCGTAGTGGCCGTGCGGTTCTAGACGCTACAGTCTGGAACCGAGCGAGTGCTACGGTTGCAGGTTCAAACCCTGCCTCGGGCATGGATGTGTTTGATGTCCTTAGGTTAGTTAGGTTTAATTAGTTCTTAGTTCTAGGGGACTGATGACCTCAGCAGTTAAGTCGCGTAGTGCTCAGAGCCATTTGAACCATTATGAAGAACAGTTAAATATCTGTACTTTGAGTCTTGAATTAAATTTCGAGATCGCTTTTTGTACTGCAAATATTCCATGGTAATCCGACCCACAAATTGTAATGTAACCTAGCGAATCCTAAGCTGTCAATCGCAATATGACGTTTTCGTTGTGAACAGTGACCCGACTGTTCGTTGTATCTGCTCGGGGCGGACGTCGTAAGACATTCGTTTAAGTTCTTTGTTGATCGATTAACTCAGTTTTTTTTATTACAGAGGGAGCTAACCTTCTGACCGAACACGCTGAGCTACCGTGCAGGCTGACTCAACGATCAGTTACTTAGAAATTCAGAGAAAGGAATGAGCGCTGCACTCGCTCGTCTTGTATATTACTGCAGATGTGTTCATTGACCAGACAGAGTGCTTTCGATTTATCGTTCGTCTATAACTTGCGTTTGTGTTTCTTCGTGATACTACGGCTAATGAGCTGTAAAGAAAGAAATCAAGACTTTGACGATTAGCTGAATGAAAATCGATAGCGTTTGACAAGTGGTGTGCCTCCGTCAGGTGAGTGCGAAAGCTGATACGCTTGCAGATAACTGCCGAGTGGCGTCTGGCGCCTGGGGTTTCGCCGACGTCACTGGCTGCACTCCAGCCCCTCGCGAAGGCGCGGGACAGCCTCGGAACAGCTGATGCGGCGCGCCGATTGGCCTGGTGCAGCCTCAGGTGAGCGTCCGCTGTGACGCAATGTGCAGGCGCCTGCAGCTGCCAAGGTCAGCCGGGCCGCGCCGTGGCGTGATGTGGTGTTACGTGGGGCCACGGCGGTCGGAATAGACGCGCGCCCTCTAGGTGACATAACTGCTCGCTATTTGCGGCCCCGACTCCCGTTTCATCTCACGGTGGCGATCACGCAGCTGCGAACCACCTCCCGCCTTCCCTCGGAAATGTAACACTATAAGACGCGCGGGATTAGCCGAGCGGCTGTAATGAAAAAAACTGAGTCAAGGAGCCAACGATCAACTTGAACGCATGTCTTGTGACGCCCGCCCAGACCAAACGCAACGAACTGTATCGAAAAAGAAGAAGAAGAAGAAGCGGTCTAAGGCGCTGCAGTCATGGACTGTCCGGCTGGTCCCGGCGGATGTTCGAGTCCTCCCTCGGGCATGGATGTGTGTGTTTGTCCTTAGGATAATTTAGGTTAAGTAGTGTGTAACTTAGGGACTGATGATCTTAGCAGTCCCATACGATTTCACACACAACTGACCATTTTTTTTGTAACACTATACCGGAACTCCACCGGCGAACTTTCAGAGATGGCTGTACGTACGAGTACCAAAAGAAGAAAAGAAATCTAGTGAACATGAGCTCTAAAGTGCCTAACATTAAGACGTATGAGCACTCTATGAAACACATTTCTTCTACTGAACAACTGCTCATAGCTCTTCCCTCAGTATGCATTCTAGAGCCCATGCTTACCGGACATGTTTCACTTGTCTTGCTCCATAGTACTCTTACCACCTCACAAAATATGGAGAGCAAAACGTTTGCAGTATAAGAGATGTGTTTCACAGTATCGAGGAAGAAGAAGTGCTCGTAGATCATACTGTATTTTAGAGCTCAGGATTACTGGACATTCTTTTCCTTTTTTTGGTCCATACTACAACATTTAAAAATGAGTCAGTGGAATTCTGGTTCACTCTATATACACTACTGGCCATTAAAATTGCTACACCACGAAGATGATGTGCTACAGACGCGAAATTTAACCGACAGGAAGAAGATGCTGTGATATGGAAATGATTAGCTTTTCAGAGCATTCACATAAGTTTGGCGCCGGTGGCGACACATACAACGTGCTGACATGAGGAAAGTTTCCAACGATTTCTCATACACAAACAGCAGCTGACCGGCGTTTCCCGGTGAAACGTTATTGTGATGCCTCGTGTAAGGAGGAGAAATGCGTAAAATCACGTTTCCGACTTTGATAAATGTCGGATTGTAGCCCATCGCGATTGCGGTTTATCGTATAACAACATTGGTGCTCGCGTTGGTCGAGATGCAATGACTGTTAGCAGAATATGGAATCGGTGGGTTCAGGAGGGTAATATGGAACGCTATGCTGGATCCCAACGGCCTCGTATCACTAGCAGTGGAGATGACAGGCATCTTATCCGCATGGCTGTAACGGATCGTGCAGCCACGTCTCGATCCCTGAGTCAACAGATGGGGACGTTCGCAAGACAACAACCACCTGCACGAACAGTTCGACGACGTTTGCAGCAGCATGGTCTATCAGCTCGGAGACCATGGCCGCGGTTACCCTTGCGCTGCATCATAGACAGGAGCGCCTGCGATGGTGTACTCAACGACGAACCTGGATGCACGAATGGCAAAACGTCATTTTTTCGGATGAATCAAGGTTCTGTATACAGCATCGTGATGGTCGCATCCGTGTTTGGCGACATCGCGGTGAACGCACATTGGAAGCGTGTATTCGTCATCGCCGTACTGGCGTATCACCCGACGTGATGGTATGGGGTGCCGTTGGTTACACGTCTCGGTCACCTCTTGTTCGCATTGACTACACTTTGAACAGTGGACGTTACATTTCAGATGTGTTACGACCCGTGGCTCCACCCTTCATTCGATTTGCGAAACCCTACATTTCAGCTGGATAATGCTCGACCGCATGTTGCAGGTCCTGTAAAGGCCTTTCTGAATACAGAAAATGTTCGACTGATGCCCTGGCCAGCACATTCTCCAAATCTCTCACCAATTGAAAACGTCTGCTTAATGGTGGCCGAGCAACTGGCTCGTCACAATACGCCAGTCACTACTCTTGATGAACTGTGGTATCGTGTTGAAGCTGCATGGGCAGCTGTACCTGTACACGCCATCCAAGCTCTGTTTGACTCAATGCCCAGGCATTGTTCTGGGTACTGATTTCTCAGGATCTATGCACCCAAATTGCGTGATAATGTAATCACATGTCAGTTCTAGTACAATATATTTGTCCAATGAATACCCGTTTATCATCTGCATTTATTCTTGTGTAGCAATTTTAATGGCCAGTAGTGTACAATTGCCTAGCTATTCCCCCATTTTAAGTCTGGAAGGAAGAAAGGGCAGTTGGGTTTAACTTGTCGTCGACAGTGAAGTCATTAGAGACCGAGCACAAGCTCTTATTGTGTCAAAAAAAACACTCACATAATAGACCGTTAGAAGGAATGCATTCCGGAAGTCCTAACAGAAGTAGTAGGGAACGCAATTCGCCAAAGGGAAAGCAGAAAAACCCTTGGGAATCATAGGATAAGATTAAGATTATAAAATCAGGGGAAGAGGTGGTGAAAACAAATCTTCTACAGTTATTCACAGAGTCTTTGCTGAACAGGATGTATCAGGTAATTGGGGCAACGCTGTAATCGTTGTAACCCTCGCGAAAGGGATCAGTGCTGGTAAGAACTACAGGCGTACCAGTCTTTTGTCAGGAATGTACAAGATATTTACAAAAATTGTAACTAATCCTCTATAAAAATCTGTAGATGTTAACCAGAGTAAATGAGAAGCCGGCTTTAGAAGTGGGTGTATCACAGTGGACCCCCAAAACCTTGAGACCGAAGTTACAGAAACGATTATCAGCTACTCTATATGGTTTTTATAGTAGAAGAGAAATCGTTTGATTCTATCACAATTAAAACTGGCAGCGCTGGAGAGTCGAGGAGCAAAATCTTCCTGTATTAGTTTATTGAATAATGTGTACAACAAGTTACCATTGGAGTACATTAAGAACGTGAAACGTTCTGAAGTGAGATAGGAGAACGGAAAGGGGACTCCAGTTCACCAAAACTGTTTTCCGCAACGATGGAAAATATCTTGAAAAACCATTAAATTGGAATGAAGCAAGAATACACAGACTTTTTTATCTGGACCATGTTCAATTTGCGGATGAAATTGTTTTGTTTGCTTTGGATAGAGACGAGCTCCATGAAACGATGGAGGAATTCAAAAATTATGACAGTAGAAGTGAAGATTAATTACGAATAAACGAAAATAATGTACATTGACTACGCTGAAAGAAAAATAGTAAAGATAATTGACGATGTTAAAAAACAGTTGACGAGTTTATGAGCTTATACGACTGAAAGAAACAAGCAGATGGATTGAAGATGATTGTATTGGATTTACGACAGTGAACCTACCACAGGGCGCTAAATGGTTCTACACAGATGGTGGGGTCCGGAAGCGTATTTTCTCTGTAAAGTAGGATCGATGGTGATCTGTGACATCTCTGCTGAAAGAGCACAATGTTGGTGCAAGCACACGCGTTTCGGAACACACCGTTCATCGTACACTGTTAAACATGGATCCACAGCAGATCACCCCTACCTGTTCACATGTAGACCCAAGGACATCGTCAATTACGATTGAGTGGACACGGGACCGTCGGGATTCGACCGTCGAACAATGGAAACACGCCGGATCTTTGGTTGAATCAAATTTTTGCTACGCTAGGTCAATGGTAGTCCCCATAAACGCCGTCATCGAGGCGAACGGCGGCTCGAAACATGCATCGCCCAACGGACACAGGCTGGTGGGAGCAGTATTATAATATAGGAGGCATTCTCCTGCTCTTGCAAGGCACCTGTAGTAGTAATCGAAGACACGCTGACAGCTGCGAACCATCTACATCTCTTCATGCTTGCTGTCTTCCCCGATGGCGATATCATGTGTCTGCAGTATAACTGTCCGTGTCTCCGAGCAAGAACTGCGCTAATGTGGTTTGAGAAGCGTTATAGTGAATTCACGTTGATGTCTCTAGGACCAAATTCGCTTGATGAAAATCCTATGCAATCTTTATGGGTCGCTCTCAGGTGCCATCAACGTGTTATCAAATCAGCGACCCATTATTTACGAATGTTACATTACCTTTGTCTAGATATCTAATGCCACATATCTCCACAAACCTACCAGCATACTGTCGGATACCTGGTACGTAAATTCAGTGATGTATTTCGCTCTAAAGACGGGAAAACAAGGTATTAAGCAGGTGGTCATAATGTTTTGGCTATTCAGTAGCCTATATACTGTACCCGGCACATTGTGCTGTGTCCATAGCTCGTGGTCTAATGGCGCCGGCGCGGTAGCTCAGCGTGTTCTGTCAGAGAGCTGGTTGGCCTCTGTAATAAAAAAAACTGAGCGGAAGGATCAACAAACGAACTTGAACAGATGTCATGTGACGTCCGAAACGACAAAATACAACGATCACAAAAAAAAGCGTTGCTGCTTCTGGATCATGGGGTCCTGGGTTCGATTCCCTGGCGGGTTGGGGATTTTGTATGCCCAGGGACTGAGTGTTTGTGTTACGCTCATAGTTTCATCATCATTCGTGACACTTGCTAGATTGGACTGTGTACAACTTGGACTGTGTAAAAATTGTGACTGTACGGGCGTTGATGCCTGCGCATCTGAGCTCCCCACAAACCAAACATCATCACATTATGCTGTGTGGTGGAATGTAATTTGTATGCCGCCGTCACTCCCCACCACAATCTCCCGTTCCAGTTGGCACGCGGGAAGACCGACTGGTAGCAAGTCTGTGTGAGAGCTCGAATCTCTCTGATTTTATACCATCGCGGTCTTTTCACGAGATATACGTAGGAGGAACCAACGTGTCCCTCGGCTCTTCGCTCGGAAGTTGAACAACAAACTACAGCGCAATGTGCAGCGCCTCCTTTGTAGCGCCTACCACTGTAATTGGATGAGCATCTCGCGGATTTTTCACTCACTAAATGAACATGTGACAAAACGCGCTGCTCATCTTTGGATCTTCTCTGTTTCCTTTATCAGACCTTTCTGGTACGAAAGGGTAATATACAAGTATTGGTCAAATGAGAGTTTTTCCTCTGCATTTATGGAAACATACTTACTGAAAAAAAGCGGAAAATTCCCAACACTCCCACAATGTGATGCACCTGTTATCCATACCGCAGCAGAGAAGCGTCTGCAGGAAACGGAGAACGTATTCTCTCTTCTCACAGTACGCTAGTCTTTGTTGTGCCCCACAGTCTGGGAGAACATGCGTAACTTACTCTGTGGAACCCTTAAGTACATATCAGTTCTTTCCCATTCTCTATCCGAATTCCTAGTGGTGCAATGGGTGTCTGATTCACCCTCCTCCCAAGTAGTCTTTCAGATAGTAAGTCATATTGGTATCAACTTTTGTTAAAATTTCGCCAGGCATTCCAGAGTTAATAATTTGTCCTGGATGAATAATACAATCTCAATAAATGTTACAAGACATCGTTCACACCACGATGTCTGATTAAAATAAGTGCATTATTTATCATGACTCGCTGACTGTGGACTTTAGCTCTTTCTCAAGCCTATCAGTTGTTGCAGACACTTCATCCCCGTAGTATTATATTTTCGTTTCCGTCCTCTGACTACCATGCCATAACTATATGTATATCGCATGTGACTTTAGACATGTATTTTTTTTCCAAACTGTAAGTCATCTTGTACCAAGAATGGTTGAAACACTACCAGGAATTCCAGAACTGTGCTGGAATGGGAAAAACCGACCGGTTAAAACCGATGCCGGTATTTTAGTTCTGAGTAATAGGTATTTTTCGATATTTATTTGGTGTCGGTTAAAATAAACTGAAATATCAATTAGCCATAGCAGCAGTGCTAAAATTTTTCATTTTTCGATGAACGTTTTTAAAAACGGAGTAAGTGTTATTCATAAAGTTTGTATTGGTTTGAAATACTGCGTTATAATAGAAAATAGTAAAAGCGATTGGCGGTATTTTAATAATATTTCCGATAGAAATGAGCAACAAAACTATGGCATAAGAACTGGTACAGCGTCCCTGAAACAGTAATGTCCGTGCTGCCGTGCGTCGTGCCTGAAGGTACCTGTACACTCCCAGTCGTTTATACGGTAGTCGGCTGGTCCCGGCGGAGGTTCGAGTCCTCCCTCGCGCATGGGTGTGTGTGTTTCTCCTTAGGATAACTTAGATTAAGTAGTGTGTAAACTATGGGGACTGATGACCTCAGCAGTTAAGTCCCATAAGATTTCACACACATTTGAACATTTTTTTTATACGGTAGTTTAGCGCCCTCGCCGCCAGACATCTGTTGTACTGCAGTCTGAAAATTTTTTACGAAGTGGCATAGCAAACAAGTACAATGCTTCATTTGTTTTAAAAGATTAAATGTTTGTCTGCCATTTCTATGAAATAATAATAGAGGAAGGAAATTATAGTAATAGTAGTAAAAAATGAACTCAACAGTTCATCCGTAAAACTCCTCCCGGAAAGGCCGTGAAGGCCCAACGGAACCATTCGACCGCCGCGTCATCCTCAGTCCACAGGCGTCACTGGACGTAGATATGGAGGGGCATGTAGTCAGTACATCGCTCTCCCGGCTGTACGTCAGTTTCCGAGACCGGAGCCGCTACTTCTCATTCAAGTAGCTCCTCAGTTTGCCTCACAAGGGCTGAGTGCAACCCGCTTGCCAACAGCGCTCGGCAGATCGGATGGTCACCCATCCAAGCCCAGCCCGACAGCGCTTAACTTCGGTGATCTCACGCGAACCGGTGATACCACAACAATTCATTCACAGTATACAATAAAAACAGAAGGCAGCTGATCTGCTGTCTGTGTCTAGCTAACGTACCATTTTTTGCTTGTAGCCCTTGAAAACTGAAAAATTAACAGAAAAACAATGTTCTTCAAATTCAGTGTTCACCCTTTACCACTGACTATTAGTAATGCCCAAATAGTGATATGATCCCCGATATTTCAGCAGAGTTTCCAAAAATTAGAATCAACAGGAGAATGCTGGATTTCTTAGTAGTATTCTACCACTTACTAACTTCTGAGAAAAGCTCTGACAGGTGGACGAACTAAGTTTCCTCTTATTTGCCTATTTAATGTAATATTTCGTTCCTATGTATCTTGTAGCGGAGAGAGTAAAAAATTTTCAGTCTTTGTTCGATATCTACGTTTATTACACTACTGGCAATTAAAATTGCTACACCACGCAGATGACGTGCTACGGACGCAAAATTTAAACGACAGGAAGAAGATGCTGTGATATGTAAATGATTAGCTTTTCAGAGCATTCACACAAGGCACCTACAACGTGCTGACATGAGGAAAGTTTCCAACCGATTTCTCATACACCAACAGCAGTTGACCAGCGTTGCCTGGTGAAACGTTGTTGTGATGCCTCATGTAAGGAGGGAAAGTGCGTACCATCACGTTTCCGACTTTGATAAAAGCCGGATTGTAGGCTATGCGATTGCAGTTTATCGTTCAGGAGGGTAATACGGAACGCCGTGCTGGATCCCAACGGCCTCTTATCACTAGCAGTCGAGATGACAGACATCCGCATGGCTGTAACGGATCGTGCAGCCACGTCTCGATCCCCGAGTCAACAGATGAGGATGTTTGCAAGACAACAACCATCTGCACGAACAGTTCAACGACGTTTGCAGCAGCATGGACTATCAGCTCGGAGATTATGGCAGCGGTTACCCTTGACGCTGCGTCACAGACAGGAGCACCTGCGATGCTGTACATAACGGCGAACCTGGGTGCACGAGTGGCATTTTCTCGGATGAATCCAGGTTCTGTTTACAGCATCATGATGGTCGCATCCGTATTTAGCGACATCGCGGTGAACGCACATTGGAAGCGCGTATTCTTTATCGCCATACTGGCGTATCTCCCGGCGTGAGGGTATGGGGTGCCATTGGTTACACGTCTCGGTCACATCTTGTTCGCATTGGCGGCACATTGAACAGTGGACGTTACATTTCAGATTTGTTACGGCCCTTGGCTCTACCCTTCATTCGATCCCTGCGAAACCTTACATTTCAGCAGGATAATGCACGACCGCATGTTGAAGGTCCTGTACGGGCCTTTCTGGATGCAGAAAATGTTCGACTGCTGCCCTGGGCTGCACATTCTCCAGATGTCTCACCAGTTGAAAACGTGTGGTCAATGGCGGCCGAGCAACTGACTCGTCACAATACGCCAGTCACTACTCTTGATGAACTGTGGTATCGTGTTGAAGCTGCATGGGTAGCTGTACCTGTTTACTCCAACCAAGCACTGTTTGACTCAATGCCCAGGCGTACCAAGGCCGTTATTACGGCCAGAGGTGGTTGTTCTGGGTACTGATTTCTCAGTATCTGTGCACCCAAATTGCGTGAAAATGTAATCACATGTAAGTTCCAGTATAATATATTTGTCCAATGAATAGCCCTTTATCATCTGCATTTCTTTTTGGTGTAGCAAATATAATGGCCAGTAGTCTACAATTAGTAATAGGAATAAAAAACTGATGATCGGTTATATCAGAAACTGGTTTTTTTGAGCGGTTTTAATGATCAGGTTAAAGCAATGTGACCGAAAACTGGTTGTTTCAGCGACAACTGACATTTCTATGCTGGAACTCACAGATACACGTACGTATTCACAATCTATAGAGTTGGAGAACATCGTCTGCAAGCTGTACCGCACGTCGACATCGAAAGAAAGGTGAGTGAGCGCAGTAGGAGGTCAGGCTGTGTGTAGGAAGACTCGGGGCATTACGTAAGCTGACCGCGAGGGCGGCTGCACGTGGGCAAACCGAGCGCAACGTGCGCGCTGCGCGGGCTTCACGCCGACACAGAGCGCCCGCTTCTGGCCGTCCCTTCTGTGGGAAACACGCCGCTAGCAGCAGGTGTCTGCCAGCGGCGCTCAAGGAAGGCGCTGACTCTACACAGACGCCGCTAAGTTACGGTTCTCGGGGCTACGCAGCGTAACTACGAGCTATCCCCATCCACCCCCATTTCTTTAAAGAATCTTAACACTCATGTATAAAACACCTCTAAATTATTGTACTTTCAGCATTGCAGCACAGTCAGCAATCGTGATAATTTAATATTTAAGAAACTATCAACCTCGATTGCCGTAATGAAACCAACCTTTCCCTAGGTTTCAGCCCAAGTAATTGAGCCTTCTTTACAAGATACACCTGAATCTATAATTTGTCTAAGGGGGCATGGTCTAGAAATAAAACAGCCTGAATAGTCTAGACCACGGCCTCTTAGACAAAATATAGATTCAGGTATATCTTCTGAAGAAGGATCAATTATCTACATCTACATCTACATCCATACTCCGCAAGCCACCTGACGGTGTGTGGCGGAGGGTACCCTGAGTACCTCTATCAGTTCTCCCTTCTATTCCAGTCTCGTATTGTACGTGGAAAGAAGGATTGTCGGTATGCTTCTGTGTGGGCTCTAATCTCTGATTTTATCCTCATGGTCTCTTCGCGAGATATACGTAGGAGGGAGCAATATACTGCTTGACTCTTCGGTGAAGGTATGTTCTCGAAACTTTAACAAAAGCCCGTACGGAGCTACTGAGCGTCCCTCCTGCAGAGTCTTCCACTGGAGTTTATCTATCATCTCCGTAACGCTTTCGCGATTACTAAATGATCCTGTAACGAAGCGCGCTGCTCTCCGTTGGATCTTCTCTATCTCTTCTATCAACCCTATCTGGTGCGGATCCCACACTGCTGAGCAGTATTCAAGCAGTGGGCGAACAAGCGTACTGTAACCTACTTCCTTCGTTGTCGGATTGCATTTCCTTAGGATTCTTCCAATGAATCTCAGTCTGGCATCTGCTTTACCAACGATCAACTTTATATGATCATTCCATTTTAAATCACTCCTAATACGTACTCCAAGATAATTTAGGTAATTAACTGCTTCCAGTTGCTGACCTGCTATTTTGTAGATAAATGATAAGGGACCTATCTTTCTATGTATTCGCATCACATTACACTTGTCTACATTGAGATTCAATTGCTATTCCGTGCACCATGCGTCAATTCGCTGCAGATCCTCCTGCATTTCAGTACAATTTTCCATTGTTGCAACCTCTCGATACACCACAGCATCATCTGCGAAAAGCCTCAGTGAACTTCCGATGTCATTATTTGGCTGAAACCTAGGTAGACGTTGGTTTAATTATGGCAATCGAGGCTGATAGTTTCTTATATATTACCTCTAAATTATGTTTAATGTTTATAGGAAGCTGCCAGGTGCTTTCATGATCAAACACCTGATATTGGCCGGCCGGAGTAGCCGAGCGGTTCTAGGCGCTGCAATCTCGAACCGCGCGACCGCTACGTTCCTGCCTCGGGCATGGATGTGTGTGATACCCTTAGGTTGGTTAGCTTTAACTGGTTCTAATTTCTTGGCGACTGATGACGTCAGAAGTTAAGTCCCATAGTGCTCAGAGCCATTTTTTGAACCTGATATTGACGTCATATCTTCTGAACTACACTGATGGGCGAAAACATGATTCCCGCCTGCTTATTACCTTATTTGTCGATCTTTGGAACGAAATATATCTCTGATTCTGCGCATCAAGGATCTGTCAGTTTATTAGTAGTTTTGTGGAGGTACGTGCCTTTAGATTTGCGTACGGGGTGATGGCGCCCGATAGCGACCCATGGGTTCCACAGGATTTACATTGTAATATATTGATTATTCCTTGCTACTGTAGTGTTATCTTTAAGCTGTGAAGAAGAAGGACAGGCGGTCAGAGGTGTGGAAGCAGAGACGATGCTGAAGGCACACGAAACTAGGAAAGATATTGTGACATGAAGTAAACCGTAAGGGGGAAGCCTCGCGAAAATGCAGACGCCCCCAGACGCGGTCCCAGGGCGTTAGTTACTCTTCAAGGAATTAACATGTAACTTCAAATGTCGCCTGGACGCTGTGGCAGGTTGCCACCGTGGAACTTTGTAACCAAGAGGCACGTATTAGCGCATAAAGCCAGCCTGATACCAGCCCTGACAACAGGAACGGCAGTAGGCTCATAAGGATTAGAATGAGAGGAAAAACGCAAAAAAACTGTTGACCTGGCTCCGGGGAGCCCGAGGGACGGGGCTTAATGACGTATAACAATAATATTGCAAGCTTTATTTGACAGAGAAGTTACGTTTAGCTTTCAGCTGAACAATATTAATACCAAATACGGACTTAGTGCAACTGCATTAACATCCCCGCCTTAGGAGCAGTAGAGGGGACCTAACTGAACCGTGAGTGCCAGGCGCCTTCAAGAGACCTGCGGGATTGGCTGGGTGGCTGTAAGTGGGAAATACAGTGTCCCCACGCGACTCTTTAAAACCCCTAGATTCCGCATTTTGGCGGAGTTCTCAGTCAGACGATCTGGGCGCCGGGCTCGGTCCAACTCCGCGTAAGCCTGCTCTCTCACTTGGAGTGACTCACTGAACAGTGTCACATACATATGTTTTGTTTTGCAACTAAGTTGTTGCCTTAAGATGGTGCTAGTGTTTGCTACTATGGTTAGCAGCCACTCCTGGGACTTCAGTGCTGGGTTCTGTTATAACAGTGTTATTCATGCTTTTTCTAACCCTAGAACTAGCCTCCTAGTCCTGTCTGGAATAAACAACTGTTTCAAAACCCTGTTTGTCCAAGAGTCTCCACAACGAGTTCCCTATAAAGTCTCACCTACATTTCTAGTAAATGCCTGTACTAAGATTGGCTCAGATGGAAGAAAACAATCAAATGCCTTCACTGTGAATTGTCCTTCTGCTTTCTGCTCTGTACCGCTCGGGAGCGCAGACTGACCAATAACCCCTTTTCTCCGTCTCCCACCTATGTCAGGACACGAAAACATCAAACGAATTTTACCGCCTTGACATCCACGTGAGTTCACTATAATGTCTCTCAAACCATTATAGCACTGTTCTTGCTCCGAGACATGGACAGGTATACTGCAGAAAGATGACATCGCCGTCGGGGAAGACATCAGGCAAGAAGGAATGCAGGTGGTTCGCAGATGTCAGCGTGTCTTCGATATTTGCCACGATAATACGGCACTCACCAGCCTGCGTCTGTCGCGCGCTGCGCGTATCAAACCTCCGTTCACATAGATGACAGCGTTTGTGTAGCAAAAATGTGATTCACCCAAATAGCCAACACGTTTCCATTGCCCGACGGTCGATTTCCGATGGTCACATGCCCACTACAGCCGTAATTACCGATGTCGTTGGTTCAACATGTGAACACGTAGGGGTGGTCTGCTGCGGAGCTCTATGTTCAACAGTGTACGATGAAAGGTGTGCTGCGATACACTTGTACGTGCACCAGCAGTGCGCTCTTTCTGCAGAGATGCCACAGATCACCATCTATCCTACTTTACAGAGCAGACAAGCCTCTGAACTCAACGTTCTGGCCGGCCGCTGTGACCGAGCAGTTCTAGGCGCTTCAGTCCGGAACCGCACTACTGCTACCGTCGCAGGTTTGAATCCTGCCTCGGGCATGGATGTGTGTGACGTCCTTAGGGTGGTTAGATTTAAGTAGTTCTAAGTCTAGGGGACTGATGTTCTCAGATGTTTAAGTCCCATTGAGCTCTGAGCCATTTGAACCATTTTGAATCTTCGTTCTAGCTAATGGTAGTTTCATTGTCCTACCTCCTTCCGCAGCGGAAAGAGAACAGGACGGAAACACGAGGGACGTGGGGTCGATTCCCTACGAGGAAAAAAATTATAGTTTCAGTTTTTACGCTACTTGCACTGAAACTAAACCGAAATGCTGAGTATATTGTATTTCTTCATATTTTTTTATAAAATACTTGAAAAGGAAACGAGAGTGGAAATTTGGGACAGCAAACAAATTTCCAAGAAGTGACTGTACTTATAACGTTCACAAGAACTCTAGAAATAACATTCCAAGAAAGGACTGCAATTAAAGCCTACAGGACTTCGTATTCCATTAGTTTCATTTAGACCTTCAAGCAGCGTTACGCGCGGTTTTCTGCGAACTGTGCAATGACAGTGCATCTTTGACGAATGTAAACGAAGTTTGCTTTTCTACATAAAGTTCAAAAGAACCAAGTAATTGTAAAAATGTAGCGTTTATAACGTGTTCAAGATAGCGAGTAAATTACTGCTTCCCCTGTTTTACTTTGAGTGTAACACGAGCGCGTGTAAATTATCAGATGTAGAGTAATAAAAATATCTAATATTTTACTCCAACTTGCCTTCTACGCCTTACAATCCTTCCCTGGAAATTTATTCCCCGAGTTCTCGTGGTTTCTGTAACTACAATCGTTTCATATAAATTTATTTGCTGTGTCAAATTTTTCTTTTCGCACCTTTTATGAATATATTAATAAATTCAACATATTGAGGATTATTTCGGTTTATTTGCAGAGTACAGAGTAAGTTACGTAAAGAACTCTTAAAAAAACTATCGGCATAGCGACTCGAGAACGCGACCCTCAGCTTGCCGTTCTGTACTCATTCCACTGCACTAACCGCTGTCTGGAATTCACGATAATATAAATGTCTCAAGCTCCACCAGACCCAAGCCACAAATGGTACACTACTGGCCATTGAAACTGCTACATCACGAAGATGACGTGCTACAGACGCGAAATTTAACCGACAGGAAGAAGATGCTATGATATGCAAATCATAAGCTATCACAAGCAGCACTCACACAAGGTTGGCGCCGGTGGCGACACCTACAACGTGCTGATATGAGGAAAGTTTCCAACCGATTTCTCATACACAAACAGGAGTTGACCAGCACTGCCTGGTGAAACGTTGGATGATGCCTCGTGTAAGGAGCAGAAATGTGTACCATAACGTTTCCGACTTTGATAAAGGTCGGATTGTAGCCTATCGTGATTGCGGTTTATCATCTCGCGACATTGCTGCTCGCGTCCAATGACTGTTAGCAGAATATGGAATCGGTGGATTCAGGAGGCTAATACGGAACGCCGTGCCGGATCCCAACGGCCTCGTATCACTAGGAGTCGAGCTGACAGACATTCTATCCGCATGGCTGTAACGGATCGTGTAGACACGTCTCGATCCCTGAGTCTACAGATGGGCACGTTTGCATGACAACAACCATCTGCACGAACAGCTCGACGACGTTTGCAGCAGCATGGACTATCAGCTCGGAGACCATGGCTGCGGTTATCCTTGACGCTGCATCACAGACAGGAGCGCCTGCGATGGTGTACTCAACGACGAACCTGGGTACACGAATGGCAAAACATCATGTTTTCGGATGAATCCAGGTTCTGTTTACAACATCATGGTGACGACATCGCGGTGAACGCGCATTGGAAGCGTGTATTCGTCATCGCCGCACTGGCGTATCACCCGGCGTGATTGTATGGGGTGCAATTGGTTACACTTCTCGGTCACCTCTTGCTCACATTGACGTCACTTTGAACAGTGGACGTTACATTTCATATGTGTTACAACCTGTGGCTGTACCCTTCATTCGATCCCTGCGAAACCCTACATTTCAGCAGGATAATGCACAACCGCATGTTGGAGGACCTGTAGTGGCCCTTCTGGATACAGAAAATGTTCGACTGCTGTCGTGGCCGGCACATTCTCGAGATCTCTCACCAATTGAAAACGTCTGGTCAATGGTGGCCGAGCAACTGGCTCGTCACAATACGCGAGATGAACTGTGGTATCGTGTTGAAGCTGCATGGGCAGCTGTACCTGTACACGCCATCCAAGCTCTGACTCAATTCCCAGGCGTATGAAGGCCGTTATTACGGCCAGAGGTGGTTGTTCAGAGTACTGATTTCTCAGGATCTATGCACCCAAATTACGTGAAAATGTAATCACATATCAGTTTTAGTATAATATATTTGTCCAATGAATACCCGTTTATCACCTGCATTTCTTCTTGGTGTAGCAATTTTAATGGCCAGTAGTGTATTCCACACGCTCTTAACAGTCTGCAATGGAGCTCCGGGTCGAATGCTAGCTCATTTGTGGCTTTCCCTGTGTATATGTAGTAACGAACGAGTTGTGGACAGCAGTGCACAGTAGCGGCTAGGGCCGAGGCGAAGCGCCAGGGTCTCTTATCCCGTCGATATTTCGGCAGGGCAGACGGAGGACGCTTTCGCTTCGGTGTGTGCCGTGTTGTGTTTTCTTTGTGCTGCGGCAGGGGCGTTGCCGAAACGGCGCGCTCGCATTAGCATCGAGCCGGCGGCCCGGGCTGTGCGGCGCAGCCGGCGAGACGAGCGGCCGTCACGCACGCCACCCGCGCGACAGAGGCTCGGCACAGCGCCTGGGGCGGGACCTACCGCAACAGCAGCCGGGACACAGGCGGGGGCAGCGTGGCCGCCGCGGCCATTCACATCTGCACCTCTGCTCCACGAGCCACAGCGCGCTGTGTGACGCGGGCTACATTGCCTACAACTCGCACGATGTAACTTGACCCCTGCGCGGTAACACTCTCTAGTTTTCACGAGGAGAACATGGCAAGTGCCATGAGCTGATTTCCCAAAAACTACGCTCAGTGCAAAAGGAGACAAAATAAGCTAACACGTGTTTATTCGTAGGTACTGGACCGGTCCTCAGAAAAAGGCCGTCAAAGCTTTCGACATAATTTATATGTCTTTTAGCGCGCGCTAAGCTCATTCCAACTGATAACCGATAGGTCCAGCGTTGCGGCCTTTCACTATAGCGTCATGTATTCTATTTCATTTAAGTACTCATGTCCACAGAAGGTCACGATACGAATGCTTCTCACCAACGTGGCTGCGGGTGTAGGGCGGTGGGGGTACAACAAGGACGTTGGATTAATTCTCAATCTACAACTGGGATTCACAATAGCTGTCACACATTTATTACATGCTATATACTGAAGCGGTAAAGAAACTGGTATAGGCATGCGTATTCAAATGCATAGATATGTAAACAGACAGAACACGATGATGCGGTCGGCAACGCCTATATAAGGCAACAATGTCTGGGGCGTTGTTAGATTTATTTATCTATCTATTTAATCGTTTGGCTGGGGCCCCCCGTCGAGCAGGCCGTTCACCGGGTCTTTCAATTTGACGCCACTTCGGCGACCTGCAGTCGATTAGCATGATGATGAGGACAGCCGGGAATCGAACCCGGGCCCAGAGGATTGACGATCCGTCAAAGATGGTTCAAATGGCTCTGAGGACTATGGGACTTAACATCTGAGGTCATCAGTCCCCTAGAACTTAACTACTTACACCTAACTAAACTAAGGACATCACACAGACATGCCCGAGGCAGGATTCGAATCTGAGACCGTAGCAGTCGCTCGGTTCCGGACCGAAGCGCGTAGAACCGCTTGACCACCGCGGCCGGCGACAATCCGTCAAGCAGACCATTCAGCTACCGGGGCGGACAGTTGTTAGATCTGTTACTGCTGCTACAATGGCAAGTTATCAAGATTTAAGTGAATTTGAATGCGGTTTTATAGTTGACGCACTAGCGATGGAACACAGCGCCTCCGAGGTAGCGATTAAGTGGGATTTTCCCATAGTATCATTTCGCGAGTGTACCGTGAATATCAGGAGTCCGGTAAAACATCAAATATCCGATATCACGGCGGGTGGAAAAATATCCTGCAAGAACGGGACCAACGGCGAGTGAAGAGAATCGTTCAACGTGACAGTAGTGCAATCCTTCCATAAATGCGGTGCCACCAACAAGTTTTAGCGTGCGAACCATTCAACGAAACATCATCGATTGTGGGCATTCGGAGCCGAAGACCCATTCGTGTAGCCTTGATGACTGCACGACACAAAGCTTTACTTTTCGCCTGGGCCCTTTAATACCGACATAGGACTGTTGATGACTGGAAACACGTTCCCTGGTCGGACGAGTCCCGTTCCAAATTGTATCGAGCGGATGGACGTATACGGGTATGGACCCAACCTCATGAATCCATGGACCTTGTATGTCTGCAGGGAATTTTCAAGCTGATGGAGGTTCTGTAATGGTGTGTGGCGTGTGCAGTTGGAGTGATACAGGACGCCTGATACGTTTAGATACGACGCTGACAGGTGAGACGTCCATAATAAGCATCCTGCCTGAGCACCTGCATTCATTCATGTCCCTTGTACATTCCGACAGACTTAGGCAATTACAGCAGGACGATTCGACACCCCTCACATCCAGAATTGCTACAGACTGGTTCTAGGGACTCTCTTCTGAGTTTAAACAACTCCGCTGGCCACCGAACTCCCCAGACATTAACATTATTGAGCATATCTGGGATGCCTTACAACGTCCTGTTCAGAAAAGATCTCCACGCCCTCGTACTCTTACGGATTTACTGACAGCCCTGCAGCATTCATGGTGTCAGTCCCTTCCAGCACTACTTCAGACATTAGTCTAGTCCATGCTTCGTTGTGTTGCGGCACTTGGGCGTGCCCGCGGGGGCCCTACACGATATCAGGCAGGTGTACATTTCTTTGGTTCTTCAGCGTATGTGTGTATGGTATTTTCAGGGGTTACAATCTTTTTAAATTATCATACTCTTATATTTCATTCTTAATTCTTATATTTTATTCTTAAGTTTATTCTTCAGGATTATTTGGTGCATCCGTTAGATGACACTGATCTCAGAAACATTCTCAATATAGAAATTCCGAACAACATGCTCATCGCCGAAGGCACGTTTGCTACAATGACAGTTCTTTGTAAGAATCTCGCTTGGGAAAGAAAAGTCGTTAACATTGCTGAAGATTACACGCGTTGGCAATTTAATTGCAACTCATCCATCACGCAATGTCCGCCCACAGTGGAACCACCACCAGTGTATTTCCATTCTCCCTCTCACTCATCTCCTATTTCATTCGCGGATGCTATCCGGGAAGGCATCTAGGAATCGAAGATATGCAAAACAGCTCAGTACTCTTACTCTGATACTTTCTCGCTTACGCAGTTCTCTCTATTGTGTTAAAGCTCAACTAGATCCCTAGTAACTGTTATTTTCGTTTTAGTACTCATAATTTTTTCACTGACTTCATGGAGAACTGTATGCGATTTAGCTACTTCGTTTTCCGATAAGAGTATTCCTTGGCCGGCTGATATCTTGCCCGTGCGCTAAACTAATCTCGGATTAGTAGAAGCTCATTCAAAATACTAGTGACCGTCGGTAATGGTGATATCATTTGTCTCTTCGCTGACGCGTTATGAATCATGCAGAATTTCGCCAGAGGTCTGCCACTAATTTCGTTCACAACAATATTCAAATGAAGATAAATTGACTCTCTAACAACCATAAGGCAGGTAAAATCACTCCTCCCATTAACAATGGCCGAATAGTGTACTACAACGAATCAATTTTTCGTGGAACGGAAACGATTTATTAAGCGTCCAATGAGCATCTATATTAGTTTCTATCAGACTGTAGATTTCATACGGTCAGCCTGTTATACGTTCTCCTTGATTTCACCAAATAAGTTCGGTCTGGTTCACGAACAGCTCCTTAAAAAGTGCCATACTGGTTCGTTTCCTATTCCTATAAGACAAGAGCTACGTCCCTCACAGTGTCAGAGTGCAGCACTATGGTAAACTTCTATAGTCTATCACATCATTTGAAATGCGATTAAAACAACCTGGAACACATTTCCTTAGGATTTTTCAACTCGATCTCAGTCTGGGGTCTGATTTTCCTAGTAACTTGTTTTATGTGGTCGTTCCATTTCAGATTCCTTCCGACCAAATACTCCGTCGTTTCTTACAGCTGTTTCCGTCTCTAATTATCTGTTCCCAGCAGTTGCATCGAACAGTAATGCGTCTTTTCGTCTATTTTTGTGAATTACCTCACATCTGTTTACGTCTCGCGTTTTTCTGCAGGTCCCTGTGGGAACTGTCAGTCCTCTACATACACGCTTTACGAAAGTCATTCAATTAATAATAGTCCTCATTTTCTCTCTCAATATTTTAAGAATTAGAACATGTTAATAAATCATGTTCTATGGTGTTTCAACAGAATTGTGTAATATGATGTATTCCCTGTTGATGAAAGCTCCTGTCCTGTGCTAAAATCCATGCTTTTACTGCATGAATTACTCTCTCATTTTTTTCGAAGTGCGTTCCATGTAGAGAATCCTTAAGTGGCTCAAACAGCTAGAATCCGAGGGCGCAAGGTCCAGGTTATAGGATGGATGAGGCAATGACTTCCATTCCAATTTGGTGATGTATTCAACGGTTCTGAGATTTGGCTGCGGTGTTGATTGTTGTGTTGGAGCGAGACGTCTCTCGGACTTTCGTCAGATCGAACTCTTTGGAAAAGGTTCTTTACTTGTGTTTCAACATATGCCTATGAATTAATGGTTTTGACAACACGTGCACGAAAACGATACCATAATTAACCTAAAAGACTGTCACCTTTGCCAGCAGAGGATGGTGTCTGAAACTGACTAACTTTTGGTTTCTGGCTCAAAGTGATGCACTCAGGTTTCGTCACCTGTGACAGTCACTGACAGAAACGCCTCTTCATTGGCCTCAAATATCTCCATCATATCGTATGAAGCGGCTTCTCTTCGAATCTTGTGGTCTGTCGTGAGCATTCGTGGAACTCATCTCCAGCGCGCCCTTTATATCCAGTAGTATCAGGCATTCCACATGATCTTCCAATATTCACCGATAGCTGTGTATAATGGCATCCGCACGATTCTCCATGTCGTAAGCAGTGTCTGTGGCAGGACGTCCCGAAAGTGGGCGATCGGCTTCTGCAAACCAGACGCGCTAATGCTCTATAATTATCGCCCAACATCACTACTATCAACTGCATCGTCACTATATACTAAACACATACGTTTTCCCCACCGGTCGAAATTGTTCGGAATTTTACATACGTGCAGGACAAACGTCAGATTTGGAGCAACTAAAAAGGACATTTTCATTAAAAAATGGTTCAGATGGCTCTAAGCACTATGGGACATCTGAGGTCGTCAGTCCCCTAGAACGTAGAACGTAGAACTACTCAAACCTAACTAACCTAAGGACATCACACATATCCATGCCCGAGGCAGGATGCGAACCTGCGACCGTAGCGGTCGCGCGGCTCCAGACTGAAGCGCCTAGAACCGCTTTGCCCAAGTGTCATAGCGCTATGTTACTTGGCATCATGCGGAAGTTTCTTTGATTCTTAAATTTTCCTTACGAGTCCATGATCATGATGTCAGGCCATCCACTAAATTATTACAGTACTTGTAACAGAAGACAGAGCTACCCCAGGGAAAATAGTCATGACAAACAATCTTGCTAATAGAATACCTGCAAATTGCCAACTATTAGTTGTAGATATTATACTGTCCATTCACTTCGCCCGCATCTCGTGGTCGTGCGGTAGCGTTCTCGCTCCCCACGCCCGGGTTCCCGGGTTCGATTCCCGGCGGGGTCAGGGATTTTCTCTGCCTCGTGATGGCTGGGTGTTGTGTGCTGTGCTTAGGTTAGTTAGTTTTAAGTAGTTCTAAGTTCTAGGGGACTGATGACCATAGATGTTAAGTCCCATAGTGCCATTTGAACCATTCACTTCAATATGACCACCTGTCAAAAATCCGAATAACCACCTTTTGCAGCCTGCGCTGCTGTGAGACGTGCAGGGAGAGAGTCAGAGAGGTCCTTGTAGGTAACGACAGGGATGTGGAGCCATGCTGACTCCACTGTTAGGTACCTCGTTTGAGTATCTATGATGCGAACTGTCCTATCGAGGTGGTACCTCAGAATGTCGATTGCGTCTAATTCCAAGGGGTCTGGTGGCACATAGCACGGTAAACTCACACAGGTGTTTTGTGAACCACGCACGGACACTGCAAGCTGTGTGACACATTTCATTATCCTAATGGTAGATGGCACTGTGCTGAGAAAAAATAAACTGCATGTAGGGATAACATGGTCCCCAAGGGTAGATGCATACTTGTGTTGATCAATTGTGCCTTTCAGAATGACGAGATCGCCCGGGAAATGAGACGAATACATTCTCCAGACCATAACGCTCCTTTCTGTCGCCTGGAACATTTCGACAACTGTTCAGAGCGTTTGGTTCCAGACATTTCACGCCGTACACGTCAACGGCCATCTGGCCGATGGAGCATAAAACATGATTCGCCTGAAAAGGCAACCTGTCACCACTCAGTGGACGTCCAATAGCGGCTCACAAATTCCAGTATTAGTCGTGGATGAACAGCAGTCAGCGTGGGTCCATGAACCAGGCGCCAGCAGCGGACGCCCATACGCAGCAAAGTTCACTGAACGGTAGTTACGGAGACGTTGTTAGCAGCCCCTTGTTTTTTCTGGGTGGTCAGTTGCTCAACAGTTGCATGGCTGTTCGCCCATGACATCTGTGGCCCGTGGTACGCCACCGTTCCTCGGCGCCGGTTTTGGATGGCTCCATTTTGTCCTGGACGGTATACTTTAACCAAGGGGCCATGCAAACAGTTCACAAACTTAGCCCTTTCGGAAATACTTCCAACCTTGGCCGAAATCCGCTGATCACGCCCGTTTGGACGTTAGATAAATCACTTCGTTTCTGCACAGCGACAACTACTGTACTTCCGGAATGAGATTTTTCACTTTGCAGCGGAGTGTGCGATGGTATGAAACTACCTGGCACATGAAAACAGTGTGCCGTACCGAGACTCGAACTCGGGACCTCTACTTTTCGCGGGCAAGCGCTCACCGATTGAACTACCCAAGCACCAATCACGACCCATCTTCACAGCTTCAGTTCTGCTAGTACCTCCTCCCCTACCGTCCGGACATCATAGGAGTTCTTCTGCGAACCTTACAGAAACAGCACTCCTGGAAGAAACGATATTGCGCAGACATGGCTTAGCCACAGCCAGTTCTACAAGGTTCGAAGAAGAGCTCCTGTGAAGTTTGGAAAGTAGGAGACGAGGTATTGGCAGAATTGAAGCTGTGAAGATGGGTCGTGTGTCGTGCTTGGGTACCTCAGTCGCTGAACGCTTGCCCTTGAAAGGCAGAGATCCCGAGTTCGAGTATCGGTCCGGCACACAGTTTTAATGCCCCAAGAAGTTTCATATCAGCGCACACTCCGCTGCAGAGTGAAAATCTCATTCTGGAAACATCCTCCAGGCTGTGGCTAAGCCTTGTCTCTGCAATATCCTTTCGTGCAGGAGTGTTAGTTCTGCAACGTTCCCAGGAGAGCTTCTGTCAAGTATGGAAGGTAGGAGACGAGGTACTGACAAAATTGAAACTGTGAGGATGGGCCGTGAGTCCTGCTTGGGTAGCACGGTTGCCGGCACAGTAGCTCAGCGTGTTAGGTCAGAGGATTTGCTACCCTCTGTAATAAAAAAAAAAACCTGAGTGAATGGATCAACGAAGAACCTGAACGGGTGTTATCGGACGTCCGACAGGAACAAATTCAACGAGCTATATAGGACAAAATGAGATCAACAAAAAAGAAAAAAAAAGTCAGCAGAGCGATTGCCCACCAATGGCAAAGGTACCGAGGTCGAGTCTCGTCTGGCACACAGTTTTAAACTGCCATGAAGTACATCACATCAGTGCGCACTTCGCTACAGAGTGAAAATCTCATTCTAGAAACATTCCCCAGGCTGTTGCTAATCCATGTCTCCGCAATATTCTTTAATCCACGAGTCTTAGTTCTGCAAGGTTCGCAGAAGAGCTCCTGTGAAGTTTGGAAGGTAGGAGACCAGGTACTGGCAGAATTGAAGCTGTGAAGATGCGTCGTGAGTAGTGCCTGGGTAGCTCAGTCGGTGAGCGCTTGCCTGCGAAAGGCAGAGGTCCGTAGTTCGAGTCTCGGTCCGGCACACCGTTTTAATCTGTCAGAAAGTTTCAACGACTGCGCTGTTTCTGCGTCGTCTTCCGACATGCTTTATATATCCTGCACCGCTATTGTTGCCACCTGCTTTCTGTGAGTGGCACTATGGAACTTAACATCTGAGGTCATCAATCCCCTAGACTTAGAACTACCTAAACCTAACTAACCTATGGACATCACACACATCCATGACCGAGGCAGGATTCGAACCTGCAACCATAGCAGTAGCGCGGTTCCAGACTGAAGCGCGTAGAACCGCTCGGCCACATCGGCCGGCTGCTGTATATCAGTATTAACAGTTAATCAGTAAGTGAATTTCAAAATACTGGCGCCAAAATATGAGTTCTGTCATGCGATGTTGAGGAAAGTGCTGTTCCGATTCGTTTTATAGAAGATACGTTTTTTATTAACTTCTTTACGTTTTTTAATCCGTACTTGTTTACTCCAGGCTACTGTATCATCAAGGTTACTGAGAAGTATTACGGTGTTAATTGTGAACAATCGAATATCCTCTCTTGTAACCCCGAAGCATTACCGGTACTTTAAGATACGTCTCTTTGCGTGGCCATCTCCCGCATCAGCTGTAAAAATAAGTTATTAATGGTTCTCCGTCTTGAGCTTACTGCAATTTAATGAAAGAGAGTTACACCAGATGCGTTTCGCTCTTATGTATAAAGCATCTTCTGTGGTTATTCTGCTGACTGGATACATATATTCGTACATTTTGGTTGCTTTGGATTAAAACCAGCGTTTTGTTTATACAGTTGGAGGGCAAGTTACTTACGGCGTTTCTTTACGTATCCTCCGAGCCACTGCTTCCTCCCTCCTTGTTGGCAACGGCTGATGAAAGACTTCCTTTAACATATGCACTTCGCAGTTTTTGCCATTGTGTAGTATTTCTTGCACTGCATTTGGATTATTTACACTTCATGTTTGTAATAACCGAAATGCAGCACAAGAAATGTTGGAGAATGGCAAAAACTGCCAAGTGCATATGTGAAGTCTTTCAATATCAACCGTTGCCAACAAGGCAACAGTAGTTTGGATAGTATTTAAAGTAACGTCGTAAGTAACTTGCCCTCCAACTTTATAAACAAAACGCTGTTTTTAATCTAAAACAAACAAAATGTGCAAACACATATATCCAATGTGCAGAATAACTACGCAGAATGCTTTATAAATGAAAGAAAAATGCGTCTCGTGTAATTTTCATTCATTAAACTGAAGTAAGCTCAAGACGGAAAATCATTAATAACTGATTACTTTAAGAAGTCTTGGCCATCTGCTCGTCATCTATCGAATTTCCAAAGGAAGGGGCTCACTTTTTCTTAGTCATGAGTGACAGAAAAAAAAAATCTTTACATATTACTAGTATTAAATGCAAGGCATATTTATCTTTCGATGCCATCAATATCAGTTTTTAATGTTGTACGCATTTAACGAAGCACGAACTAGCAGATTATAAAAGGAATCTCGTTTCTCGTTAGTGCTGCTGTAATGTGTAATTCAGTGTGCCTATCGCCAACGTCGCTGTCATCATCATCATCATCATCATCATCATCATCACCATCATCATTTTATTGAAATCAGTCCAGTCTACCCGCAAGTAGATATGAAAATTCCTCTTTTCGTGACAGATGCGCACAGTGTAACGTTTGTGTTACGTTGAAACGGAACGATGTTTTCATCTGTAATATTCTGTTAACAATACTATGGCTGTGACGTGTAATCCCTTATAGAAGCTAGGAACGCTAACCAGTCAAATAGACCAAGACTACTTTAACACAACAAGAGAATTGCTGTGAAGACGAAGTAGCTCTCGTGAGTTGCTATGGCTTTTCCGAACTGATCAACATTCGGGGCTGGTTACGAGACCGGGGAATAGCGGGGACTTATCAGTGGGAGGCTAAATAACAGGGAATGTAGTGGCTTGATTGTTTTCGTTACGTAAACAGCTCAGAAACGTATCAGCATAAGATTTGTTTTACCGTTTGAAGCGCACTTATTTCGTTACACAATGGGCGGCTATCAGTGAAAGGTGAATAGTTATTACGTGACGCAACTGTGTTAAGTCGACTGCGTGACCGAGTGAGACAGTTTGATGTGATAAGCGAAATGCACCCGGCGCCAGCGCCGTCACTTCGCACGGGTGCGAGATAACCGCTGATAAGACAAAATTCCACAACGTGTGCATTGTTGAGAGATAAAACGAATAACAACTCACACTAGCTAACACTACAATCACAATGGACTCCTTGACCGTGCACTTCGCTAGGAGTCGAGGAATCTCAACTGATAAGCTGACAGAGAAAATGTAGAAGTAGTTCAAGAGACGGTTAGTTACCTTTGAAGATGTGTATTTGCGTATTACACGAATGAGTTCGGAATAAACGAAGTCTGGGGTTTGTTTCCCCGCACCTTCTAAACGACTTTAATCTCCTTTTACATATTTATCCCTAGTATATACTCCACAAACAATAAAGTCTACAGCTTGATTTTCCGCAGTTTACAGATAAACTCTATTGAACAAGGTAGTATATCTCACGGGCCGTAAGTGTGACGGCGTAGTTGTGAAATACGTCACGCTACTACTCTTCAATATTTCAATTTTAGCAACCGGCCTGCATATTTAACAGGTGATGCTAAAGAGTAATGTCTCTGAATATTTTATATGAAAAATCTTAACGCTTTTTAAATAAAACAAATTTATTAACATGCTACATCAGCAATATGTACATATTTACAGCCCTTTGCCGCTAGAGGACTCCGAATCGTAGCATCTAAGATGGCGGTGTGTAACGTAACCCATAGGCTACAGACATACCTTGACTCATTTATTTTGAGCTGATTCCTCGTACTAAGAACCAAAGGCATTATGGACATGCAGAGTGTAGATTTTAAGTTGACAAACCAGAACAGTTCGAAAAATAGACTTCACACGAAAAAATGTATAGAATCCAAAGTTGATTATTTTCGAGGGGGACATCTGCTGGTGCCAAGATTAGCCCACCACCCCAGCCCCTTGGGGGAGGGGCGGGAGGCAACTTTAAAATTTCAAATGGGATCCCCCATTTTTTATTGCATAATCAGATTCTACATAAAAAATTATGTACATTTTGTCTTAAACATTTGTTTTGATTCTCGGTAGTTAGCGTTGTAATTCAAGAAAATCCATGTTCTCATTTTTGCGTGGAAAATGGTTATGGATAAATAAAAAATACTTATTTATTTCGTAAATTTTGATTCGGTAAAAGTTAAACTCTCTCTCTCCCCATAGAGTGGGATTTGAGAGAGAAGAATTAGAGTTTTACACAAAAAAAAAAATGTTCAAATGTGTGTGAAACCTTATGGGACTTAACTGCTAAGGTCATCAGTCCCTAACCTTACACACTACTTAGCCTAAATTACCCTAAGGACAAACACACACACCCATGCCCGAGGGAGGACTCGAACCTCCGCCGCGACCAGCCGCACAGACTGTGACTGCAGCGCCACAGACCGCTCGGCTAATCCCGCGCGGCAGAGTTTTACAAATGTCGACCCAAATATTGGGTCAACATTTGTAAAACTCCCCCTCTCGAAACCCCACCCTATGGGGAGAGAGGGAGTGTTTTAATTTTACAGAATCAAAATTTACGAAGTGAATAAGTATTTTTTATTTATGCGTAACCATTTTCCAGGCAAAACTCAGAACATGGATTTTCTTTAATTACAGAGCCAACTACAAAGAATCAAAACAAATGTTTAAGAGGAAATGTACGTAGGTTTCTGTGTAGAATCTGATTCTGGGGGCTGGGGTGGCGGGCTGATTTGAGCACCACCAGATGTCCCCCTTGAAAATAATCAACTTTGGATTCTACCAATTTTTTCGTGTGAAGCTTACTTTTCGAGTTATTCTGGTTTGTCAACTTAAAATTTACACCCTGTGTAATAAGATGTACTCCTATCTTTGTCGTACACCTCACAAATCTCCAGGCTTGCTACAGTCTCTACTTTACCACCACGTACCACACCTACAGTAACCCAACCATTACCATGGCCACTAGCTCTGCGTTAGTAAGCGTAAAATTCAGTACACATCCACAAAACACTGAAGGGCCATGCAAAATTCTTCGTACTACTAGCAATATTATCAACACCTTTATACACTATCTAAGTGCGCGAGAAACAGTTTTCTGTAACACCTTTATTGGGCTTCAAAGTAATCACCATTAGCAGCAACATAGTTCTGATATCGGTTGTAAAGCCGTTGGAAACGGTCAGCAAACGTTTACTGTGAATCACTCGAAGCACTGTGGACGAGCGTCGCTGGAAATCTGCAGCACTACAGGAAATAGGACGTGGTGCTGTCACTACGCTCTGCGGACCAAGTGACCGTCTATGTCATGATCTTCATCGACTTCGCTGTCCCCCGAAAATAGTAGGTTGACAAGCTTCAAGATTAAGGCTATGTTGATCGCCTTTCTAGACAGCAAGAGCTAGATCAAACATGAATTTCTACCAGAGCGAGGCGGTAAAGACGACAAAAGACCGTGCCATTAACTGTCGCATTGTCTCCTGACGTGTTGGTAGCACCAGGTTTCTTCACCATCACCATCGCCAAACAAACTGGTATAGGAATGCGTATTCAAATACAGAGATATGTAAACAGGCAGAATACGGCGCTGCGGTCGGCAACGCCTATATAAGACAAGTGTCTGTCGCAGTTGTTAGATCGGTTACTGCTGCTACAATGGAAGGTTATCAAGATTTAAGTGAGTTTGAACGTCACGTTATAGTCGGCGCACGAGCAATGGGACACAGTGTCTCCGAGGTAGTGATGAAATTGGGATTTTCCCGCTCGACCATTTCAGGGCTGTACCGTGAATATCAGGAATCCGGTAAAACGTCAAATATCCGACATCGCTGCGGCCGAAAAAGATCCTGCAAGAACGGGACAAACAAAGACTGCAGAGAATCGCTCAGCGTGACAGAACTGCAACGCTTCCGCAAATTGCTTCAGACTTCAATGCTGGGCCAGCAACATGTGTCAGCGTGCGTATGATCATCGATATGTGCTTTCGGAGCCGAAGACCCACTCATGCACCCTTGATGAATATTCGACACAAAGCGTTATGTCTCGCCTGGGCCAATCAACACTGACACTGGATTGTCGATGACTGGAAACGTGTTGCCTGGCCGGACGAGTCTCGTTTCAAACTATATCGAGCTGATGGACGTGTACGGACATGAATACCTCATGAATCCTTGGACCATCCATGTCAGCAGGGTTTGTTAAAAGTGGTGCAGGCTCTGTAATGGTGTGGGACGTAGGTATTTGCAGTGATATGGGATCCCCGATACCTACAGATACGAGTCTCACAGGTAAAACGTACGTAAGAGTCCTGTCTGATCAACTGCACCCATTCATCTCCATTCTGCATTCCGACGGACTTGGGCAATTTTCGCAGGACAATGCGACATCCCACATGTCCAGAATTGCTACAGAGCGGCTCCAGGAACAGTTTTCTGAGTTTAAACACTTATGCTGGCTACCAAACTCCCCAGACATGAACATTATTGAGCATATCAGGGTTGCCTTGCAACGTGCTGTTCAGAAGAGATATCCACCCGCTCGTACTCTTACAGATTTATGGGCAGCCCTGCAGGATTCATGGTGTCAATTCCCTCCAGCACTACTTTAGACATTAGTCGAGTCCATTTCACGTCGTGCTACTGCACTTCTCCGTGTTCCGTGTTCGCGGGGGCCCGACACGATATTAGGCACGTGTACCAGTTTCTTTGGTTCTTCCGTGTAGAACAACGCATGACTGCACTGCATCGAGCGACTCACAAGAAGAGCTTGGTGACAGTTTCCAGCAGGTATACAACCGATTTCATAAATGTGGTGTAGCGAGAGATGATTACTTTGAAGGCCATTAAAGGTATTTTGTTTGTAACCCTTGTTTCTTTTAATTTCTGACACCATTAACTGACTTTCCAGATATCATCATCATCATCAGTATTCTGCCCATAGGCAGATATTCAGATGCTAACTCACCAAACTCTCCTCCCTTGTACCATCCTCTTTTAGATCGCGTACTTTCGTCTTGTGTCTCCTCCTTCCTTTCAATCTCCTCCCACAAGCTGGATTACCCAAACTCTCAGCTAAGAGTCTCAACGAAAGTCCCATCCAGTTCTTCTTTCTTTCCAGTGTAATATGCATCAGTCTTGTATAATATGCATCAGTCTTATCTTCTCACCAACACTTTCCAAAACTCTTTCGTAACTCATTTTACTCCCTTCTCCCAGCTAGTACTCGTCTCAGTATCCATGTTTCTCCCCATTTCAAACACAAAATTTGCCATTATTTCCTACAGCCTTTTGTCTATTTTGCCACATACAAGTAGTAATTTCCTCTTTCTACTGATGGCTCCTTCGCTATTGCAATGTGAGTTCTTAACTCCTGATGGCATCTCACGTCTTAAGTGATCGTTCTTCCAAGATATTTAAATGTTATTAGCTCGCTAATAATTACCTCCGCTCTTTCTTAATATTTACCAGTCTCCTTCGTTTGCCGATCATATACTCAGTTTCTGCTGTATTGATTTTTATCCCGTAATCCACACACGCTTTTCAGACGCACCTTGTAAAAAAGAAAGTAATGTAAAATAAAAGAGTATGGCTTGAAATCACAGTGAAAGCCGGCCCGTCGTCTGGAATGTCCGCCTGTGAGATGAGCATTAAATTAATGCGCACACAATAGAAAAAAGCAGTGAGTCCTAATTGTGATGTGACGTCCAATTACACTACTGGCCATTAAAATTGCTACACCAAGAAGAAATGCAAATAATAAACTGGTATTCATTGGACAGGTATACTGGAACTGACATGTGATTACATTTTCACGCAATTTGTGTGGATAGATCGTGCGAAATCAGTACCCACAACAACCATCTCTGACCTGGCCATTGAGTCAAACAGAGCGTGGATGGCGTGTACAGGTACAGCTGCCTATGCAGCTTCAACACGATACCACAGTTCATCAAGAGTAGTGACTGGCGTATTGTGACGAGCCAGTTGCTCGGCCACCATTAAGCAGACGTTTTCAATTGGTGAGAGATTTGGAGAATGTGCTGGCCAGGGCAGCAGTCGAACATTTTCTGTATCCAGAAAGGCCTTTACAGGACCTGCAACATGCGGTCGTTCATTATCCTGCTGAAATGTAGGGTTTCGCAGGGATTGATGAAGGTTAGAGCGATGGGTCTTAACACATCTGAAATGTAACGTCCACTGTTCAAAGTGCCGTCAATGCGAACAAGAGGTGACCGAGACGTGTAACCAATGGCACCCCATACCATCACGCCGGATGATACGTCAGTATGGCGGTGACGAATACACTCTTACAATTTCCGTCACCGCGATGTCGCCAAACACGGATGCGACCATCACGATGCTGTAAACGGAACCTGGATTCATCCGAAAAAGTGTCGTTTTGCCATTCGTGCACCCAGGTTCGTCGTTGAGTAGACCATCGCAGGCGCTCCTGTCTGTGATGCAGCGTCAAAGGTAACCGTAGCCATGGTCTCCGAGCTCCATGCTGCTGGAAACGTCGTCGAACTGTTCGTTCAGATGGTTGTTGTCTTGCAAACGCCCCCATCTGTTGACTCCGGGATCGAGACGTGGTTGCACGATCCGTTACAGCCATGGGGATAAGATGCCTGTCATCTCGACAGTGATACGAGGCCTTTGGGATCCAGCACGGCGTTCCGTATTACCCTCGTGAACCCACCGATTCCATATTCTGCCAACAGTCATTGGATCTCGCCCAACGCGAGCAGCAGTGGCCCGATATGATAAACCGCAATCGCGATAGACTACAATCCGCCCTTTATCAAAGTCGGAAACGTGATGGTACGCATTTCTCCTCCTTACACGAGCCATGACAACAACGTTTCACAAGGCAACGCCGGTTAACTGCTGTTTGTTCATGAGAAATCGGTTGGAAATTTTCCTCATGTCAGAGCGTTGTAGGTATCGCCACCGGCGCGAACCTTGTGTGAATGTTCTGAAAAGCTATTCGTTTGCATACCACAACATATGGCATCTATAGCACGTCACCTTGGTGGTGTAGCAATTTTTATGGGTAGTAGTGTATTTCAAATAACCCAAGCCCGACCCTTATTGCTGATCCGCTCGCTAGCCTGCGTCGGATAGTATAGTCGGTTATAGTCGGTTAGCAGGTGCACTGTACGCTGCGACGATTCCGGACGTTTCCTTCTGGCGCCGCGGTCTCGTGTGACGCGCGCGGGCGTGTGCCCAGAGGGGCCACAGACACACCCACACACACACACACAGAGAGAGAGAGAGAGAGAGAGAGAGAGAGAGAGAGAGACAGAGGCGGCGGCTGCTGGCGTGGAGCACCCGCCGTGTCCACTACACGTCGGCGGCAGGGCTGCTTTTGAAGCGGATGTTTCGCGACTCGTCGGCGCGCGCTTAGGCCGCGATTGTCCACCAGAGCGGCCGCTACTGTGGGCCCGTTCTATCTGCCGCGCTGCTGGCCGGCTTGTTATAAAACTGGCACGTGTTGGCTTTTGTCCCCAAGAGACCGTTCCGGAGCACCCCATAATTGTGTAACACACTTCACGAGTAATTGCCACGCGGGTGTACAGTACACATGTTTTCATCCGTTCCGTGTAGGTGCAGAACACGAGGAAAAATATGGTCTGCCCTACATCTTTTAATAAAGAGAACGTCGTCTCTAAATAAGAAACTAGTCTCCTACTTTACATGTTGATAATACAGCCTGTAATATTTTATATCTGCCGTATAGGGGGACATGGTGCGTCTATCCATATCAAGAAACTTCAGCTTGTCAAAAACAAGACATTGCAAATGATATTAAATGTTCCGTGGTTCGTTGGAAACAAAACCATCCACAATTATATAAAAATTAAAGCTGTTTAAGAAGATTTACTATGAAAAACACTCTTGATCACAATTTATTTACTACGGTGATCGGTTTCGACCACTACTGTGGTCATCTTCAGACCAATGAGTAAGGACCTCCTTCTGCTGGAGAAGCACGACTGATTCTCCAGCAGAAGGAGGTCCTTACTCATTGGTCTGAAAATGACCACAGTAGTGGTCGAAACCGATCACCGTAGTAAATAAATTGTGATCAAGACTGTTTTTCATAGTAAATATTTGTAACACTTTGATCACTGTTCTCTCCCACAATGTATTCAAAAGTGTTTAAGAAAAGATCCATTCCGTACCAGCAAGCTAATACATCAAACTTCCTTAGTCAATTAACAACTGATTCGTCAATTATCCACATTTGATATCCGTTGCCAGCACAAATATAAACGTTCAAAGTTGGTGCTGTTATCACCTCAGTAATACCAAGTGAGGCAAACATATAACATGTAACGCCATAAAAATTGTAATATATAATCTTCCGAAATTCACAGCTAAGTTCCTAGCAGAGGGTTCATCGAACCAATTCCACACTCTTTCCGTACCATTCCATTCCCGAACGGTGCGCGGGAAAAACGAACACTTCCATGTTTCTGTGCGATCTCTGATTCCACTTATTTTATTACGATGATTATTTCTTCCTGTGTACGTCGGCGTCAACAAAAGTATTTCGCATTTGGGGAAAAAGTTGGTCATTGGAATTTCGTGGAAAGATCTCGCCGAAACGAAGAGTGCCTTTACTTTAGTAATCGGCACCCTAACTCGCGTATCATGTAAGTCACAATGTCTTCCCCACTTAGTGAGAATAGATAACGAGCAGTTCGTACCTGGACTTTTTAGATGCACTTCATCACTCCTGTCTGGTAATAATCCAATACTGCACAGGAATACTTTAGCAGAGGAAGAATAAGCGTAACGTGGGTAGTCTGTTTTGTGGATTTGTTGCGTCTTCTAAATGTTCTGCCAATAAAACGAAGTCTTTCGTTCACCTTCCCCACAACATGTGTTGTTCGTAGTAGTAATCCCCAGGTATGTAGTTGAATTGACAGCCTTCAGATTCGTATAATTTAACCGAAATTTAACGGATACATTTTATTACTCGTGTGGATGATCTCACACTTTTCACCATTTAGGGTTACAATGGTCACTTCTCCCATCATAAAGATTTTTTGTCTTAGTAATATTGACCTTCCGATGACTTTACTACACGGTAAATGACAGTATCATCTGCAGAAAATCTAAGATGGCTCATCAGATTGCCTGCGAAATAAGTGATAGATTAGCAACAGCAAAAAGCCTCTAAGACTTACTTGTGGAACGCCACTCTCCGTCAGTTACTACTAACCGTGTCATTTCTGACAGGAAATCACGAAACCGGCCGCGCAACTAAGAAGATACTCCATAGGTACGCAATTTGATTATTAATCGCTTGTGACAAGCGATGTCTAAAGCCTACTCGAAATCTGAAAATATGGAGTCAATTGAATCCTTTTATGACGTATTCATGCATGTTGCAGCTGAAATCATTGTAAAAACGTTTTGGAATATTATACATCGTAATACTGTAAACTGGAATACTATAAAATGCGCTATTGTAAATAGTAAATAATTTTTTGTCCTTTTATGTAACAACGTCGTCTTCTATCCACTGCTTACGTTAAAGGATCCTTGTAAACTGAGCATTATTTACAATTTACTTATGAAGACACAAGTGTTAACAAACAAACTTGAATCAGCGTTTATACGAGGGCTTGCTGAAAAGTAATACCTCCGAATTTTTTATGTCAAAACTCGTTAGGCTTTTTAAATAAAACAAACGTTATTAACGTTCTACATCTTTATTCTTTGTGTCTACATATTTGAAGCCCTCTGCCGCTAGATGGCTCTGAACTGTACCATATAATGTGACAGTGTGTAACGTAACTATGTCGGTGCGTGGGAAACAAAGTATTGTAATCGAGTTTCAAATTCGAAGAGTTCGTTCACATACAGAGCATCCTCTCCTTCAGCATGACAATACCAGACCACACAAGAGCTCTGCGACATCAGATCCGACGTATTGGGGTACTTGTCGTCGATGTCCATACAGCCCCGATTTGGGCCCATTTGATTATCGTGTCTTTCCAGAACTTGAAGCGGTGCAAGCGGTGTTAGTAATGTTTGTTTTATTTAAGAAGCTTTAAGAGTTTTCACATTAAAAATTCGGAAACATTAGTTTTCAGCATGATCTCGTATATGTATCTGTACCTTAGCGCGTTGTGAAGATAGGTTTTTTTGACCCCTACGGTCTACATTTTGCGCCGTTGTTGTGAAGTTATGCTGTTACACAAAATTTTATTTAGTTTGGTGTAAGGACGAAATAAAATAAAAACTAAAAATAAAATAAAGGGAAAAATATTGTGTACCTGATTTGGAACAATGATCACTTGTTTCCTATGATGTTTGAATTTGCTTTCATACAGACAGTCAACTCTTGGATCCGACACTACTTCCAAATATAGCAGTTATCGAGTTCCAGATATTCATTATGGTAGTCAACAAAAATCAAGAAAAGATAAAATGAAAACAGAAATGTGTTAACACTGAACGTAAATTTAAGTGTTAAAAAGTCATTTCTGATGTTTATTGTTCAGCGTCAAGTGAAGTGGGGATTTGTTAAAACACCGGACTCGATTCGACACGACGGTAGGTTTAATCCCTGTCCGGGCATCTAGACTGCGATTTTCCATGCTTTGTCTAAATCGCTTAAAGCAAATGCTAGGATGGTTTATTTGAAAAGGATATGGTCGATTTTCCTTCTTACCCTCCCACAATCCGAGGTTTTACTCCGTCTCTGAAGACCTCGATGTTTTTCCACTGTTCAGTCGTCCAATGTTTACGCTCCTTACACCGAGCAAGGCGTCGTTTGCCATTTACCGGCGTGATGTGTGGCTTGTGAGCAGCCGCTCCACCATGAAATCCAAGTTTTCTCACCTACCGCCTAACTGTCATAGTACTTGCAGTGCATCCTGATGCAGTTTGGAATTCCTGTGTGAAGCTCTGGATAGATGTCTGCCTATTACACATTAAGACCCTCTTCAACTGTCGGCCGTCTCTGTCAGTCAACAGACGACGCCGGCCTGTACGCTTTTGTGATGTACGTGTCCCTTCACGTTTCCACTTCACTATCACATTGGAAACAGTGGAACTAGGGATGTTGAGGAGTGTGGATATCGCGCTACAGACGTATGACACAAGTGACACCCTATCACCTGACCTCGTACGAAGTCCGCGAGTTCCGGGGAGCGCCCCATTCTGCTCTCTCGCGATGTCTAATGACTACCGACGTCTCTGATATGAGAAACGTATGTTTTTTGTGGTGTCCGGATACTTTTGATCACATAGTGTATCTTCGGCAGGGTACAGTTTATTAGTTACTACTTGCGGAAAATATTTGTTTACACTCAATATCTGCATCAGCTGTGTCATAGCCTTCAGTCATCATCCTCTTCTTCGAACACTGCCGACTTGCACAATCTATGAAGAGTTAACATAGAAAGGGATGCATGTTAATCTGATGTTTAATCATACGCTAACAGGCATTTCAAGTTCGAAATGCATTTCGATGACTTAGTTTTTGTCTGACAGTGGTACCACAACAAACTCTGAAATTTCTATGGTTCAAATGGTTCAAATGGCTCTAAGCACTGTGGTACTTAACATCTGAGGTCATCAGTCCCCTATAACTTAGAACTACTTAAACCTAACTAACCTAAGCACATCACACACATCCATGCCCGAGGTAGGATTCGAACCTGGGACCGTAGCGGTCGCGCGGTTCCAGACTGAAGCGCCTTAACCGCTCAGCCGCCAGCGGCCGGCTAAATTTCTGTGCTGATTAACGTATTTAAGTACTTTTCTTGCTGCTAATGCTGATAACACGCGAATAATTTATAAGTAAAATTTCACTCAGTTTTATCACCATGCTTTGTTTAAGGATGTAGTGAAGGTGTGTACCTTTCCACATGCATGAGAAATGGCTCCAGGTGGGTTCTTTTCCATCTTCCCAACAAACAGCCAGACATACAAAAAGAGGATTTTTTAAAAAGGAACTACGTTCTTCTTCTTGAATGAATTCACCTGGGTAGGAATCAACCTTCACATGAAGTTCGATTGAGATAACAATAACAAGGACCCATTCCCGTTTATTATTTTGATTTTGGAGTAACAAAGTGCAAAACTTCAGAACTCGAACATAGATTACTGGAATTAATTCTTCACAAATTTCTTGCCCAGTCAGATTTGTAAAAATCTACTGCCTCTGTCGTCATCATCAGTAGATTAGATTTCAACAGGCCGTTAGATACTTTAGTTGGCCGAATTATGCCATGGAGGTTTCATGAGGTCACGGAACTTCCATATGCTATCAGTGATTGTGTCAGTATGTATGACTGAAGAACGTTGGTAGCGATGCTGATTTTGTTAGATGGTGGAAGATTCAAATGATTTCTCTGTTGCCTTCCAATCGTCAAAAGATCGAGATTGACAAATCTAACCTGAAAAGCACTCCGTGAAGATCTTATTCGATCAAATCGCCGCGAAAAACTATGATCTCATAGGTTACTGGCATTCGAAGAAGTGCAAACAACGAAAAAACAATTAGGAATAAACTCAGGTTTTTTTATTATTATTACGGAGTTAAACAGCAGGAAGGGAATTCACATATATGAAATGCTTTGAAGAACTACAGTAATACTGTTTCAAATTATGTAATTCACAGTCAGGTTACTGAGCTATCACATTATGGATGTGTGCGTCTGTGTGTGGGGGCGGGCGCAGAAGGTGTGCCCGAGAACAATTAGCTAAACTGTACAGAATAACGAAAGCTGCGCATCGTACAGATGCGGTCGCCTAGTGGAATGTGAAGATCGTTGTGGAGAAAGTGGTCAGAGGCACTCTTCTGCTTCCATGTTTACCACTTGCTGCGCGCAGCTGCTCCGTCATTCCAGTTATACGGAAGAGACAGCACGGTGCCTTGTGTCGATAGTCGAGGCATTTGTATGCCTCAGCGATAAAGGTGATGTAACAGGCCCCCTGTTGTACCAGGCGGGGTATTTCCGCTCTCCGAACAACGGCTGCCGACCGAAAATGTTTTCGCCTTGGAGCAAGCACTTGGCATATTGCATGAGGAGAACCTAGTCCGAATCAACACATGTTACTGATTCTCTGGTATCCTTTTGTATTTTATTTGGTCTTCTACAGCATTTAATTATTTAAATACTGGCTGCACTGGAACTGAAAGATGTGGCTGGAGCTCTTTCAGCACATCCGTAGTCATGAAACACTTTATCCTCCATGGAAAATTTTCAAGGTGACATTCTTTTAAATTTCCGAACCTCTAGTACCGTTACAGATGACTGTAGATTTACTAACTGGAACATGGAAACTCCTCCAAAAGGTCTAATCATACATACGAGTACATCGCACACTGCAAGAAAAGTGACACAGGCCGAGGAACGGCATCTGTAGTTCATATCACTGAAAAATACGTCTGAAGTTCCTCAACGTGCACAAGTAATATAATAGATTTTACTGCCAATAACACTTACTTGAAATTTAAGAGCGATCTTATACTGTTTGAAAGTAAATTTTATAGATTTAATTTTTTTAAGTCGAGTTTTCTCGAGTCGTGCGTTTTTTAGTTGTGTCACTTTTTTCCGGTGTGCGATATGTTCTTTCTCTCAGTTTAAATTTGTTGAACCTATTTACGCCAGATGAGTTTAGTAACGGTCTGACGGCCTCGTTGTAGCATGAAGGTGTGCCCAAAGACCCAAATCACGATTCGTGGTGTTACAAAACTGCTTTTCAGCCTGTATTTATATACGAGTACAAATTTCACAGATCTATTACACTTGCTTTTCCAACCATATTTAGTTTCAAAGACTGCGTGGAAAGGGCTCTGCATTCGTTCTGGAGTGATCGACATGTTAGACTATCGTGCGGAGCACATCGGTTCGATTGCCGGTAGCCCTACTCATTTATTTTTGGTGGGAAGGCTGGACTGTGGGCTCCAGCTAACATCGTGAACACAGCTGACGATCTGTTTGGAGGATAAATACCGGCTCAGGTTTCGACAGCTTATATTAACGGCCAGAAAAGCAGCGTCCTAACAAATACCTTTCAGTATTGTCATGCAAAAATGCCTTAGGCGAAGTGTGAAGCGTTAGTCAATGTTCTATTGCACCATGGGGTTTTGCATTTACGTAGGGTGAGGCATAAGGGCGTAGCTGTTTAAGTGTCTGAATAGCAGTCGAAAGCTCTGCAGCTCAATCTCTAATTCGTTATCAGACACCTGGCAACGAAGCGTGCATCTCGAACATATCGAGTCCTAACTTTTCACTTTACTTTAGGTTTCTTAGTAACTGGATGATATTTATTTATTTATTCCGAAAAGCTTATTGCCATTAGGCTCTCTCTTTCATATAACAAAGCATTTTTCATATTTTACATTACCTTCATTACGGCAGAAATATTGCAAGAAGTCTTATGTCTAATATGGAATCCAGCACTTGAAATAGCTGTGACACAAATAGTGAAAACAGTGTGGTCTAGCGGTTCAGGCGCTCAGTCCGGAACCGCGGGACTGTTACGGTCGCAGGTTCGAACCCTGCCTCGGGCATGGATGTGTGTGATGTCCTTAGGTTAGTTAGGTTTAAGTAGTTCTAAGTTCTAGGGGACTGATGACTACAGATGTTAAGTCCCATAGTGCTCAGAGCCATTTTTGAAAACAGTAATAGCGATAACGAGAAAACACTGTTTATATTCGTATTTGGGAAGTAGAATAACAAAAATAAATCACAGACAGCTTGGCTGAGACTGTAGGGACTTGCAGCAATGGACGCGAGAGAAGAAATGAGGTGGGATAGAAAGAGGAGCATAGTGGACAGAAGTGACGAAGCAAACGGAAAACAAAGTGTTTGACGGGGAGAAGTGGTCATATAGTCTTACCTTAATTTTTAAATGGGAAGTTAAGATGCTGAAAAAGCGGTAATCATTTCAAAGATGAGCGTGGGCAAACCGCCACTATGACACGAAGCACTGATGTGCGCAACTAAACTTGTAGCGTATGACTGCCTTGTGTAGCTGATGCAGTTGCAGGAGAAAAAATTAGTGTCTGCGATAAACTGCTTGCCGAGCGTGGCAAAAAGTTTTCTCATTTCGAACCTTTCGCAAAATAATATTTTAGTGTCAGAGGGCGACAGTACCCTCTCGTTATTATGAAAACCGAGTAATTACAAAAAATATATATTTCGCAAGCAAATTTATTGGCTACTTCGTTTTATTGTATTAGCTATTTTGTCTGCTATTTTTGTTGCAATTGGGTTCCTCCTCAAGAAGAATGTTTAACTGAATATGTGTGAATATTGATTACGACGACAGGGATGATACAAGGTTAAACGTCGTGCTTTCTGATGGCAGTTTATCACGAGAAGATTTCAGAAGACAAACATGAATGTGAAAGTTCTGCGAAAGAAAAATGAAATGTGAGAAATAACTACCCGGAGAATTTTAATCATCATAAATTTCAGGAGGGAAATGAAAGACTTAACTGTTATGTTATAGCAGGATGGAAACAAGAGTAAAAATTCCTTTGTGCGAAAACAATGTGTAATTTAATACATAGGATTCATACATCAAATACGTTCAGTAGAGGGGTAGAGCAAACAACAGTAAAAGACGTATCAGAAATTAAGGAAGAACTGAACCAAAAAGCTGTGTTGCTTGGAATTATCTGAAGTTAACGCGTAAATCATAAACCTGAAGTAATACATGTAATACTAGGATGGATATTTTATTATTTTTTGTGGTGAGGTAGCTATTTAAGAGATGAGAAGTTTGAATATCTCAGTTCAGTTCATAAGAAGGCTAAGAAGAAGAAAAACAAAAATTTGAAGTATATGTGTGACATGGACACATGGAAGACTATGTGGGAGAACAATGTAATGGCTTGACAGAAAATGGAACGATACGGAAAGTAAAGTGCTTTCGAGCAGCGATATGACGTGTAGCTAACAGAGATTCCCTGCAGAGGAAATTAAGGGACTTACTCAAGATTTTTTGTTGGCAGTGAAATTGGTATGGACATTCGCTACCTGACAGGGCCTCATGAAAAACGAGTGGTCGTCGGACAACAAAACTTTGCGCAAACGTTTGTAAGGACTTGCGGAAGAGAAATAAAGAACTGACTATTGACAGAAATCAGTTTGGAACTATTGGCCAACGATTCTGTTTTCGCCAAATGTGTTATGGAGTAGCAAAGTGACCTCACGAGAAATGTGCAACGGAACTCCATCGTACATCAAAACAGTTCAGCTCAAAGCACCTCCCTCCCATAGAGTGGGATCATGTGTTGGCGTAGCAGATCACAGTAACGTGTGCCTTACACGCTGAATGTCCTTGGTCCTTGTGGTCCGATTTCAGAAGGCCAAATGTCGTCAGATACAACCCTTTCAGGAAACGTAAGGGCAAAGTATCCTCGAGTATATGAGTCACGTGACAAAAGTTGGTGAAGTATTGTGAAGTTTGTATGGATGTCATTTCACAGTACTTTTCCAACTGTGGACCAGGGAATGTTCAGCTGTCGCGCACAGTTTGAGCATTGTTCAAAGACCTGTAATTTTCAAGAGATACTGCAAGAACTGCAAGCTGTAAGTTCCCGCCAGGAACAATTTGTTGAGAAAACTGATCTGGTCACAGTGGGACAGTAAACCTGAAACCATCCGAACCTCTGCTCTTGCTTATCCTATTCTGCAGCAGATTGCACTCGTCTTGTTTGGTATAATTCATCACGTGCCAAACTGGTAGACCTTGCTCTCAACAATTCCTGCAGAATTATGACAGGTTGTTTGAAATCTACTCTGTCGAATTGATTTACCACCTTGAACGAATACACCACCTCCCATTCCAAGAGAAACTGCGGTCGAATATGGAACGAAAGTAAGTGGAACAAGAACAAACCTATCCCCTGCATGACCATAAGCCATATTCGCAGCGGTTAAAGTCAAGGAAGTGTTTCCTTAGAACATCAAAGGTACTTACTACCAATGCTGGAAATGCCAGGGTGCAACTTTGGAGGGATACGACTTCCATTCCCTCTGGTTGGATGAGTTTCGGAAACTCTGCCTTCAGGACATGACGAGGTATGGATGACATGGAAATCTTTGAATAGGCTGAGATCAGGAGTGGGTAGGTCAAGATTTAATCTGGCAAGATGGGCTACAATACAGAAAACAAAATTAACTGTCATTTTTGAGAACATTTCTGTTGGAGAACAGCGGTAATTAAGTGTGATTGTAGAGAAGTCCAGACTATCAAGCACATGCCACAGTGTCACAGTGTTGATCCCCCTGTATTGCAGAACATCTCCATCAAGCGACAGAAAATGGACTGGAAGTGGCCAGATTTTGGTCTAAGATTATATGACATGTTAACTGTGCACCTATGTAGGTTTCTGACACGTGAATAAATAAAGCCATGGAAGTAGTACGTTCTTCAACAATTTGTGGCACAATTGGCCGTCGGCCTCTCCCAGGAGCAAACGTTCACTGGACGAGCGTTCCGAACTGCATAACCACCAAGATCAACAAATCTGAACCCTCTCACTTGAAAACTGAAGTGTGTCTCTTTCAATAGTTTATTCGTTATTTATGTTCCGCATGTCCTTACAAATGTTTTCGCAAAGTTTCATTGTCCTACGATCAGTCACTTTTCTTGGGGGCCCTCTTAAATAGCGAAAGTTTAATTAAAACCACCCTGTGCTTTTCCCAATATAATTAATTTTTCACAGAAAATAACAAGTGATACTCTAATGCGAGTATAACAGCACCGAAAAATGTTAGGGTAAATGTGGGAAATAAGAAATATTGTTTTGCTCAATACAGCATTCTTTATACTGTATTCAGCAAATTTACCCAAGCCAATATTTGTTAATTCGTGAAAAGACTCATGACATAATAAGTCTACCCTACAACAAACTGTTTCAAGTACCGATGATAGTATCAATAAAATGTTTTAAATTGTAGAAATATTCTAAAAGCGCTGTTAATGGTGAAGATAACTTCTCTCTTCCCTTAACAGTAACTATGACAGTCAGACAGTACTGCAGTTAGGTTGAATAGAATGAGCAGTTTATGACCGAAGTGTAAACCAAAGAAAGACAAAAGTACTGAGGATTAAAAGCATTGAGAATAACGACAAAATTGGCATCAAAAGTGAGAAAGATAGCTGCTACCTTGAAACCAAAATTAAGCGTGACGGCCGAATCAAGGAGGACATTGCAAATAGACTAGCACAGAAAAAGAGGGCATTCCTCTCCAAAAGAAATCCACTGCTTCCAAATGCTTAGCTTGAGGAAAGAATTTCTGCGAATGTGCATCTAGAGAACAGAACTGTGTCGAAGTGAATCACGGACTGTGTAAAAATAAGAGAAGATGAGAATCGAAGCCCTAAAAATGTGGTGGTGAGAATTAAGTGGTCTGATAAGAAAGGAATAGGGTCTTTGCAGAATTGGCAAGGAGCGGACTACATATAAAAGTCTAATTAGAAGAATGGACAGGGCGACAGGATATGGGTTAAGACCTTAGGGAATAACTTCCATGGTTCGAGAGAGAGCTATAGACGGCAAATACTCTAAGAGTAATAGGGATCGGAGTTGAAGACTCTGAGTGTAAGTGCTGCTCTTACGTGAAGTGTCTGGCACAAAACAGGCGAGCCGCGCCAAACTGGTACGATGAAAAAAAGAATAAAAGGGAACCTCCGAACATCCCCCATTTCTCTTGCTGTAGTCTCATGCTCTTGACGTGAGAATTTCGATGGAGACGTTAGAATTGGTGCAAAGGCTGTTCGCATTAATATCGGTTCTCTGAATTTAGCACAGAGGTTTGTAAGGGAAATAAAGCTTCACCTTTATCCTTTACTCTAAGATGTCTGTGTCTTCTACGAGTCTCCGCCACTATTAATTGCTCGTGCGCTTTGTATTTTTAATCGCTTGGTAATGCTAAACACGATGACACGTATATGCTCGTTCCATTTTATGAAAAGTTTTTACGTCTTTGGGTAAGACGGTAGGTTACAGAATTATAGTTTCTTGTTGAGGACGTAACTGATCGGGATTTAGGGAATGAAACTTCGTGGATCAGCATGAACTGGTTCAAGGAAACGGAGGAAAAGATTAATGTAAATGGTCGAGGTAGAAAAGTGTACCTGACTCGTCTTAAATAGGAATCCAGTGTTTCATTACTGTATACACATCCACGTTATATTACTGTGACTCGTTACGACTGTCATTTATGTGTTCACCGTTAAAGGACGGCTCATTCTATAGACTATCGAAAGCAATTATCCTTCAGAAAGATTCTCTCTTATTTGATGGAGCTATAACTGAAATCATGGCACCTTCCAAGAAATAAAACAATGTTCCTACTGCAGAACTCAAGACGAAGATGCTTGTGTGTGTGTGTGTGTGTGTGTGTGTGTGTGTGTGGTGGGAGGGGAGGGGAGGGGGAGAGCAGCTGGGCAATTACGATCTTTCAGTACTTTTTCCCGTTTCTTGGGTAGCAAGGTCGTTAGGCACAGGGTATTAGCTCTGATGGAAGAGAACGCGGAAAAGACAGAGGAGGTATAGTTTGCTCCAATCAGTTTAGAGAAACCACGAAACACTTAAGTAAGAAGTGTTACTCTATTCCTTTACCTCTGAGTCACGTAATAAGCCTACTATATCTTAATGACTTCGCCTTAGCTCTCAGAAAAAAAAAACACGTAAAAGCGTGCAGTTCGATTGAATTTAATTCATGAGTTTCACATTCACTATGCTAAGTGGCTTTCCGAAGGACTAGCAGAAATCTGGCTGCCTGTTCTTTGTAGATGATTCTTACGTTCGTAAGCCCCAGCCCATACTCCAAAATAGACTTGAAGTATACTACAGTTTACGTAATGAACAGGTTATAGTTTTCTGAAACACTGCGTTAATGGAATGTCAGCAGTTGACAGAAGTGTTGCCGAACGTCTTTAAGAAACCGCATCGGATTTCGGTATACATTTCTATTTTTTTAAACCCACAAAAATGAAAGCCACTTTTGAGAATGGGACGTGGGAGCTACACTTTCTCAGAGCAGTGTTTCTATTATTTCGGAACGGTTGTCTTTCTGTTGCGTGTTACCAGTCGGCAAATACGTAGGGCCTTTCTTTATTTTGAGCAATAATGACGAATGTGAATACAGCGTTCAGTATGAAATAGTAGAGCAGTCTTTTAACCACACGCGTCACCAAAATAAATTTTTGCGGAACATAGTTATTAGGCAACACAACTGCAACGCAGATCCCTCGCCTGCTAGGAAGAATGTCCTGCAACGTAGTACGGATAGCCCACCGTCATATACACTGCAGCGTGGCAACAGAGTCATCCATATTTCTCTGCTAGTAAGTAAAGATGTTCGCAGTAAGTCCAGAAAATACTGGGTGATCAAAAAGTCAGTATAAATTTGAAAAGTTAATAAACTACGGAATAATGTAGATAGAGAGATAAAAATTGACACACATGCTTGGAATGACATGAGGTTTTATTAGAACAACCCTATATTGCTAGACACGTGAAAGACCTCTTGCGCGCGTCGTTTGGTGATGATCGTGTGCTCAGCCGCCACTTTCGTCATGCTTGGCCTCCCGGGTCAATAGATCTCAGTCCGTACGATTATTGGCTTTGGGGTTACCTGAAGTCGCAAGTGTATCGTGATCGACCGACATCTCTAGGGATGCTGAAAGACAACATCCGACGCCAATGCCTCACCATAACTCCGGACATGCTGAACTGTTCACAACATTATTCCTCGACTACAGCTATTGTTGAGGAATGATGGTGGACACGTATAGCATTTCCTGTAAAGGGCATCATCATTGCTTTGTCTTTCTTTCTTATGCTACTTATTGCTATTCTGATCAGATGAAGCCGGCCGCGGTGGTCTCGCGGTTCTAGGCGCGCAGTCCGGAACCGTACAACTTGGTTCTAATAAAACCCCATGTCATACCAAGCATGTGTGTCAATTTGTACCTCTCTATCTACATTATTCGATGATTTATTCAGTTTTCAAATGTTTACTGACTTTTTAATCACCCGGTACAAGAAAACGGATTACGCCTGTAGTTGGATTGTTTCGTATAGCGTGACCTCATACTTTTTTTCATGGTCATGGGAGCGACAGCAATGAATCAGAATGAACTCCCTCTATCTGCGAAGCGCATGCGCTGTGTTCATTGTGACGAGTTAAAACTGTGAGCCGTGACGACAGTCGAAATCTCATCCCTGCCATTACGGAGCGTTGCCCTAACAACTGCGTCATCTGAGCACGCCTCATGGATCAACTCAAAGCCTCAATTGCTCAATTTATAGCACAGTGTCGAACATAATCAATAATATGTCAGTTAACAACTAATATCGGTTATAAGGGAAGTTGCAAAAATCATAGATTCTACGATAGCATATGACAAACTTACCTTCCGTCAACACTGATATGCATGTGATTTTTTACAGAGATTCATGTCATGTATCACACACTGCACGTCCCTCTTATCACTGCTCGATTAACAAACAAGGTTGTTATAAATAACTGAAGCGATTTCATAAATCCACTGTAGCTACATTAATTGACACACTGTCACAAAACTTATACGGAAAAACTAAAAAAGTTATGCATTGTTGCAGCCGCACTTCAGATTTCTGCCACGAGAGCGCAGCAGTGTGCAGTTAGGCAAGATGGCAACAGGCGACGAGAACGTATGTTGCTTTTGAAGTGCACTCACGTAAGCCTGCTGAAAAAGAGCAACAACACTTCAGAACGAAGTTAACAAAGATTCACCAGCTGCGGACTACATTGGGCAATTTTATGCGCAGTTTAAAGCTTCAGGGTGTCTCTGCAAGGGGATATAAAGGGTTAGGCGTGTTGTGAGTGAAGAAACGGCTGACCGCATGACGGCGAATTTCGCACATAGCCCACGTAAGTCGACAAACAGAGCAAGCCGATAGCTGAACATATCACAACGAACCATTTGGTAGATATTAAGGAAACGACTGAAGATGGAGCCTTTTCGCTTGCAACTGCTGCTTAACCTGACCTCCGATATCAAAGGCAGGTGCTTCGTATTTTCGCCACAGATGTAGCGATTTATGGAAGTGGGTACGTTTTGTGAGAAACTTGTCATGAGTGAAGAAGCAATATTTTTTTGTGAATGGCAAAGTGAACAGGAACGATGTGCGTGTCTGGGGGAAAGAGAATAGCCACGCTGCCGTGCAACAGATTCGAGATTCACCGAAAGTTAATGTGTTTGTGCAGTCTCACGGTTTAAAGTCCTTTTCCCCTCTGCGAAAAGACCATTACAGGACACGTGTATCTGGACATGCTGGAAAACTGGCTCATGCCACAAGTGGAGACCGACAGTGTGGACTTTAATTATGAACAGAATGGTGCTCCACCCGATTTTCTCCATGATGTTCGTGAATTCTTAAACAGGAAATCGAGAAATCGATGGATGATCGTTGTGTGGTTGAAGACCAGCAATTCATGCCACAGCCTCCACGTTCTCGTGACCTAACCCCATGCGGTTTTTTGTGTGGAGTTATGTGAAAGATTCCGTGTTTACGCTTGCCCTGCCTGAACTGCGAGCTCATATCAGCAGTGCTTTGAAGCACATTGATAGGAACATGCTGCACGAACGTGGAAAGAACTTGATTAATGACTTCATATCAGTAGCGGGGGACATTTTGCTTACTTGTGATATGTCAAAGCCCTGTAATAATATGTCAAATTATATAGCTACAGCAAATTTGTGAAAACGTTTCTGGCCTTTATAATGGCTCTGTGCCAGCGCGTGGAATGCTCAGTTTCAGATATTATTAGCATCTGGAGAGAGAGAGAGAGATGTATGTCTTTGCATTAGAATGTAGAAGTAGCGATATGGGGATGATGGTTGGCCTCTTAAACTGCAGATAAAAAGTGGAGTGATATGAATGGGGCTACACAGAATACTATGCGAGAAGCAAAGTCCACCGGCAGTTTTTCTGCAAGTCTGGTGCTCGCCTCCGTAATTCGGTGTTCCTGAGGCAGTAGCCCAGTGTGTTCGGTCTGTAATGAGAAACCTGAGTGAAGATTCCACGTTAGGCTTTGAGACGATCTCATGCGACGTTAGCACAAAACCGATCTCCCCTTAAAAGAAATACCACCAAGAAAGAGAAAGAAAAAATGGTCAGCGTTTGTGACTACTATACAGAGGACCCAATTTCGACTCCCGGTACTGACATATTTTTTCTAGGCTAGAATGGAACGAGTGCACATACCCTCATGATGCCATTTTAGAAGCTTCTTGAGCGAGAAGTAGCGGCTCCAAGTAATTGGAAGTTGATAACAGCCGGGAGAGCGGTCTGATAACCCTATGCCCTTGCATACCGTACCGCATCCGAATTACGCCTTTGCCAGAGGATAACACTGTACTGGGCCGGCCGCGGTGGTCTCGCGGTTCTAGGCGCGCAGTCCGGAACCGCGCGACTGCTGCGGTCGCAGGTTCGAATCCTGCCTCGGGCATGGATGTGTGTGATGTCCTTAGGTTAGTTAGGTTTAAGTAGTTCTAAGTTCTAGGGGACTGATGACCAAAGATGTTAAGTCCCATAGTGCTCAGAGCCATTTGAACCATTTGAACACTGTACTGAAGGGACCCAAAGGCCCAGCAGACGGAGCTTTAGCATATAATTTTAGTTGGTACACTCGTTCCGTGTGTGTAGCTAGATGTGTTGCAATTGTGCACCATAATGCTGTATAGCGTTCCCAGGTATGAAAGTGTATGCCTTGTAGCTGTTCTAGGCTACGGGAAAAGATACATGTAAGTCGAGGTCTGTAGAACTTGCGTCGTGTTTAAGACACTCGGCACGCGTTCTCGAAGACGGAGATTCGAATTCCGTGAGCCATCTCCAAATAGATTTTTTACTGTTTTACTGAATCAGTTGATAGATCGCTCAAAAGGGGACTGTCAGTTCGTACCTCATCGAATACATTCAGTATTCCGATTATAATGACGTCGCTGATGATGGTAAGTTAAAGTCTAGCGATAACCTTATTGCCTGTTGGCTTTCGTCTCGTCACCTTCGGCCGGCATTTGTTTAACCATACTTGTGACGTTTCGCCAATATGAGTGGCCGGCATTATCAGGGATTCAGCTTCCATTGCTGGTGGTCGAAGAGGGTGAATCTTTGACAATGCCAGCCACTCGTGCTGACGAAACTGCACAAATATCGTCAAACTTCGGCCAAATATACCGAGACGAAAGCCAACAGGAAACAGGTGACCAAGTAGTGACGAAAGCCTCACAAATTTTGTGCTAACGATAGTCCTATAGACAGATTCTATAAACAACAAGCTAGAGAACTGTGATGAAGACTGAAATCTCTGAGAGAAAGAGGTGGCTTTCATGTCCATGTTTGGAATGTATGCTTCACCTCAGTCACGTCAAATGAACTATAGTGTCATTCACATAGTAACAATACGATGTTAACTTCGAGGATACCATTTTTGTGACATACAGATATTTAGTACGTGTTTTGTTTGCTGAGTGTTATAAATAAACATTAAAAGACATTATAAATAAACATTAAAAGACATACTTTTGTCACATATTCAAACCTAGCGAAATACTTACTACCCTAGTATCTAACGAAATCTAAAATCATGTTCAATCTTAGTTTCACTACTCTGTCAATATTATGTTGTTGATAAAATCATTAAACGTACATTAGGCCTAAGTTGAGAGCGATACTTTAGAATACGTGTAGTCTCTTCTGAGCAAGGTAACGTATTTGAAAGATAGTGAGAAGTAAATATAGAGTGTCCAAGAACCGTTGCTATAGCCCGAAATTACGGATTATATGTAGTAAAATGTGATAAAATGATGACAATATGTAATGCTCTACTTTTATAGTCTGCAAGAAATACAGTAAAAATTCACACCACCTCTACTGACACGTGACTACTTAATACTCCTAGAGTAGTAGCAAATAAATGTAGCCAAATAGTATACGCCGCAACCTGTCAGGGAAGCGAAGAAATTTTAAGATTTGATCTCCAGTCAACGATGAGATCATTAGAGAGAAAACAAACTTGGGTTGGAGAAGGATGTAGAAGGACATCAGCCGTCTCCCCATCAAAGAAACCATTCCGACATTTGCCCTAAGCGATTTAGGGTAACGCTCATATGGGTCGCCAGAAGAGTTTATGGCCCATCGTCTTATCAGTGTGCCACCTCGCTTCTTTATGTGCTGTTTACATCACAGTGCAAAGCGAACTACCCGCGTCACAAAAGGAAGTACTAAAGCATTTCCTAGTGATAGGTGGACGTCACTTTGTGCAGTAACCATCTGTGTACCAAGGGTCAATTTAATGTTCACGCTGTCTGAATGTAGTGACCTGTTTTCGAATATGGAGATGGGTGGGGCAGTAGATCAGATACATTCCATAGCTTACAAGTACAGAGCTGTGTACGTAAATACGCTCACTCGTACTTGAAGAGAGCTACCAAGAAATTTGCAGTGTGGTTGAGACATCGGCCTCGTATTTGGGAGGTGCGAGTTCAAATCCCCGTCCGCTCGTACTGAATGCTGAATTGAGATTCCGTGATCCCCTAAAACACTTTGGGGTGGGATAAACGGCAGGATGGTTCTTTCAATAAAGCCCTGATTCCTTCCTTCCACTGAGAACTAGAGTCCTGTCTTTATCGATGGCCGAGAAATAATAAACTGCAGTAGTTCTGCATTATTCTTTCGATCCTTGCGACCTGTTTTAGCATTTGTGTGCTATTTTCTGTGGGCAACTACTTACTGATTTATTAAGGTACGTCATTAATGTCTTAACCTGGCGGTGGAATCTTGTAGAAAACCTGCATGGCCGCGCGGGATTAGCCGAGTGGTCAGAGGCGCTACAGCCTTGGACTGTGCGGCTGGTCTCGGAGGAGGTTCGAGTACTCCCTTGGGCATGGGTGTGTGTGTTTGTCCTTCGAATAATTTAGGTTAAGTAGTGTGTAAGCTTAGGGACTGACGGCCTTAGCAGTTAGGTCCCATAAGATTTCACACATATTTTTGAGCACAAACCTGCATGAGTCGAGAGCAGATTGTGATTCTTGAGGCACTACATCTTACAGATGCGTTCAGTATTTTTTCTTCAGAAATGTACACACTTTTTCTCTTCACTGTGCCATTGGTAGGCTATGAGTAAACACTAAGAGACTCACGAAGAACTTCAACATAATTGTCAAGCAGCGCTGTTTTGGTCATTGTTGCCACTGAGTGGGCGTGCCGATATCGGTTGTAAACACGAAGACTGATCTTATCGCAGTGATGGAGCGTTTAGGCGATCATTATTGCGGACTACAGGGAAAATTGATGAACTCATAAATCGATTATGAACGGTAGGTTACCTTATACATGTTCAACAGCTCTAGAGCACCGAGCTAGATGGCTAAAGGGTGCGTATTTTGAAAGAGGCTGATTCATATCCCTGGTTGCCCACTCGCTTGCAGTTTCTTGTGGTTTACCCCAGTGATACCCTAAGAATGTTGCGAGATCACTCCGAGAAGACCACTGTTGTTTTCATACTACAGCAGATGTAATTGGGATGGCAGCATAGTATATAGCTTATACACTAATAGCACATATTTTCTTTAATTAGCACAAAGTCGCGAATTTTTCACATACAAACTCAAGTACGCAATGAAACAATAAAATCGTTTGTAAATTCTGTAGCACAGTCCGGATGGGAAATGAAATATAGACTACCCAGAAAACGGCACGTTTAATCCCAAAATTTCGCTTTTTCACAAACTGAAGCTCACATGTCTGCAAGTTAATGCTGTGTACCTTACCGTAGTAAGGACATGTTGAACAAAATGAAACCGACTGGCAGCTGAAATATGTACCCTCTAAGAAGCTTTATATCTAACCTCACAATTTCACGTCTTTTTATGTACTCACACAAACATAATACGTAATGGTTCAGAACTAACTGTCTTTGTAAAGCGAATAGCACAGCCTATTATACTGATCCAAAACACACAGATTTGGGAGATGAAATGCACACTTTCCAGGAAGCGTCATGTCTAATGTAATAACTTCGCGTGTACGTACATGCTCACACAAGCCTAATACACAAGGTTTAAAGAGAAACTGTTTTTAAATCGAATAGCGCAAACTGGACGAACTGGTCCAAAATGGTGTACCAAACTGACACTCAAAATACACGCTCTGTGCTACTAAGCGTGTAATACCATCATGTTACACGTTCACATACTGAATCACAAAAGGCTAGAGAGCACTGCTTGAGAAGCAACTGTATTTGTGAATCTAATACCACAGTGTGAATGTGCTGACCAAAAACACACCGATTTTATAGACGAATATGTACTGACAGTAAGCTCAACGTCGAATGCCATAATTTCACATATTCATGTGTATTCACGCAGACTTAATACGTGATACTTCAGGAGCAAGTGTGTTTGTATACCGAATGTATTGATTCAGAATCCAAGAAGATGATTCAAATGGCTGTGAGTACTATGGGACTTAACATCTGAGGTCATCAGTCCCCTAGAACTTAGGACTACTTAACCCTAACTAACCTAAGGACATGACACACATCCATGCCCGAGACAGGATTCGAACCTGCGACCGTAGCGGTCACGCGGTTCCAGACTGAAGCGCCTAGAACCGCTCGGCCACACTGGCCGATCCAAAATCCACCGTTTTGAGAGTTTGAGTATACAAATTCCTGTAAACTGCACGTTTTATAGCACAGTTTAGTGCGTTAATAAATACTCGCGCAAACATAGGCACTTATGCTTTAGAAACGGCTGCTTTTGTAAATCCCATACAGCAGCCTGGATGAACTGATCCAAAATGCACCCGTTTGGGAGACGAAATACACAGTGTACAGGAAGCTCAGTGTTTAACGACATAATTTGGCTTGTTCATACGTAGCTCAGGCCTAATATGTGATATTTCAGAAGCAACTCTGCTTGAAAATCGAATATTATAATTTGGATGGATTCACCCAAGCCGGCTAGTGTGGCCGAGCGGTTCTAGGCGCTACAGTCTGGAACCGCGCTACCGCTACGGTCGCAGGTTCGAATCCTGCCTCGGGCATGGATGTGTGTGATGTCCTTACGTTAATTAGGTTTAAGTAGTTCTAAGTTCTACGGGACTGATGACCTTAGAAGTTAAGTCCCATAGTGCTCATAGCCATTTTTTTTGGAGACTGAGTACACAAATACCAGTGAACTGCATGTTTTATACCTTAATTTAGGGCATTCATAAATACTCACGCAAACGTAGGCACTAATGTTTAAGAAATAGGTGCGTTTGTAAATACGATACAGCAGCCTGGATGAACTGATCCAAAATGCACCCGTTTGGGAGATGAACACACACAGTGTACAGAAAGTTCAATGTTAATGACATAATTTCGCTTGTTTATACATACTCGCACAGGCCTAATATGTGATATTTCAGAAGCAATTCTGTTTGAAAATTGAATAGTATAATTTGGATGCATTGATCCAAATTACATCAGTTTGGCAGTAAGTGCACAGATTCACGTTTTATGCCACAATTTCGCGAGGTGATATGTACTCACACAAACGTAGAAAATAATGTTCAAGAAACTGTTACATTTGTAGATCCAATAGAGCAACTCAGATGAATTGATCCAAAATACATCTGTTTGGGAGCTGAAATACACAGTGTACAGTAAGCTCAATGTTTAACGACATAATTTCGCCTGTTCATACATACTTGCACAAGCCTAATATGTGATACTTCAGAAGCAATTCTGTTTGAAAATTGAATAGTATAATTTGGATGTATTGATCCAAATTACAACAGTTTGGGAGTAAACTCACAGATTCACGTTTCAAATGGCGAGGTGGTACGTACTCACACAAACGTAGAAAGTAATGCTCAAGAAACAGTTGCGTTTGTAGATCCACTACAGCAACTTGGATGAATTGATCCAAAATACACCTGTTTGGGAGCTGAAATACACTGTGTACAGGATGCTCAATGTTTAATGACATTATTTCGCCTGTTCATACATACTCCCACATACCTAATATGTGATACTTCTCTGTTTGAAAATCGAGTAGTATGATTTGGATGTATTGATCCAAATTACATCAGTTTGGGAGTAAACACACAGGTTCACGTTTTATGTCACAATGTACTCACACAAATGTAGAAAGTAACACTCAAAAAACAGTAGTGTTTGTTGATCCACTAGAGCAACTCAATTGAATTGATCCCAAATACACCCATTTGGCAGCTGAAATACACAGTGTACAGGTAGCTCAATGTTTAACGACATAATTTCCCCTGTTCATACTTACTCCCACGTGCCTAATATGTCATACTTCGCTGGCCTGAGTGACTGTGCGGTTCTAGGCGCTACAGTCTGGAACCGTAAGACTGGTACAGTCGCAGGTTCGAATCCTGTCTCGGGCATGGATGTGTGTGTCGTCCTTAGGTTAGTTGGGTTTAAGTAGTTCTAAGTTCTAGGGGCTGATGACCTCAGATGTTAAGTCCCCCAGTGCTCAGAACCATTTGTTATTTCAGAAGCAACTCTGTTTGAAAATCGAAGAGTATAATTTGGATGTATTGATCCAAATTACATCAGTTTGGGAGTAAACGCACAGATTCACGTTTTAAATGGCGAGGTGGTATGTACTCACACAAACATAGAAAGTAACTCTCAAGAAACAGTAGTGTTTGTAGATCCACTAGAGCAACTCGGATGAATTGATCCAAAATACACCCATATGGGAGGTGAACTCACACTGTCCAGCAAACTCCTCGTTCGATTCCGTATTTTGGCGTGTCGCATCACAGTGATCACTTGGGTAATAGATTCGTCGGACTCGCTCGGTTGCAGGATAAGAACAGACAGAGCACTCGGGTACGGCACCTTCTGGAACTCCACTGGCACTGCAGACTCGCGAGGCACTCACCTGGTGCCGTCTTCGTCCGGAGCTCCGACGACGCTGGTCTCCTTAGCGGTGAGGCCGTTGTAGTGGATGCGTCGCTCCTGCTCGCCGTCGACGAGCGCGTCGGTAGCGACGAAGTTCCTGACGAGCGTCGCATTGGCGTCGGCGTCGGCGGAGAGCGCGCCGGCTGGCAGCAGCGCCAGCAGAGGGAGGAACCAGAGGGCGGGCGTCGCTGCGGCGGAGCGTCGCTGGCGGAGCGCGTGTGCGGGCATCGTGAGGCGGCAGAGGCGGAGGCGGGACTGGAGGGCCGCGCGCGCCGCCAGCGCTTATAAGCGGCCGCCGCTGCCGCTGCTACCACCTGCCGCTCCGACGCGCCGCTGCGCCCATTCAGTCGGCCGCCGGACACCGGCCGGGGCGGACGTCGCGAGGGCCGCGTGCTCTCCCACGTCTGCAGGCACACTCCGCGGGCCATTTCGCAGGCGGTAGTTTCTGCAGCTGCTGGCCGCCACCTTTCCCGTATTTTACATTGACTTCCAAGGAAACTCTTAACGGCTACACTTTCGTGCCTTCAAAATTGTGAAAACAGAAATTTTTTATCGACTATTATGATGATTTGACGTATGCTTTATGCGAATTAGCAAGGAGAAAACCGACCAGTATTTTTCTTTTACTAGTAACCGGTAAAATAAATCAATAATCAATTAACCAGAGCATTTTTTAAAAGGAGTATATTTGCATTGATTTGAAATAATACGTTATTATGGAAAATAGCAAAAGCGATCAGCGCTATTTGAATAACAATGCCGACAGAAACGAGCAACTAAAACAAGGCATAAGAATTGGTACAGCACTGGTCACACAGTAGTGTCCTTAAGACGTGTGTCGTGGCTTCAGTTACCCGTCGTCGCCGCACATTCGTTGTATTGCAGAACGGTACCAGCCCCAGTCGAAGTGGTTTGAGGAAGTGACGTACTAATGAAATACAGTGCTTCATTTGTTTTAAAACATAGGTTTGTCTACCATTTCTATGAAATAAGAAAAAAGGAAATTATGGTAACAATAATAAAGTAAAAACTTAACAAGTGTTTCATAGTATACAATAAACATAGAAGATAGTTGATCTGCTACCTGTATCTGCATAATACCCCTTAAACTGAAAGCAGTCCTTGAAAACGGAAAAATTAACACAAAAAACAGAGATTTTCAACCTCAGTTTTCACCATTTAGTACTGACTGTTCGTAATGCCCAAATAGAGGTATAATCTAATAATTTCTACATTTATTACAGGAGATAATAGGGACGAAAAACAGAAAACTCGATTATTTCAGCCGGCCACTGTGGCCGAACGGTTCTAGGCGCTTCAGTCTGAAACCGCGCTGCTGCTACGGTCGCAGGTTCGAATCCTGTCTCGGGCATGGATGTGTCTGATATCCTTAGGTTACTCATGTTTTAGTAGTTCTAAGTCTAGGAGAGTGATGACCTCAGATGTTAAGTCCCATAGTGCTCAGAGCCATTTGAACCATTTTTTGTTTATTTTCAAAAATGGTTCAAATGGCTCTGAGCACTATGGGACTTAACATCTATGGTCATCAGTCCCCTAGAACTTAGAACTACTTAAACGTAGCTAACCTAAGGACATCACACAACACCCAGTCATCACGAGGCAGAGAAAATCCCTGACCCCTCTGGGAATCGAACCCGGGAACCCGAGCGTGGGAAGCGAGAACGCTACTGCACGACCACGAGCTGGGGACTTTCGATTATTTCACGAACCTATTATTTAGAGCGGTTGTAAAGGTCAGGTTAAACTGCTGTGAAAAAAAAACTCTATTGTTTCGGTGATCACTGCCATCCCTAATGCGAATATCTAATAATGTTGTCACAATATAGGGACACAGGGAACACGCAACTTGCATGAATTACACCGCTACGTGGAGTTATTGCATTATCTTTGATAACTGCCGCATGCAGTATAATCGACAGAAGGGTAGAGGGCTTGACACACGGTTCAGAGAACATTTAAATTAAACTAGTTCAAAATTTGCCTTGTGCTCACAAGGGCTGTCTGTCATTAATTTGCCCAAGTAAATTAAAAATACTACACAGGGAAAATAAGCACCATGTACTCACTAACAATCTATGGAAAAAATAAAAAGAAAGAATGACAGACGCACCACGAAGGAATTATCCAAATGGGAGGGAAATCGGTAGATGTGATGTACATTATTTCGATTTCAGTAAAACCTGATTGTTTATTCGCGAGAAAGAGTTCTACAAACTGAGCATCTCAATAACGTGTTGCTGCAGAAGGAGGAAGGTTTGGGTTGGGTAGTTTGGGGAAGGAGACCAGACAGCGACGTCATCGGTCTCATCGGATTAGCGAAGGACGGGGAAGGAAGTCGGCCGCGCCCTTTCAAAGGAACCATCCCGGCATTTGCCTGGAGCGATTTAGGGAAATCACGGAAAACCTAAATCAGGACGCGGCATTGAACCGTCATCCTCCCGAATGCGAGTCCAGTGTGCTAACCACTCTGCCACTCCGCGTTGGTGTACCCTCGGCCGTTATGAAAGCAGGTATTCGCCTTGGTATTGATCGATACAGTTGGATGTCGTCCTGCGGGATAGCGTGTCAAATTCTGTCCAGTTGGTGCGTTAGACCGTGAAAATCGGAAACGGTTGGAGGGCTCTACTCGTAATGCTCGAAACGTTCTCAATTGTAGAGAGAGCCGGCGAGCATGCTGACCAAAGTAGGATTTGGCAAGCACGATACAGGTCCTGCTATAAAAAGAAATGGCGCGCCAGATCACCACTCGTGGTCGTGAGGTCGTGTGGCAGATGACAGTCAGGATGGTATTCCACCGATGTTCAGGGCGTCTCCACACATCTTCGTTGGCCATCTGAAGTCAGTTCAAAGCGGAACTCATAGCTGAAGACAGGTCCATTTCAGTCAAAGAGGTTCCAGGCAAAATGCATACAAAACTGGCCATTAAAATTGCTACACCAAGAAGAAATGCAGATGATAAACGGGTATCCATTGGACAAATATATTATACTAGAACGGACATGTGATTACATTTTCACTAAATTTGGGTGCATAGATCCTGAGAAATCAGTACCCAGAACAACCACCTCTGGCCGTAATAACGGGCTTGATACGCCTGGGTGTTGAGTGAAACAGAGCTTGGATGGCGTGTACAGGTACAGCTGCCACTGCAACTTCAACACGATACCACAGTTCATCAAGAGTAGAGACTGGCGTATTGTGACGAGCCAGTTGCTCGGCTACCATTGATCAGACGTTTTCAATTGGTAAGAGATCTGGAGAATGTGCTGGCCAGAGCAGCAATTGAACATTTTCTGTATCCAGAAAGGCCCGTACGTGACCTGCAACATGCGGTCGTGCATTATCCTGCTGAAACGTACGGTTTCGCAGGGATCGGATGAAGGGTAGAGCCACGGATCGTAACACATCTGAAATGTAACGTCCACCGTTCAAAGTGCCGTCAATGTGAACAAGAGGAGACTGAGAAGTGTAACCAATGGCACCCCATACCATCACGCAAGGTGATACGCCAGTATGGCGATGACGAATACACGTTTCCAATGTGCCTTCACCGCGATGTCGCCGAACACGGATGCGACCATCATGATGCTGTAAACAGAACCTGGATTCATCCGAAAAAATTACGTTTCGCCATTCGTGCACCCAGGTTCGTCGTTGAGTACACCATCGCAGGCGCTCCTGTCTGTGATGCAGCGTCAAGGGTAACGGCAGCCACGGTCTCCGAGCTGATAGTCCATGCTGCTGCAAACGTCGATGAACTGTTCGTTCAGATGGTTGTTGTCTTGCAAACGTCCCCATTTGTTGACTTAGGGATCGAGACGTGGCTGCACGATCCGGACATCGGTGGGATACCAAACTGACTGTCGCCCGCCATTCGGTCCGACAACCAGAACTGATGGTCTGGCATACCATTTTTTTGTTTTATAGTAGGACCCCTATGGTTGTCATCCGCAGCATGCTTACAGTACAGCGGTACGTCAACGATATTCGACGCCTCGTTTTGTTACCATTCATGGTACGCCATCTTGGGCTTATATTTCATAAATACTCTGCGAGCCGACACAAGGCTAGAGTTTCTACCGCTTATCTTCCTGATTGCGAAAACCAACCTTAGCCACCAAGGTCTTCCGACCTATCTCCAAACAAGTACGTATGGACCATTGTGGACAGGGCCTTCGACCGTCTCGTGATTTTGACGATCTAAGGCACTAGTTAAGCAGAATTTGGCACGATATCCATAAGAAAGACGTCCAACAACTCTGTCAATCAATGACAAGTCGAATAACTGCTTGCAAAAGGGTGAGAGATGCACAAACACGATATTGACTTGGTCAGTTTGTGGAGCTCTTTATACTGAATAAACCATTCGATTATCCTGAAACTGTTCAAATGGTTCAAATGGCTCTGAGCACTATGGGACTTGGAACTACTTGAACCTAACTAACCTAAGGACATCACATACATCCATGTCGGAGGTAGGATTCGAACCTGCGACCGTAGCGGTTGGGCGGTTCCAGACTGAAGCGCCTATAACCGCTCGGCCACACCGGTCGGCCCTGAAACTATAATCATTTGCTTATCTGTACATGTTCATCACATCTACTTGTTTCCGGTTCATCCGAATAATTCCCTTGTGGTGCGTAGTTTTCTTTGTCTAAGTGTGTAGAAGAAGTGGAGATCATGGGATCCACAAAATGCCTCCCCCACTATATACGAGGGGCGTTTGAAAAGTCCGTGCAAAGCCATAGACATGGCACCACCGGCATGTATCGAGGTCATGTTTAGTTAGTAGCATCTTTGGAAAAAACGCACACCAAGTTTCAGCCATATTGGTCTATTTCTTTGTGTTTGGCATTCGTATGAATCAAAAAAGTCGAGTGACTGTCAAAAAATGGACGAAAAAGAAATTCTTGTGGTGATTAAACATTACTTTATGAAAGGCAAAACGCCTCAGGAGACTAAAGAGGAGCTTGATAAACATTACGGTGACTCTGCAAACTCGATTAGAACAGTGGTTTCAAAATTTTCCGGGTGGCCATATGGGCACAAGTGATGCTGAACGTTCTGGACGCCCTGTGGATGTTACAACTCCAGAAATCATTGATAAAATACATGATATGGTGATGGATGACAGAAGAGTTCATGAGATGGCTAGTGCTGTGGGCATCTCGAATGAACGGGTACTTAATATTTTGCATAAACATTTGGACATGAGAAAGGTATCTGCAAGATGGGTTCCGCGATTGCTCACGGTTGGCCACAAACGGAATCGTGTGAGGTGTTGCGATGATGGTTTGCAGCTGTTCAGGAAGAATCCGCAGGACTTTAAGCATGGTTTCGTCACTATGGATGAAACATGGATACATTACTATTCTGCAGAGGCCAAACAACAATCTAGTGAATGGGTTACCAAGGGAGAATCTGCACCAAAAAAGACGAAGGCCATTCCTTCGGCCGGAAAGGTTAGGGCGACTGTCTTTTGTGATTCTCAAGGGATAATCCTCATCGACTATCTGGAAAAGGGTAAAGCTATTATAGGTGAATATTATTCGTCGTTGTTGGACCGTTTGAAAACCGAGCTGCAAGAAAAACGCCGGCGATTGAACTGCAAAAAAGTCCTTTTCCATCACAACAATGCACCTGCACACACCTCAGCAGTTGTGGGCACAGAATTAATGGAAATAGGATTCCAACTCGTTTCACATCCCCCCTATTCTCCAGACTTGGCTTCCTCGGGCTACTGTTTGTTCCCCAATTTGAAGAAATGGCTGGAGGTTATTGCAGCAACTAATAGCTATTTTGCAGTCTTGGACAATTTCTATTATTCGGAAGGGATCAACAAATTAGAACAGCGTTGGACGAAGTGTATAAGTCTAAAAGGAAACTATGGCGAAAGATAAAAAAGGTTTACCCGAAACAAGTAAGTAGTTTTTATTTTTGCACGGACTTTTCGAACTCCCCTCGTACTGCATGGGTGAACTGAATGAAGACACCGTAATATACTGGCGAATTTCAAGTGCATCAATAGAGTTAAGGTGCAAATTTATTTTGGTAGTTCTTCCCCCCCCCCCTCTCCCAACCCCCTCCTCATACTCCCCTTCTTTACTATCTTTTTTTTTTGGCGTGTTTTGGCTCTCACACCCTCTCGTCCGCCCAGTGAACCTTAGGGTGTCGCTGCTGGGCTTACCCCCGCGCTTTTTTTAGCCATTTTTAATGTAGCTCTGCTTTTTATCAGTAGGTCAGTACACACAATGATTTATTCAATTTCCTGGGAAAAATTGTGAACAGTATTCCCATACATGTTCTTATATTAATAACTGTAACGAAGTTACCATATGTTCCTTGCTGAATTTAACTCGGCCAATTTCGGGCCGCTTCATTCACGGCTCTTGGTGTGGCCGCTCGCGCAGACTTGGCTACGGCGCGTGTGCGTGACTTCTTGGTCAGCAGATTACATTCGCGCGTTTAGTATTAGACCGTTGGAGGTGGTGTCCACCTGATCTTGTTCATCGTTAACCGTGTCCACCCCCGGTAGCTGAGTGGTCAGCGCGACAGACTGTCAATCCAAAGGGCCTGGGTTCGATTCCCGCCTGGGTCGGAGATTTGCTCCGCTCAGGGACTGGGTATTGTGTTGTCCTAATCATCATCATTTCATCCCCATCGACGCGCAGGTCGCCGAAGTGGCGTCCAATGGAAAGACTTGCACCAGGCGAACGGTCTACCCAACGGGAGGCCCTCGTCACACGACATTTCATTTTCATCGTTAATGGTGAGTTTCCTAAGGCGGTTCATCGGTTTTACTATTCGTTCCACTAAAGACCTTAACAGTTAAGTCCCATAAGATTTCACACACATTTTTTACTATTCCTTGTTATCGTCAGCAAAGGTACTGGTTTTTCTATGGCGGAAATCCGGCATTGGACCTATTACTGGGTTCCACTATTTGTCTTCCGAACTATTTGACAGTGATACCATCAGATTATAATTTTGGCGATCATACTCCGTAAGTCATGAAATACGTGATGTTCTCAATGCTGGTTGGTACATTTTACAGCGCAGGTGACATTTGGTTACCACTCTTTCACGTATTACATATTGATTGTTACTTAAAGAATTCTGTGGGTTGTCTTTTCACAGTCAGGTCTGACTTCTGTGTGTCTAGAAATAGCTTTCAGACATTGATGACTTACAATACAAGGCAGTCGTTATACCTGGCACGCCAGCAGTTGACGGAATATTCTATTTCTATTATTTGTGAAATTTTGCACGTACATTATGTATATTTTTCATAATATGACGTTTAAAACAATGGTGTTTGCCCGGTGATATTCCATGTACTATAAATAATATTTTATGACCATTTATACACTTTTAATGTATTCTTCGGTCGCTGACTGTTTTAATACATGACACCAACAAAGTCTGTAACATGCCTGTGATACGTGCTATCAATATGAATCTGTGGCAACAAATTACCAGCTGCTGTTAGTTACCATGTGGTTGTAAGACGTTTGTGCAGTAATGTTTGATCTTAATGCGATGTGTAAAGTGTTATTTATACATGGAGATGTATGTAGACAATATAGTGCTCTTCCATTTTGGTTTGATGGGTCCTTGACAATGATAAGTACGCGAAATTAGCTGATCACACGATTAAATACAAATCACATTACAGCCTACTACGGACCACGTTTACATTTATTAAAAATCTATTTCCTTCTGAATTTTTCGGTACATAACACACATTTTTTATTATTAATGTACAATGTCGCGCCGCGTTGCACAGCTTCCATCTTCTTGTATGTTGTGGGATTACCCACATTGGCAATCACATACTCTGCTGCAGTCGTAAGATATCAGTAATAAGTAATTTTTCTTCTCTTACTGCCATGTGTCAGGTGCCGACAAGCTAGGTCGATGGATGCTATTTCGCCTATTGCTGTCTGTTAAATATGTTGCGTAGTGATCTCGCACTTTACTATGGCTGAGGTTTAGGATTATATGTTCATGGTTTAATTATAGCTTGTATTTAAAGTTGGTGATTTCAAAACTGAGGAGTCATCCTCAGTGTCACCTCCAGACACTATGAACACAAAGCTAACACTTGTTTAATTTGCTTTACTGCCTTTACGAATCAGCACTCACTGTGTCTTCACTATATAAGCTGAAGAGCCAAAGAAACTGGTACACCTGCCTAACATCACGTAGCGCCTCCGCGAGCACGCAAAAGTGCCGCATAAGACGTGCATGGATCTGACTAATGTCTGAAGTAGCGCTGGAGGGAATTGAACCCGTGAATCCTGCAAAAATCCGTAAGACTATGCGGGGGTGGAGGTCTGTTTTGAACAGCACGTTGCAAGACACCTCAGATATGTTCAGATATAATGTTCATGTCTGGAGAGTCTGGAGGCCAGCGGATGTGTTCAAACTCAGAAGAGTGTTTCCGGAGCCACTCTGTACCAATTATGGATGTGTGGGGTGTCGCATTGTCCTGCTGGAATTGCCCAAGTCCGTCGGAATGCACAAGGGTCATGAACGGATGCAGGTGATCAGACAGGATGCTTACGTACGTGTCACCTGTCAGAGTCGTATCTAGACATATCAGTAGTCCGATACCACTCCACCTGCACACGTCCGCCGGCAGGGGTGGCCGAGCGGTTCTAGGCGTTACGGTCGCGGGTTCGAATCCTGCCTCGGGCATGGATGTGTGTGATCTACATCTACATCTACATGACTACTCTGCAATTCACATTTAAGTGCTTGGCGGAGGGTTCATCGAACCACAATCATACTATCTCTCTACTATTCCACTCCCGAACAGCGAGCGGGAAAAACGAACACCTAAACCTTTCTGTTCGAGCTCTGATTTCTCTTATTTTATTTTGATGATCATTCCTACCTATGTAGGTTGGGCTCAACAAAATATTTTCGCATTCGGAAGAGAAAGTTGGTGACTGAAATTTCGTAAAAAGGTCTCGCCGCGACGAAAAACGTCTATGCTGTAATGACTTCCATACCAACACGTGTATCATATCTGCCACACTCTCTCCCCTATAACGCGATAATACAAAACGAGCTGCCCTTCTTTGCACCCTCTCGATGTCCTCCGTCAATCCCACTTGGTAAGGATCCCACACCGCGCAGCAATATTCTAACAGAGGACGAACGAGTGTAGTGTAAGCTGTCTCTTTAGTGGACTTGTTGCATCTTTTGAGTGTCGTGCCAATGAAACGCAACCTTCGGCTCGCCTTCCCGACAATATTATCTATGTGGTCCTTCCAACTGAAGTTGTTCGTAATTTTAACACCCAGGTACGTAGTTGAATTGACAGCCTTGAGAATTGTACTACTTATCGAGTAATCGAATTCCAACGGATTTTTTTTGGAACTCATGTGGATCATCTCACACTTTTCGTTATTTAGCGTCAACTGCCACCTGACACACCATACAGCATTCTTTTCTAAATCGCTTTGCAGCTGATACTGGTCTTCGGATGACCTTACTAGACGGTAAATTACAGCATCATCTGCGAACAGTCTAAGAGAACTGCTCAGATTGTCACCCAGGTCATTTATATAGATCAGGAACAGTAGCGGTCCCAGGACGCTTCCCTGGGGAAGGTTAGTTAGGTGTAAGTAGTTCTAAGTTCTAGGGGACTGATGACCATAGATGTTAAGTTCCATAGTGCTCAGAGCCATTTGAACCATTTGAGATAATATGTCCCACCGGTCGTGCGCTGACTATAACAACTCGTTCAAACTCACTTAAATCTCGATAACCTGCCATTGCAGCAGCAGTAACCGGTCCAACAACTGCGTCAGTCACTTGTTGTCTTATATTGGCGTTGCCGACTGCAGCGCCATATTCTGCCTGAACATGTCTCTGTATTTGAATACGCATGCTTGTACCAGTTTATTTGGCACTTCAATGTAATGTAAAATGGATGTTTCATGTGTGTTCCACGTCCCCTCCTAAACCACTGAATACATTTCAACCAAACTTTGTACCCGTATCACCTACTGTTTGGAAGAAGAACTATTGTGGCAAGAAGCTCCTACCTCCCAAAGGGGTGGCTGTGAATCTCCATATTATATTATAAAATGTATGTACGTATGTATATTCCACATTTGCTCCTAAACCACGGGATCGATTTCAACCAAACTTGGTGCACATACCACCTACTATCTGGCAAAAAGTACTATGAGTGTAAGAACTACTTACTTCACAAAAAGGTGCGGGTGGGTGTGATATATGAGCGTAACTAACTGAACGCTAATACACAGAATTATTCATCCAGAATTTGCGAATGAGAGCAAGTAGTTACTTTTCGACAAAGTTTACATGTAGTTTCAAAGCTCAACGAAATTTTTTCTCGCCGACACCCTCACGAAATGATTCAAGGAAAAAGATTTACCGTTACTACATTTTTGCTGCCGTTACGTATTACTTCTTTACTACTAACTCTTGTCGCTGCACTACCTGCAGACAGTATACATATATATTGCTGAATATACCTGCAATATTTTGTAATTGTACGGCATATATTTCAGGAGATATGACGTCGTAAAATGCGTGAAAAACTAGTTTACTTAAAACGAAGAGCAAATTACGAGATTACGATCAGCCAGTGTTTGATAATGAGAACACTTACAGATTTTGAACATAATTTCAAACTACTTTTTTAAGGTCAAAGATTTAACACAAACACATTTTCAACCAGAACTCTGGAAGTTGTTTTGTACAGGAGAGTTTGATTCTTTAAAGAATTTGCTGGTCACTTACTGTCTATAAAGAAGTACTATGTGGTTAAGAAGTGGTAGGAATGAAAATGGAATGACAATGAAGGATAATTCAGGAACACCAGGATCAATTTCGAACAGATCTTTTATGTGCATGACTTATTATTTGTGTAGAAATACTGTGGGAATAAGTTTCTCTTGCCACGAGGGGTGAGGGTGTAGATCTGAAAGGATGACTTAAAAATGTCGGAAAATGACCTTTCGAAGTTTTCCGTTATTTAGTTCACTTGGAGTACTTTTAAAAGTATGAAATGCAATTCTTCTCTTATTAGTGCTCCAGAGAGCCATTAATTTTGTCACTGTGCTTCGGGACCTAAGGTGAAACCACACATCCGAATTGCACAGATAAATTGAACATCGTATCTGGAATGGTGTGGTGTAAATCAGCAGAGAATCCGACATATAAGTGTACAATGCATTTAATACACGTGTTGTGTTCAACGTTCTCGTAAGCCCTTGGATCGATTTCAGCCGAACTTGGTACACATATTACTTACTATCTGGAAAGAAATACTGTGCGGACAAAACCACCACCCTGCCGTTGGGGTGAGTGGTGGTGATAATAGGTCGATGGGCAAAGAAAGGGGGAGGAGGGGGTGGACAGGCAGAGAGGGTGGGAGAGAGGGTGGACACGGAGAGGGGGTGGAGGGCGTAGACTAATAGAGGACTGGAATAAATACTGCTCCGGTAAATCCAGGTTTCTCAGCCACTATTCAAGTATTAGCTGACCAGTCCCATTTCTTAGCGACGCGGGGCTAAGGAAGTACTTGTGTCTGTAACTACTTCTATTAAATTTTACGAGACAGTGTGTACAAATTACTTTTTGAGTGTTTAGAAAACTCCCCCCTCGGGAGCAAAGACGATTTTCCTGTTAAATCAGCCACAGTGACCTCAGAGAATCTTTGTCCTCGCAGATCAGAGATAGAAAAGATTAATATGATTTTAGTAAACTGCAGGAGCATCCAAGGAAAGGTCCCAGAATTAGTAGCGTTTACTGAAGGTTATAATGCACGGATAGTATTGGGAACAGAAAGCTGGTTGAAACCAAACGGCAATGACGGCGAAATCATAAGTTCAGACAGGAATGTTTATCGTAAGGATAGGTTAGTCGCCAATGGTTTGTTTCTTTAGTTGTGTTTTGCTTTAGGGCGCAAAAAACAACTGGGATCATACGGGTCCAAGTCAAAACTATAGAACACGAATACAGAGAGGAGCTAAACGACTATACGTCAGTCCCAATGGACAGAATAGGAGACAGCTAAAAACAGGCACGTGCAAAAAGGGCTAAAAAAAACACCATGCAGAAATGGACGTCCAAAACTAAACATTAAATGGCCTTCGCCATATTGCTTCGGCGGATAAAAAGTAAAACGCGGTCGACAGCCCGCGCGTCATTCGCTAAAACAGCTGATAAATGAGACGGCAAACCCAAGCTGGAAAGTAAATGCTTAAAAAAAGGGCATTCCATCAGGAAGTGGCGCACAGTTGAAATTTGGGCGCAATGTGTACAAATTGGTGGTGTAGCGCCACTTAGGAAATAACGATGGTTGAAAAGGCAGTGCCCAACACGCAGCCGAGTTAAAATGACCTCCTCCTTGGGGGGGGGGGGGGGGGGGGGGGCGAGAGGAGGTCGTCCAAGGCGCTGGGAGAAGCTTAATAAGCAGGAACTTATTCCAGTGAAGGGAGGACCATTGGCGATGCCAAAGGGACACCATCTCATGACAGACGGTAATTCAGCAATCATCGTAGGGAATAAAGGTACTCGTGTGCTGAGGTACGAGGTCTGCAGCTTTGGCAGCAGCGTCAGCAGCCTCGTTTCCTGCCAGACCGACAAGACCAGACACCCACAGAAACATGACACCGGCTCCACCAAGTGGTGCCGGCGTGTTTATTGCAGTAAAAAAATTCGATTAAATCTAGCGAAGTTATCACGGATTCCGAAAGAGAATTAATCTGGGTGAAACTATCAAAAACAGTAGAAAATGGTTATCTGATGCTTTTATAGACCACCTGGGTCAGGATCTGTAGTTGTAGAGTTCTTCAGGCAGAACCTGCATAATATCAGTAGTAATTTTCCTGACCATGCCGTTGTAATAGGGGATGACTTCAACTTGCCAGGTATAGAGTGAGAGTGTTATGCCATCAAAACTGGTACCAGGGAATCGCATGGCTCTGTTCTGGATGTCTTTTCCGGAAATTACTTTGAGCAGACGGTTAGAGAACCAACTCGAGAGGGTAACCTCTTAGACCTCCTGGCAACAAACAGACCTGAACTTATCGAATCAGTTAACGTAGAGCAAGGTATTAGTGACCATAAGGCTGTGACAGCATCTATGACAACGGGTCCTACAAGGACTGTTAAGAAAGGTAGGAAGATATATTTGCTCGTCAATTGTGACAGAATACAAATTGTAGAATATCTCAGCAGTCAGCATTAAATATTCGGTGATGAGGACGGAGATGTGGAGAACAAATGGAAGAAAATTCAAAGGCATCGTTCAATATGCCCTAGAAAAGTATGTTCCGAGTAAGGTTTTAAGAGATGGGAAAGATCCATCATGGTTTAATAGCCGTGTTAGAAAAGCGCTACATAAGCAAAGAGCACTTCATCTCAGATTCAAGAGAAGTAAAAACCTAGCTGACAATAAAAAGCAGAACGAAGAGAAAATGAGAGTAAGGAGAGCAATAAGAGAAGCGTCTAATGATTTTGAAAGCAAGACGTTGTCAACCGACCTGAGTAAAAACCCTAAGAGATTATGGTCGTATGTAAAATCAGTAATTGTGTCAAAATCATCTATTCATTCTGTCAGCGACCACACCGGCACCGAAACGGAAGATAACAGAGAGAAGGCCGAAATACTGAATTCGGTCTTCCGAAGTTGTTTTACCGCGGAAGATCGTAACACTGTCCCTCCGCTCAATCGTCGTACGAACATCGAAATAGTAGATATCGAGATAATCGATCCAGGAACTGTAAAGCAGCTACAATCGCTTAGTAGTGGAAGTGCTTCAGGACCAGATGAGATACCTATAAGATTCTATACAGATTATTCGAAAGAACTTGCTCCCCTTCTAGCAGTAATTTATCGCAGATCGCTTGTGCAACGGAAGGTACCTAACGATGTCAGGCGCGTAATAGGGCGCCTTAGGGATATGGAAGCAAGAGAGGGGAAGAAAACGAATGTGCACTCCTTGTACATACCGGGGAGAGTCATTCCAGATGTGGAAAGGGTCCTACCGGATGCCATGAAGGGTACAGGGTGCACCCATCTGCAGGTGGTCGTTCATGTCGGCACCAATGACGTGTGTCGCTATGGATCGGAGAAAATCCTCTCTGTCTTCCGGCGGCTATCTCATCTTATTTGGTGAAGACTGCCAGTCTCGCTAGCGGGATGAAAGCAGAGCTCACCATCTGCAGCATCGTCAACAGGACTGACTGCGGACCTTTGGTACAGAGCCGAGTGGAGGGTCTGAATTAGAGGCTGAGACGGTTCTGCGACCGTGTGGGCTGCAGATTGCTTGACTTGCGCCATAGGGTGGTGGGGTTTCGGGTTCCGCTGAATAGGTCAGGAGTCCACTACACACAGCAGGCAGCTACACAGGTAGCAGGGGTTGTGTGGCGTGGACTGGGAGGTTTTTTTTTAGGTTAGATGGCCTCGGGAACGTACAGAAAGGGCAACAGCCTCAAAGGGTGCGGGGCAAAGTCAGGACATGCGGGGACCAAGCAGCAATCGGTATTGTAATTGTAAATTGTCGAAGCTGCATTGGTAAAGTACCGGAACTTCAAGCACTGATAGAAAACACCGAAGCTGAAATCGTTATAGGTACGGAAAGCTGGCTGATGCCCGAGATAAATTCTGCCGAAATTTGTACAAAGGCACAGACGGTGTTTAGAAAGGATAGATTGCATGCAACCAGAGGTGGCGTGTTTGTCGCTGTTAGTAGTAGTTTATCCTGTAGTGAAGTAGAAGTGGATAGTTCCTGTGAATTATTATGGGTGGAAGTTACACTCAACAACCGAGCTAGGTTAATAATTGGCTCCTTTTACCGACCTCCCGACTCAGCAGCATTAGTGGCAGAACAACTGAGAGAAATTCTGGAATACATTTCACATAAATTTCCTTAGGTGGAGATTTCAATTTACCGGATATAGACAGGACACTCAGATGTTTAGGACGGGTGGTAGGGACAGAGCATTGAGTGACATTATACTGAGTGCGCTATCCGAAAATTACCTCGAGCAATTAAACAGAGAACCGACTCGTGGAGATAACATCTTGGACCTACTGATAACAAACAGACCCGAACTTTTCGACTCTGTAAGCGCAGAACAGGGAATCAGTGATCATAAGCCGTTGCAGCATCCCTGAAAATGGAAGTAAATAGGAATATAAAAAAAGAGGAAGGTTTATCTGTTTAGCAATAGAAGGCAGACTTCAGACTACCTAACAGATCAAAACGAAAATTTCTATTCCGACACTGACAATGTTGAGGGTTTATGGAAAAAGTTCAAGGAAATCGTAAAATGCGTTTTAGACAGGTACGTGCTGAGTACAACTGTGAGGGACGGGAAAAACCCACCGTGGTTCAACAACAAAGTTAGGGAACTACAGCGAAAGCAAAGAGAGCTTCACTGCAAGTTTAAACGCAACCAAAACCTCTCAGACAAACAGAAGCTAAACGATGTCAAAGTTAGCGTAAGGAGGGCTATGCGTGAAGCGTTCAGTGAATTCGAAAGTAAAATTCTATGTACCGACTTGACAGAAAACCCTAGGAAGTTCCGGTCTTACATTAAATCAGTAAGTGGCTCGAAACAGCATATCTAAACACTCCGGGATGACGATGGCATTGAAACAGAGGATGACACGTGTAAAGCTGAAATACTAAACACCTTTTTCCAAAGCTGTTTCACAGGGGAAGACCGCACTGCAGTTCCTTCTCTAAATCCTCGCACAAACGAAAAAATGGCTGACATAGAAATAAGTGTCCAAGGAATAGAAAAGCAACTGAAATCACTCAACAGAGGAAAGTCCACTGGACCTGACGGGATATCAATTCGATTCTACACACAGTACGCGAAATAACTTGCCCCCCTTGTAACAGCCGTGTATTGCAAGTCTGTAGAGAAACGGAAGGTTCCAAATGATTGGAAAAGAGCACAGGTAGTCCCAGTCTTCAAGAAGGGTCGTCGAGCAGATGCGCAAAAGTATAGACCTATATCTCTGACTTCGATCTGTTGTTGAATTTTAGAACATGTATTTTTCTCGCGTATCATGTCGTTTATGGAAACCCAGAATCTACTCTGTATGAATCAACATGGATTCCGGAAACAGTAATCGTGTGAGACCCAACTCGCTTTATTTGTTCATGAGACCCAGAAAATATTAGATACAGGCTCCCAGGTAGATGCTATTTTCCTTGACGTCCGGAAGGCATTCGATGCAGTTCCACACTGTCGCCTGATAAACAACGTAAGAGCCTATGGAATATCAGACCAGCTGTGTGGCTGGATTGAAGAGTTTTTAGCAAACAGAACATAGCATGTTGTTCTCAATGGAGAGACGTCTACAGACGTTAAAGTAACCTCTGGCGTGCCACAGGGGAGTGTTATGGGATCATTGCTATTCACAATATATATAAATGACCTAGTAGATAGTGTCGGAAGTTCCATGCGGCTTTTCGCGGATGATGCTGTAGTATACAGAGAAGCTGCAGCATTAGAAAATTGCAGCGAAATGCAGGAAGATCTGCAGCGGATAGGCACTTGGTGCAGGGAGTAGCAACTGGCCCTTAGCATAGACAAATGTAATGTATTGCGAATACATAGAAAGAAGGATCCTTTATTGTATGATTGTATGATAGCGGAACAAACACTGGTAGCATTTACTTCTGTAAAATATCTGGGAGTATGCGTGCGGAACGATTTGAAGTGAAATGATCATATAAAATTAATTGTTGGTAAGGCGGGTGCCAGGTTGAGATTCATTGGAATAGTCCTTAGAAAATGTAATCCATCAACAAAGGAGGTGGCTTACAAAACACTCGTTCGACCTATACTTGAGTATTGCTCATTAGTGTGGGATCCATACCAGATCGGGTTGACGGAGGAGATAGAGAAGATCCAAAGAAGAGCGGCGCGTTTCGTCACAGGGTTATTTGGTAAGCGTGATAGCGTTACGGAGATCTTTAGCAAACTCAAGTGGCAGACTCTGCAAGAGCTGGTCGGCTCTGCATCTCGGTGTAGCTTGCTGTCGAGGTTTCCAGAGGGTGCTTTTCTGGATGAGGTGTCGAATATATTGCTGCCCCCTACTTATACCTCCAGAGGAGATCACGAATGTAAAATTAGAGAAATTCGAGCGTGAACGGAGGCTTTCCGGCAGTCGTTCTTCCTGCGAACCATACGCCACTGGAACAGGAAAGGGAGGTAATGACACTGGCACGTAAAGTACCCTCCGCCACACACCGTTGGGTGGCTTGCGGAGATTTATATCGTTGAATTCATTCTGGTGTAGAAATATAGAACATGTTTTATACTCAAGAATTATGACATTTGGAAAATGAACATATCCTCTATAAAAATCTACATGGATTCCGTAAACAGAGATCCTGCGAAATTCGGCTCTTCTGTTCCTCCATGAGATCCACAGCGCAGTGGACAACGGTACTTAGGTTGATTCCGTGTTACTTGATTTGTGTAAGGCGTTTGGCACCGTTCCGTATTGCCGTTTAATCGAAAAAATACGAACTTACGGAGTATCGGAGCAGGTCTGCGATTGGATTCAAGACCTTCTTGCAGTCAGAACTCAACACGTCGCTCTTAACGGAAGTAAATAGACAAATGTAAAGTTAATATACGGAGTACCACAGGGAAGTGTGATAGGAGCGTTTCTGTTCACAATATATGTAAATAATCTAGTAGAAAGCGTAGGATGATCTTTAAGGATATTCGCAGACGATGCAGTTGTCTGTACCAAAGTAGCAACAGCAGAAGATAGAATTTGCAGAAAGACCTTCAGAGAATTGATGAATGGTGCAGAATCTGGCAGTTGACTCTGAACGTAAATAAATGTAACATATTGCGCATGTATAGGAAAAGAAATCCACTGCTGTTCTGCTACACTATTGATGACAAACAGCTGGAGACAGCATCTGTCGTAAAATATCTAGGCGTAACTATCCACAGCGACCTGAATCGGACTGACCATATAAAACAGATAGTGGGAAAGGGAGACACCAGACTCAGATTCATCGGCAGAACCTTAAGGAAATGTAACTCATCCACGAAAAAAGTGGCTTATAAGGCGCTTGTTCGCCCGATTCGTGAGTATTGTTCATCTGTCTGGGATACATATCAGGTAGGACTGATGGAGGAGATAGAGAAGATCCAACGAAGAGCGGCACGTTTCGTCACGGGATCGTTTAGCTGGGGAGAGAGCGTCATGGAGATGCTGAACGAACGCCGCTGTCGGCGTTACAAGAGAGGCGTTGTGCATCACGGAGAGATTTACTATTGAAATTTCGGGACAGCACTTTTCAGGAGGAGTCGGGCAACCTATTACTTCCCCCGAAATACATCTCGCGTATTGACCACGAGGAGAAAATTCGAGAAATTGGAGCCAACGCAGAGGCTTACTGACAATCGTTCTTCCCACGCACTATTCGCGAGTGGAACGGGGTTGGAGGGATCAGACAGTGGTACCGAAAGTACCCTCCGCCACACGCTATTAGTTGGCTTGCGGAGTATGATGTAGATGTAAATAAGAACTTTACTTTTTGCATAGCTTGGAGGTTTCAGGCCTCAGATATCAGTACTTATCGGAGCAGTCATTATTTTTTTATCACGATACAAGTCTTTCAACATCAACATTGATTATTTGGCAAGGGTGCTAGAATGTATCATATATTTTAACACTCTAAAGAACAGCTTGCGCCACTTCTTGCGCATATGCAAAACTAACTTCATTCTGGCTTTCTGGTATTAGGTAATATGTGTGCACCTGAGCAACTAATGACCTTAATGACACTCATCTTTCAGAAGTAGTATGTCCGTGGCGTGTAAAGGAATATCTAATAAAGTTGAAATAAGCAACCATTTAGTGTGGAGCGTTACTCGTACTAGTTATAGATCCTGTGTTTCAATAACAGTTTAAAAAATTGTATTTGATTTCTTGTCTTCTTTGTTTTTCGGCCCTTTTCTCCGCAGCTGACGGTTTACAAGTTGTGTGGGTTAAACACCGTATTTTGAAACTGTTTTGAAAGTCGTATTGAGAAGAAACGCGCTTCGTTTTATTCTAAAGCATTGTCAATGGTTACTGTAGCAATATGGTTATTTTCTCTTACAATTCTGTTTGCTAGGATCATACACAGTTCACATCCTACTACAATGAGCATTAATTCTTATCCTTGCTAACTGTTTTTTTTTTGCGTCATTCTTCTTGTTCTTCCACGTATATGTGTTAGATATTAGTACACAGCACTTTCACTAACACTTAACAAATCCATGTTTTTGTGTTGTGAAGTACTACTGTTATATCGTCATTTGGTGTGTTTTGGTTTGCTCTTGCGGGTTGCGTTCGTCTTTGTTTTGGTAATACTGAAAACGTCTGCTACAACTATGTGTGTGTGTTTATATTTTTCACGAGGTTGTGTGTGTGTGTGTGTGTGTGTGTGTGTGTATGTGTGTGTGTGTGTGTGTGTGTGTGTGCGGGTGTGAAACGGGAATAAAAGTTGCTAAATACAAACTCCCAAAACAAATAATTGAAATCAAGAAATGAAAGGACGTTGATGTATCATCCATCATAATCATTGTGAGAAGATTTTACAGCTAGGTGCATTTCATCTTGATTTGACTGAAGGTCATGCACACTGCAGAGATCTCTGTAGCAGAAATACCTCATTTTAAACCATCGAAGACGTCCCTGCTGCATTACACCACTTTCATTTGAAGAGGCTGCACAGTCTTTTCTGGGTCCACCGCCTGGAGGACAAAGGTCCTGGAAGATGAGATAGCGCCTGTTTCTGTCGGATGCGCTTTCTTGTGATGCGGATCGCGGCGTATGTTCGTGAATGGAATTCAGAGGGCAGAACGCGGGAGCAAGCCCAACATCGATGTAGGTAAACAATGAAAAATCGTATACAGACTGCCTATCGGGTGTGCTGTTGGAGCCAGCTTTCAGTACTTGAAATTCCCAGCGCAGTCACGTCCTCTGATGTTTATCTAGCAGAATAACTGATCTAACAAGGTTTAGGCTTTTAGAAATATTACTAAAGATATTGTGACCGGCTTACGTTCGGGACTGTTGCCATTTCGCAGTCGACACAGGCGTGCAAGGCGTTGCTACGAAATTGTTACGAAATGCTGAGAGTTCAATGTTCATACTAATAGCCGGAAGTCATGTAGTGAAACTGAAGTTATGTCTCGGGTTCCCCAAGTATGTGTTATAGGCTCCCTGTGTTCTTAGTGTATATAAAAGACTTAATAGACAATTTGAACAGTCTTCTTAGATTTTTGCAAACGATGTTGCTATTTATTCTCGAGTGAAGTCATCAGAAGATCGAAATGAATTACAAAATGATTTAGACAAGATATGTGAATGGTGTGAAAAATGAAAATGGGCCCAAAAAAGTGAAAAGTATGCTGTCCTCTACTTGAGCGCTAAAAATGACCTTAAATTTCGGCTACATACTAAACCACAGAAATTTACAGCTTGTCTGTTTAGCTTAATACTTACGAGTTAGAACTGCGAACAGTTAAATTGGATCCATCACAAAGAAAGATTGTTGTGTAGAAGGTGAACTAAATAATGTATTTTATTGGCATAAGACTTAGAAGGTGCAGCAAATCTACTAAAGAGACTGTCTGCACTTCGATTGCCCGTCCGCTTCTGGAGTACTGCTACGAGTTATCGGAGTTTTACGAAATGGGATTGACGGAAGACATTGAAAAAGGCCAAAGAAGGGCAGCTCGTTATGTACTATCACAAAATACGGGAGAAAGCGTTACGGATATAATAAGCGAAGTGGGGTGACAATTCTTCGTCTTCTTCTTCTTGCGTTACGGCCTCTGTAGGACCACGGGTAGCCCCTTCGTGGACTGCATTTTCCTCTTTTCTCCCAGAACCTCTTCATTCTTTCTCTTCTTCTCTCCCGTTCTTCTTCCGAGATCTTCAGTTTCAGTTTCTCCTGTCGGCTCCACTGGTGACACTCTAATCTTTTCCTGTATTCTTCTCTGTCATTGATCTCCGGCATATTGGTCGGCGTATATTTGTTCCTCCAATTTTCCTTTCCTTCGACCTTGATCCCCAATTCCAACCAGTCCTCCCGAAGTTCAACAATCCACTTGGTTCCTGTCTTTCCCCTTGTCCTCCCTGTTGTTTGCCACACTCTCTTCGTCATTCTGTCCATACTCATCCTAACTACATGTCCAGCATACCTTGCTCTTTTGAGTCTGATTCCCTGGGATATTGTTCTCATGTTCCGATACAATTCTTCCCTAGGTTCTCGCATCCACCTTTCTCCACCTCTTATGGGACCTAGTCTTTTTCTCAGTATTTTTCTCAGTTCTTTCTCTAGTTGTTCTGCACCATTTCTTCCTAGTGTCATCGTCTCAGCAGCACATAATACTGCATTCCTCACCGTTGCCTTGTAGTGGCTTATCTTTGCCTCTGTGGATATATTCTTTTTATTGTATATCTCTCTCGTCATGCAAAAGGCTGACCTTATCTGCTTTATCCTCTCTGTTATTCCCTCCTTGCTCCTGTTCCTTCCTGTTATAAATTCTCCCAGGTATTTAAATTTATCCACTATTTGCACACAATTGGGGTGGCAATTATGAACACAAAAACTTACTGCGTTGGCGGCGAGACCTTTTCGCGAAATTTAAATCAGCAGTTGTCTCCCCGTATGCCAAAACATTCTGTGGCCTGTCGCGCACGCAGAGAGAGATGACAGTAGTGATAAAATAAGAGAAATCAAAGCGCCCACGGAAAGATTCTTCTTCCACGTGCTTTTCTAGAGTGGAACAGTAGAAAGTAGAATGGAAATGGTTCTGTGAGAGCTCTTCAAAACATTACGTGTCAATTGCAAAATAATCATGCAGATGAAGACGCAGATGTAGGCCTGCAGACGGTCGGCGCCTGGTGTAGAGGTTGGAAGCCGAATGTCATACGGTTTAACAGCGGAAAGATGCGATATTGTTTTATTTCTCTATCGCGTTCGGTCACTGGAATAAATCACAACCGTTAAGTGTCAAGCATTACTTTTAACAGTCATAGATCCACCAACAATCTAGCTAGCACAATGGCTGTTCATAGGCAGTTAAAATAATTTAGTTAGAAGTTCGAGCAGGTCCTCTTAAGCAACACATTTCTGTAGACATTGCTAAGCGATGGCGTAAAGAGCGACGCGACTGAACAGTGGCTGACTAGGAACGAGTAATTTGGTGTAACTGGCGTTATCTGTCACGTTGTAATGGATTCACACTTGGATTAAGCATCTTTCATCTTAGTTGACCAATTTTGTAATTACGAGGAGTATTCCGAAAGTAAGGTCCGATCGTTGGCGAAATGGAAACCACAGTGAAAATCCGATAAAGCTTTGCATAGCTGCGTTTGACTGTGTCTCTAGTATGCCTGTTGGTCGCGTCACATCTGTCTTTTCAGTTCTGAGCCCTCAGTGAGCACATAAAGATGCCTAGAAAAATATGTCTCCCGCCAGTTATGAGTGCCTGTGAGAATTTTCGCCTGATTTGATGCAGCCCACACAACACAACTGTCATGCATTTCCTCCTTCCTGACAGTTCCGGGCCGCACTCTGTAGGGGCAATGAGGACGCCCCTGCAGAATTTTGGATGGGAAGTGTTTGATCGCCCATGCAGCCGGGACTTTGCTCCCTCTGATTTTCATCTCTACTTACATGAACCGCTGGCTATGAAGTCGACGTTTGGGCACGCACAATGAGCTGCAAATCAGCGTAGAGAATTGACGAAAAGTGCAGGCGGTTGCCTTCTATGACGAGGATATTGTAAAGTTGGTACAACGCTACGACGAATGTCTCAGACGGAGCGTCGACTATGTAGAGACGTTGCTGAAAGTTATAGCTAACTGATACGTACGAAACCCTTTTGATTTTCACTGTGGCTTCCATTTCACAACCGGTCGGTCCTTACTTACGGAATTCGCCCCACATAATAGAGCATTTGAGCTATTTATTATCTCAAATGTATTACAAAAAAATAGCAAAATTTATTAGTCTCAGAGAATACGCCGTTTAACACATATGGAGAAGATGGCAGATGACATTATGCAGAGAAAAATATTGAGAGGAAGATTACCAAATCGAAAACGTTTCGGAAAATATTTGCTTTCCTGTTTATTTCTTTTGGCGTTCAAATACTCGTTCTCTCCAACTGTTTTAAATGCCAATGTGGATTTTTTACAACTGATGGTCAGATTTACTTTTAAACGTGCTCTATGAAGCGTCCCCATACTATGTTGAAATTTATCTGTGCCAGAGGCAAGTAATACCAGCAGCAAAGCGAAAATGCTTCATGTGTGATCTATTACGCTTTTTTTCCCTATTTTCTTCGTACCTTGCAAGTGGTCCGTTGCTTTTTACACACTCACCGCCTGTTTGTACCTATCTGCATCTGAGTAGGACAGCAAGGTTCATACGAGCTCTAGGGGAAGTGGGATACGCAACCCAAATGTCAGATGATACGGTAATGCCACAAATGATAAGCACTATATAATCAATGCTGGTACTAGCCCAAGATCGGTTACAACCAGATTCTCATCTTAAGGTTACTGATAAGATGTGTATCAGGTTACACTTTTGGCGTCAGATATCGCACTTGGGTGACATATTCAAGGTTACCTCCCACTTTCCTCCGCTCAGACAATGCCTGGAAGCTAACCAAGGTCACCCAGGAGAACCCCACCCATTCCAAGTTGACTACTAGCATTCAAGATCATGATATAACTCGATGCTGATTACGTGATTTAAAATTGGGGAAAAACTCCTGGACCAATGGGAGTATACTAAAATGCTGGGAAACCCAAGAGACCCAAAAGATTAGAGGTCGCGTCCTACTCTCCCTTAGCATCATCCTTTATAACTAGTACAACTGTGTAGAGCTCTTCATTCATGGCTGTGCACAATGAGGAGAGGTTCAGGTTTGTTATAAACGATAATTCTGTAGAGAAAGGGTTTCCAAATAATAATGATACAACAAAATAATTGACTCACTCAGTGGTTTTTTACAAAGCTTTTTCCTTACACATAATAGTTATAGTTTTTTACGGTGTATTTAAACATGTACATCTACGTCGGGATTATTTACAAATTATTTGTTTCTGAAGACTTATGACCATCAAGTTTTCCATTATCTTTCTATCTACATTTTCTTTGTGATTGGTTTCATCATCATTTAATGTACACAGTAATTTCACTTCTTTCAATATATACAGCATTAACATTTCGACTCATTTCCTTCCATTTACATTTTAATCATTTCTTTTCTATATACAGCGTTTTCTATATACAGCGACAGACCAAATTTCAAATGGGTCATCGTATTCAATGAGGCACTACTTGCTGTGGACATAAGGTGTTAGTGCACACACACACACACACAATTATGATAAGAACCGTTTGTCATCATGACAGGACAACCTCACTTTCAACTACAGTGCAGTATGTATCTTACAGTCTCGTGATATAAATACTACTTGGTGTATCGTATGTGAAGCGGCCCCAACGTCCTCGAGCAGGAACCTCGTGTAATCCTCTATGGAGACAGCCTTTGAGGCAGCACAATACACACCATTAGCCCGCCTCTGGTTTGCGCCTGCATGTATAAGTACATTTCCGACCTGAACCCTAAAAATTCCACAATCTGCCAACCATTCACTACATCTTTCGTTAGCCCGAGAATCTTCTTGTTTTGCGGTGGATATAAACGACCTCTACAGCTATGCCTGCAACAAAGTCTACCTTTTGGAGAGTTCCGATGGATACCCAAAGGGGGAATCGTCTGAATGAAGAAATACACCTATGTTGTGGCCGGATGCTGGTGAGCGAGATGTGCTGGAGACGGAGTTGGCATATCCCACCCGTTTGCAAGACGAGCGAAATGGTACCATCCTGAAGCTGTTGACATCGCTGGCGAGCAAAAAGCGCTATATTCTGCATTACGGGAACCCCCTGAAATATCTCAAGTTGAGGATGGAACATGTTAGTATCATCTGTGGTATGTGCTTCAAACATCGCTGCTGGTTCAAGGAATACATTAAAGTTAACAGCGAACAGGCGACTCTCTAGATGTGTCATTTTGAAAAATTTTTTTACAAGTTCATCAACAGTCCAGCTTTCGAAAAAGTATGGAGAATGTCAGAAAACACCATGAACTTCATGTGGTTGAAAAAAGGGGGGGGGGATTATGGCGCAAGAGATTACAGCGACAGACCAAATATCAAATGGGTCATCGTATTCAATGAAGCACTACTCGCTATGGAGATAGCCAAGGTGTCAGTGGAGTTCACGAAGCCTTTCTGTATCAGTACGTGTGTGTTCTGGACCCCTCCAGATTCACAAGTACCTCTTTCTCTATGAATTTGCAAGCCGATCAGAAGTTACTTTATATGGATACAGAAAGTTTCAGCTACTGGGTAAAATAATGCGATCCATATGAAGTAATTGGATACACTCACGAAGATTTCGACACATCTGAATATGCTGCCAATAATTCTTTTGGAATAACCGCACAAAATAGTTACCCATGGCTAGCTGCTGATTTACACGCTCGCACTTCGAGTATCAAGTTTTTAGGCAGTAAGCAGCTAGTGTAAAACGGGCTTTAGAATACAGCGTCTATGATAGTTACCGCATTTCATCATCAGATTTTAAGTCCGATGCAAAATAAAGCTAAACACTAATTAAATAGGCTTAAAAAAGCAAGTACAAATTGATATCGAATGTCACATGACCTATGAAAATTACTAAATAATTCAATTTTCTTGTTATTAATGATCTGTAACAACTGCAACTCATTGCAAAATAAACTGGTTCATCATAGCAACTGTTGATGGATAAATATGGGTAGCAATAAATACTTAAAAGCTGAGATGCAATAGCTACAGAAATTATTTAAATAATAATAAGAAAATAGTTTATAACCATAATAAAGCCTTAAATAAAAGTTTGGAGTTGTTCTGTTACGTAACTTAATGGAACTGATAGTACTGCTGCTAAATGTATATGTATTATGATAATATTTCTGATTACACATTTTCCTTAATTGATGGGTTATTTTTTACACTTAACACAAAAAACCTCAAATGCATTTCGGCATATAAAATTCACAAGGTTGGCAAACTCAAATTTGGAATGAAGACAAACTCATATTTAAATTAGTAGGTAATTTTAAACACAAATTACCATCAAAGATAACAAGTAAGTACTATCTCGATTTTTGATTCGTAAACTAGTTTCTAAAAGAAAAAAAGTCACACATAAACCCAAACTGATCGATTACATTTTAATGTCAACTCTTTAGAAGCACTCTACAAACAATTGATATGAGGGCTTGTTGAAAAGCAATACCTCGGAATTTCTTACGTGAAAACTCTTAAACTGTCCTAACTAAAACAAACGTTATTAAAATTTTACATGTCTACATATTTGCAGCACTCAGCCACTCCAGGGCTCTGAATTGTAGCGTCTAAAATGGCGCTGTCTGCTGTAGCAATGTCGGTACGTGAGGAACAGCGTCCTGTAATCGAGTTTCGAATTCGAAGACTTCGTCCACACTTGGAGCATCCATCCCATCAGCATGACAGTGCGAGACTATAAACGAGCGCTGCGAAATTTGTAACAATTCGGTGCCTATGATTCACTGTCATCGAACATCCTCCATACATTTCGGACCTGACCCCATTCGAGTTTCATCTGTTTCCAAAATGTAAGAACACCTTCGAAGACTTCACTTTTACAATGACGAAGCAGTGAAGGCAGAGGTGAGGTTGTGGCTCTGTCAACAAAGTCAAGCATTCTACAGAGACGGTATCGACAAACTGATCTCTCGAATAAATGGTTGGAATTCCGCCGAAAGTTGCATTAGGAAGTGTATTTATTAATGTTTCTATTTTCGGACATTATGTCAATTTTCAAACCATTAGTCTTCGTAAATAGCCACAATACAGTCAAATACCTATGATTGGCAAAAGCCACAGCAGACAGTACGGAATGCCAAAAGAGACAGTTCAACACACAATAAACAAGCAATACTGTTTAGCATAATTTTGAAGATGATGTCAGTAGAAGCCATGGTTAAATTTAAGTCTCTCAATGATCATTATGAAGCGCCTCTTGTTCACTGTGACACTGTAGTTACCTAGTTACCTTTTATGTCGCATTTTTCAGCTTACCCTCGTACTTTCGGTATGTGAAGATGAGTTTGTAGCAGGTGCCCTTGTGGAGATCTTTGGTCTCCCACTCCTTACTACACTCGCTTCTGGCCATTTCTCCGTCTACAAAAATTAGATTCCCAGGTGGAATAAGGCTATTTTCTATTTCATTCTTTGCTGCGTTCTTTTTCTGTTGTCTGATTACTTATTCCCCAAAAACTCCCATGCTCCTTGGTCTGAAGAAATCAGACTAATGTACCGTTTCCCCGTAGTTCGTATACATTAGTGTATTTACAATGGCAGATAGCAGTTTCATTTGTCCTTACCAATTAATGTTATGTTTTGCTATGCGGAGAGTGAGTCAACAAATATTACATGTTCAGCTTGGAACGTCACAACGTATCCTAGCGGTCTTTCAATCAATAACAATTTCACCATGTAAACGGACTCCTCTTTCAATAGGGGAAATGGTATACTCCTTTTTATTTTTAGTGCCTCCGTTGACACAGCCATCATATTTGGACCTGTCGATGGACGCGCGCGCGCGCGCGCGCACACACACACACACACACACACACACACACACACACACACACACACACATACACAATTGTGAGTGTTTAAGTAACCAGGCAAGTCGAAGTGTTTCTATCTACAAAAGGCAGGCGGCCGGTGTGGCCGAGCGGTTCTAGGCGCTACAGTCTGGAACCGCGCGACCGTTACGGTCACAGGTTCGAATCCTGCTTCGGGCATGGATGTGTGTGATGTTCTTAGGTTAGTTAGGTTTAAGTAGTTCTAAGTCCTAGGGGACTGATGACCTCAGCAGTTAAGTCCCATAGTGCTCAGAGCGGCCGGTGTGGCCGAGCGGTTCTAGGCGCTACAGTCTGGAACCGCGCGACCGCTACGGTCGCAGGTTCGAGTCCTGCCTCGGGCATAGGTGTGTGTGATGTCCTGAGGTTGGTTAGGTTTAAGTAGTTCTAAGTCCTAGGGGACTGATGACCTCAGCAGTTTAGTCCCATAGTGCTCGGAGCCATTTTTGCAAAAGGCACCGTATCGAAGATTTATAACGTTTACGGGGAAAGCGGAAAAATGTCATCCTCCAAGTCTCAGCGCTTACGGAATTATGTATACTGATCGTGACAAATGGTCGCTGACGAGGACTGTGACGAAAAATAAGAGGACGACAGCTGCAAAAGTCAGTGTAGAACTGAGTATCATACTCCCGAACCCCATCAACACTAAAAGAACGCGAAAGGGGCTCCATAAGCTGGGAATTACAGAGCGAGCTGGAATTTCAAAACCATTCATCAGTGATACAGATGCCAGTAAGAGGAAAACGTAGCGCGAAGACATAAAACATGCACTAGGGAGTAACGAAATAAAGTCGTTTGGTTGGATGTGTCTTGCTTCGTTTCAGACTCGTGGCCGCGATTATGTCCCAAGAGTGAAACATCGCAGGAAATCCGTAATCTGTTGGGCAGTACTGTGATATTCCATGGGCCCCATGGATACTCTGCTGCATCCCATGACTGAAAAGGGCATGTGATCATTTTGACTGGTCAGGTCCGTTCCATGGAACAAAATTTGTTTCTTGATAGTGGTACAGATCCTGTTCACACGGCTAGAGCTGTCCAGGTCTCGTTTCGTCATCACCAGGATGGATGGTCGCATCTCCCCATAGCCTTCGTGGTGTACTTTGAATAATTTTTTTTTATTTACACGTCAAGTTCCGTAGGACCAAATTGAGGAACAAATCTCCAAGGTCATTGAACGTGTCAGTACATGAAGGTACAACATAAAAGTAATAAAAGATAAAATGTTTATGAACCCCAAAAAAATCAAGCCATAATTTTAAGTAAACGCAGTCTACAATACAACTAGAATCAGCTTAATTTTTCAAGGAACTCCCCGACAGAATAGAAGTCGTGACCCATGAGGAAACTCTTCAGTTTCGATTTGAAAGCGCGTGGATTACTGCTAAGATTTTTGTATTCTTGTGGTAGCTTACTGAAAATGGATGTAGCAGTATACTGCACACCTTTCTGCACAAGAGTTAAGGAAGTCCGATCCAAACGCAGGTTTGATTTTTGCCGAGTATTAACTGAGTGGGAGCTGCTTATTCTTGGGAATAAGCTAATGTTGTTAACAAGAAATGACAGTATTGAGAGGCCGATGTCAAGATACCCAGACTCGTGAACAGGAGTCGACAAGAGTTTCGTGAACTTACAACACTTATTGCCCGAACCGTTCGTTTCTGAGCCAAAAATATTCTTTTAAAATGGGAAGAGTTACCTCAAAATTTAATGCCATACGACATAAGCGAATGAAAATAAACATAGTAGACTAATGTTCGTGTCGAACGACCACGTGCTTCAAATACCGTTCGAATAGTAATAACGGCAGCATTAAGTCTTTGAACAAGATCCTGAACGTGGGCTTTTCACGACAGCACGACAGTTTACTGTCTATCTGAACACCTAGAAATTTGATCTGCTCAGTTTCACCAATCGTATGTACACTCTGTGAAATTAAAACGTCAGGATTTGTTGAATTTTGTGTCAGAAATTGTAAAAACTGAGTGTTACTTTGATTTATCGTTAGTTTATTTTCTACAAGCCATGAACTTAAGTCATGAACTGCATCATTTGAAATCGAGCAAATGTTGTACACAGCAACCTTTGCTACCAAGCTAGTGTCATCAGCAAACAGAAATATTTTAGAGTTATCCATGATACTAGAGGTCATATCATTTATATAAATAAGGAACAGGAGTGGTCCCAACACTGATCCCTGCCCCCCCCCCTCATCCCCCCCCCCCCCCCCCATCTGACTCTACTCCACTCAGACGCCACATCACAGCCATTCACAACACTTTGAAAAATGACATTTTGCTGTCTGTCGCTAAAGTAAGAAGTGAACCAATTGTGAGTTGCTCCCCGTATTCCATAATGGTCCAACTTTTGGAGCAATATTTTGTGATCAACACAATAAAACACCTTAGTTAAGTCAAAAAATGCACATAGCGTTTGAAACCTTTTGTTTAACCCATCCAGTACGTCACATAGAAAAGAGAATATGACATTAAACGTTAAACGACTTCTAAAGGCAATCCGTACATTTGATAGAAAATAGTGTAATATAAAATGATCAATTATCCTTACAGACATAGCCTTTTCAATAAGTTTAGCAAACACTGATGGCATAGAAATAGGTCTAAAATTGTCTACATGATCCCTTTCTCCTTTTTTATCAAGCGGCTTTTCTACTGAGTATTTTAATCGTTCAGGAAACTGACCATTTCTAAAGTAAAAATTACAAACATGGCAAAAAACAGGGCTAACATGTGCAGCACAGTACTTTAATATTCTGCTAGACACTCCATCATAACCATGAGAGTCCTTAGTCTTCAGTGATTTAATTGTTGACTCAGCCTCCCCATTGTCTGTATCACAGAGGAGTCTTTGAGACATAAGTCTCGGAATGGCATTTTCCAAGAGAGTTATATGATTTCCCACAGAAACTAAATTTTTATTTAATTTACCAGCAATGCGCAGAAAATGTTTGTTAAATACTGTACATATATCTGATTTATCAGTAAGAGAAATATTTTTACTTCGAACTGACTTTATATCGTCGACCTTCTGCTGTTTACCAGACACTTTCTTAGCAACTGACCATATGGTTTTAATTTTATCCTGTGAATTAGCTATTCTGTTAGCATACCATATGCTCTTTGTCTTTTGAATAACATTTTTAAGCACCTGATAGTACTGTTTGTTATGGGTTACTGTAGCGTGGTTGTGACTACTTCTAACATTTTGATATAATTCCGCTTTGTTCCACATGATATCCTTATCCCACTAGTCAGCCACCTAGGCAGCCTTTCACTGCTAGTATCCGGTTTAGAGCGTTGTAATGGAAAGCAACTCTCAAAGAGCATGGGAAATTTGTTAAGGAAAGCAATATATTTGTCATCTATGTTATAGTCACTATAAACATCTTGCTACTTTTGTTCCTTCGCGAAGTCTATAAAACTACATTGCTTTTGGATTAACTTTCCTACATAATTTGTAATTATATGTGACATTTGTTTGAGTATAAAAGCCTTTTAGTGTTAAAGTTGCGCATCATGGTCTGAAAGGCCATTCACTTTTTTACTAACCGAATGCTCATATAGTAATGAAGAATGAATAAAAATATTGTGTATGGCTGTGCTACTGTTACCCTGCACCTAGATAGAAAAAACACAATCTGCATCAGATTATACAAAATTGAGGAGATCTACCTACATTCTTTTTCTTGCACCATCATATCAAAATTAATACTGAAGTCACCACATGTAACTAATTTCTGGTACTTCCTATAAAGTAAACCAAGAACCCTCTCTGGTTTGAGCAGATATGCTCTGATGTCAGAGTTAGGGAACCTATCAACAACAACAATTATAAGTTTAGTTTCACTAAATTCAACTGCCCCTGCACAACATTCAAATATCTATTCAGTGCAGTGCCGTGATACGTCTATGGACTCAAATGGTTTTTTACGTACTATGCCACTCTCCCACACCGCAAGGATCTTCTGGAAAAACAGGCAGCTAATCTATATCGTGGTAAAGGACGCCTCTGAATTGTCAAATTATTTAAGTGGTGCTCCGATATACCAGTAATTTCAGAGTCAACATCTATAAGCATGTCACCAACTTTATCTCTAAAACCTGTTTTATTTTTATGAAATGTGCTAATTCCTTCCCTACTTGAAAACATGACGTCCTCTGAATGTAAGCCCTTAGTTAGAGGGACTTCCTTTAAGCAGTTATACCTATCAGCTGACTTCAGTCTAAAACAACGTGCACCTCTAACACCAACTACTACAGGAATTTTGTCACGATAGATCCCACCACCACCCACTAGAAAGTCACCCATAAGCTTTGCCGGCCTCTCTTTCCTACACCTATTGAGGTGCAGGCCGTGCCCAGTGAAACATGATCTACTGGCTCCACTGAAATGTGACCCATGCCCTCTGCCATCAGGCTCGCGGGGTAGCCACGAGGTCTCAGGTGTCTTGTCACAGTCCGCGTGACACCCTCCCTTGGGGGCGCGAATCCTCCATCGGGCATGTGTGTGTGTGTGTGTGTGTGTGTGTGTATTGTCCTTAGCGTGTTAGTTTAAGTTAGATTAAGTAGTGTGTAAGCTTAGGGACCGATAACCTCAGCAGTTTGGTCCCATAAGACCTTACCACAAATTTCCAAATTTTCCCTCTGCCTTCAGTGCCCCCTCCAGCTCCATGTTAACGCGCCTAACAGCCGAATTAAGATGAGGCCGATCATGACGCTGAAACAACAGCACGAAATGCACATTAGTGCCACCAGTTTGAGTAGCCATCTTTACCAGGTCACCACCTACACCATATTCCCCGTCCCTATCAAGACTATCCCTGCTCCACCCACTACCACTACCTGATCCTCTTTCGTAAAATTCCTACATAACTCCTCTATGCTGTCAGTCACCTGAGCCAACCCTGCACTAGGCTTCACAATGTTGGTGACCTGGTACTCACTCCCCAACACTTCCTGCAACTGCTGGCCGACACCTCTACCGTGTGAACTACCTAGCAGCAGAACTATCTCCTTTCTGTCAGACTTCGCAACTGACTCAGGACTGCTGAGGACTGCTGCATGTTTCCTACACCTACAGCTACAGGAGGCTTCTCTCCACTCAGCTCTGACAGTTGGTTGAATCTATTGCATATATGCAAAGTATAACTGTCTGAATACTTCCTCCCCTTGCTGCTTTCTTGCCAACTACCAGTTCCCATTCCTCAGCACCCTTCACTCTCCTCAACCTATCTAGTTCCTCCTTTGCGTGTTGTAACTGCACCTGAAGGGCACAGATCTTACGCTCCTGCTCCTCTATCAACTTATTTCTAAAGATTCTGCATTCCTGGAGAGGATCTCGCTAGAATGCCCACTGGCTTCCCCACTGCATCACTCTAAATTAATATTCTTTGAACAAATCGCACACCATAAGCCGCTACTCACAAACCTTCGACAGAGCCCACACTTCTCACTCATGGTAAATTTTTACAGTTGCTGAAAAAGAACTATACATCAACGTTACCAAAGTTCAGTCACACCAGTAGAACTATTTATAGAACTAACAATAGCAGTCTCGAAATTGTCTCTCTACTAAGACAGCAACTACTTTTATTAATACTGCTATAGCACAACTAATTCCAATACCATCAAAACATCACAAAATTATTTGCTAAGACCAAAACTTCAAGCAGCCACTGGAACACTGAACGATGTTAAAACAGTGAATGAAAATTCTAGTGAAAAATGTCACTAGAAACAGTAAGAAACGTCAGCTGAAAACTAAACCACGAGTCCTTGATCGCTATTCACCTCCACCATCGTTACCTGAACTTGCAACTATTTTGCAGGGAGAATCGCGTAAGAATCTCTCGAAAAGTGTACGGCAGCTGCATTTATCGATTCTGAGAGAACTGAAAGCTGTTTTGAGTGCCGATGAGTTCGCTACACTGTATACGCAATATACACATGACAATGTGTTGTATTTGTGGAGTTTACATCTGTTTATCCAAGCTCTGTTTGTGCTTTACTTCCAGGAGGCGTTCAGTACAATTCTGAACTGTCGAGCCTACTAAGTATCAGACCAGAGTTGTGTTAGGATACAGGATTTCCTTGCAGATAGAACTCGACACGTCGCTCGTAATGGAACAAAATCGACAGATGTAACGGTGATTTCAGAAATGTTATAGAACTGCAATGCTTCACAGTTTATATTAATGATGTAATGATTAACGCTTGTGACTATTCCCAGACGATGCTGTTGTCTATAGGGAGGTAGCAACACCGGAAGACTGTAGCAAAGAACGGAAAGGCGTGCTGAGGGACAAAGATTTGTGTTGGCACTCGCAGCTGGCTCTGAACCTAAGTAAATACAACCTGTTTTGTAGAAATAGGCGCTCAGATGCACCACCGTTCCACCGCGCTTTTGGAGACAAACCGATAGAAACAGTAACATATCCAAGCGTAACTATCCGGGTCCACCTCTGCAGCGTAGATGTCTGACATGCGGATGACCCAGGTCCGATACCCGACACGGGAAGGGAGATTTCATTGGTGGAAGGACTGGAACGGATTACACTCAGACTCGTGAGGCCCAATTTATGACCTATCTGACCAAGTAGTAGCGGATCCACGGTCTGTAAACTCTACAAAACGGCTCGGAGAGCACTGAGCTGACGACAAACCATGCCACACCTTATCTGCTGACGCCAATAGGCAAACGATGATACAGAAGCCGGTAGACACACCTTGGGTCTTCACAGACTGAACGAGGATCTCGTAACCATCCGGAGCGACCTAAAGTGGAATGCTCACGTAAAATAAATTGTAGGAAATGGAAATGCCGGCTGAGATCATCGTGAGCATCTTAAAAAAGGTATACAACATGGTACAAAAAATTGTAGAGTGCGCCCTGAGGAACAAATCAAGGTTAAGAACCCATGTCAAAGAGCATTGAAGTTACACGAGGGGCGTTTGAAAAGTCCGTGCAAAAATAAAAACTACTTACGTGTTGGGGTAAACCTTTTTTATTTTTCGGCATACTCTTCTTTTAGACTTACACACTTCGTCCAATGGTGTTCTAAGTTGTGGTTCTCTTCGGAATAATAGGATTTGTCCAAGTCTGCAAAATAGCTATTAGCTGCTGCAATCACCTCCTCGTTTGAATAAAATCTTTGTCCCGCCAGCCATTTCTTCAAATTGGGGAACGAATAGTAGTCCGAGGGAGCCAAGTCTGGAGAATAGGGGGGATGTGAAACGAGTTGGAATCCTATTTCCATTAATTTTGCGGCCACAACTGCTGGTGTGGGGTGGTGCGCTGTTGTGAGAGAAAAGGACTTTTTTGTGGTCCAATCGCCGGCGTTTTTCTTGCAGCTCGGTTTTCAAACGGTCCAATAACGATGAATAAATGCACCTGTAATAGTTTTACCCTTTTCCAATTAGTCAATGAGGATTATCCCCTGCGAATCCCAAAAGACAGTCGCCATAACCTTTCCGGCCGAAGGAATGGTCTTCGCCTTTTTTGGTGCAGTTTTTCCCTTGGTAACCCATTGTTCAGATTATTGTTTGGTCTCAGGAGTATAGTAATGTATTCCTGTTTCATTCACAGTGACGAAACGACGCTTAAGGTCCTGTGGATTCTTCCTGAATAGCTGCAAACCATCCTTGCAACACTTCACACGATTCAGTTTTTGGTCAAGCGTGAGCAATCGAAGAACCCATCTTGCGGATAGCTTTCTCATGTCCAAATGTTTATGCAACGTAGTATGTTCCGTTCAATCGAGATGCCCACAGCACTAGCAATCTCACGCACCTAAACTCTTCTGTCATCCATCACCATATTATGTATTTTATCAATGATTTCTGGAGTCGTAATCTCCACAGGGTGTCCAGAACATTCAGCATCATTTGTGCCCATATGGCGACTCTGAAAATTTTGAAACCACTTATAAACTGTTCCAACCTAAGATGTAGAGTCATCGTAATGTTTATCAAGCTTCTCTTTACTATCCCGAGGCGTTTTGCCTTTCATAAAGTAGTGTTTGATCACCACACGAAATTCTTTTTGTCCATTTTTTGACAATCACTCGACTTACTTGATTCACACGAATGCCGAACACAAAGAAATAGAACAATATGACTGAAACTTGGTGTGCGTTCTTTCCAAAGATGCCACTAACTAAACGTGACCTCGATACGCGCCGGTAGTGCCATTTCTCGGACTTCGTACGGACTTTCCAAACGCCCCTCGTAGGTGCCAGCGTCTGTGGTTAGGCCACCCCTTCGGCAGCTAACGTGACTTTGTACACTGAAAAACCGCAGGCGGAACGTTTGAAGTACTGTTTGCTATTCAGTGTTCGCGACTGATGCCACAATCGCCAGTGGAGAAGAGTTAGTTGCTGCGTAGGCGTCTCCTACCAAGGCAATGGTCGTAGATGACGATTTCATACATGGCTCCCATAGGCAGTTTATTTTTCTCCTGGGACCCAGTAAAACCTCCAATGTTTTTCACTATGGACAAACTCTAGAAACTCGCGTCCAAAACCGTCATCCACCAAAGCAACAGAGCATTGTATTCATAGGAGACGAGCTCTGTCTACGCAGCAGCTAGCTCCATCTTCTCCACTGGCTGTCAGTCACGAACATCGAATAACAAACAACATAGCGAGCCGTTTCGCTTGTCGTTTGTCAGCGTACGAAGTCACGCTTGCTGCCGAAGGAATGCCAACCGTCAGCGCTTATACTTCGACGTTCTGTACCGTCAATGGATGATGTTTCCGGACACTGATTCCTATCCGCAATTTGTTCCTTGCGCAAGACACCCACTACAACCCCTCCAAGTTTCTCGGTATCGTTTTGTTACATCTAGCTTATCATACACGAAAGAAGTGGCTTAGAAAATACTCGTTCGTCAGATGGCTGATTACTGTACAGGCGTCTGGGACCCTTACCGTGTAGGATTAACAGAAGAGATAGGGAATATCCAAAGAATAATGTCACGTTTTATCATGAGATCGTGTAGAAAGCGCGGCAGCGCCATGGAGAAGATGAACAAACTGCAGTGACAGATGCTACCAGAGAGGCGTTACGCGTCTCGGAGAGGTTTATTATTGAAACTTCGTGATCGTGTTGTGCAAGAAGAGTCAAGCAACTTCCTCCTAATACATTTCGCTTAATGACAACTGCGAGGAAGTCAGAGTAATTAGGCATCATATAGAACTTTACCAACTATCATTCTTCCAAAGCGCCTTTCTTGAATGGAACACGATAGTGGGGAAAAGATAGTCTTACCAGAAGTACTCTCTGCCATGCACATTAAGAAGGTTTGCGGAGTACGGATGTAAATACAAAGTGTGTAGTATAAGAAGAGGTCTCATATACAGTTATGCTGATTACTGTTGAGGCGTCTTATTACATCTTTCCAGTTCCCTCTTCTAGGTTGCTCTGTCTTTAGACTACGTGTTCCGCAGTTCAATCGCGCCTTCCTACAGACGACAGTCACTGCCCCGTCGCCCTTCGCTTACGTGACAAGGCCCCCTAGGATGAGTGGCCGTCCTTGGACTCCCGTTGTATTCCGTTAAGTATAGTTTTATAACGGCAGAAGCAACGTGTGGGCTTTGTAGCGACAGGCCGGTCGGCCATCTGCCCGCCTGTGTCTACCTTCACGTTACGGGAGACGCCCCTTTGTGTACACGCACGCTTCAGACGGTGAGGAGTAGAGATGGGTCGTTCGCGAACTAACGGATCCAAACCAACGGTTGACCGAGATGAACGGAACGAGCGAGGAACGAATTCTAAGAAACGGTCTTTCATAGTTCACTTGGGTCGCGGCTTTCTACTTGTAGTTTCCGGGAACGGGAAACGATCGGTCTCGTTCCCGAACGGCACGTCGGTCGGTCTCGTTGCAGCCTCGGTCCCGTTCCCGTCGGTCTCGCCCGGCCGGACTCGTCCTTCTTAGCGTGGCCACTCGTCGCGGTTCCACTGCCGACTGCTCATAGTTCAGTATAAAGTTGTTGTTGTTCGTCTCGATCGCTTCGCACGACCATTCTAGATCTGTTTCAAACCTTTTTTGAACTAGTAACTTCTGGTTCTTTCCGTACTCTATTCAGCGTCCACGAACGGTAATTAAAATGTATTTTATAATTACGTGCATCACATAAACATTACGTGGTGTGTATTACATACATCTTTTCAGGTAACAAAACGGCGTATCAGCTTACTTCACTATTTCGATAAACAGCAGAAAAATGGTTCAAATGGCTCTGAGCACTATGCGACTTAACATCTGTGGTCATCAGTCACCTAGAACTGAGAACTAATTAAACCTAACTAACCTAAGGACATCACACACATCCATGCCCGAGGCAGGATTCGAACCTGCGACCGTAGCAGTCACACGGTTCCGGACTGAGCGCCTAGAACCGCGAGAACACCGCGGCCGGCAAATAGCAGAAGAAATACTTGCAAAAAGAAAAAAATTTTTGTTATTACACATGCGAAGGATGTCGGCAGGGCACACACGAGTGGCCATTTTCCGTCTTTTTTTGATCCAAGGCAAAAGAGCATGTTCATTGTTATGGAAGGCAGACCGGCTTACAACCGTATGAAGCCCCCGCTTCGTAATCGACTGTCTGGTGTCACATTTTGTAAAGAGAATATGATAACTCCTACAATATCATTTCAGTGGTAGAGGGTGGCGCACGAAAATTCGGCCCCGAGTACTAGACTGCTCATTGTCGCTTACCAATGGTCCTCTGTTGTTTCGAAGTTGTTTGCATTAGCTTATTTGTTATTTATTCACTGCCTAATTATTACATGTTTACCTATTCTGGTCGTAGCGGTCAACAAATCGTGCGTAATTAGCGAGCAGTCTGTACTCGGGGCCGGTTTTTCGTATGCCACCTTATATTATTTCACTGCGATCAGCCACATAACGCTAGAGCTGGCTAAACGAGATGTTTTGCAGAATTATGAAAATTGCAAGTGTGTGAGAATTCTATAATGAACAAAAACTCTGTACTCCAAGGGGTAGCCAAGTGCCCCCTTTTGGCGCCTTCCACCTTCAGTCACCTATGCTACTAATTTTCAATTTTTCATAAGAACCATATATCGAGCACAATGAACTGTGAACGAGTAAGAATGAACGGTTCCCAAAAAAGAGCGATCACCAGTGAACTAGTTCCTAAGGATGAACGACTTTGCCCATCTCTAGTGAGCAGATATTGACGAGGGCAGTCGGACGGTAGCTGACGCTTCCCTGGCACGCCTCAGCCTCATGCCCAGATGCACCAATTTTGAACATAGATGAGGTGCAGATATCATAAACACACAGATATCATAAACACGCAGAAGCAGCACTCACAGCAAAACGATAATTTTTCTAATGGCTGAAAGAAAAATGGAAAAAAATAATATACCAAAAGACGAAGAAATATTATGGAAAGCCGGTACCTATTTTTTTTCTGCTAAGCAGTGCTTAACTCGTATAGCTTGACTGAAGAGCACTGTTTAAAGTTAAGCTCACAACAAACTGGACATTTCATCTGAACGAAACTTAAAATAAAGCAGAGACTACATGATGTTTCGCGTAACCCCTTCCCTCCCAATCCCCTGTACCATTCACAGATGGCTGAAGAATGATAGGCGGTCATCTCCGTATCGCTACAAATTTCTATAATTTTAGCATCGTGGTCATGAGGTGAGATGTATGTTGGAGAAAGCAGTGCTCTTCCTGATTGGTTATGAGTGCATAATCCTGGAATGTTAGGAGTGAATCTCCCTGTGACACATATTGTCTCTCTTGTAATATCTCCTACCGGAGTTTTGTTGCGCATTTCTGTGACAGCCTCAAGTTGGCTAATCGAACCAGTGATGTATCTGGTATCTCTTCTTTGAATTACATATTCCCGACATGCACCCGGTTCGAACAGCGGCCAACACAAAACGGGTCAGAACACTGTTGCAGAAACAACGTAACAAACATGCCAAATTTAAACAGAGGCAAAATCCCCAAGATTGGCGATATTTTACAGAAGCTTTAAATTTATGGAGGAGTTCAATGCAAGATGCTTATAACAGTTTCCACAACGAAACTTTTTCTCGAAACCTGGCAGAAAATCCAAAGAGATTCTGGTCGTATGTGAAGTATATTAGTGGCAAGAAACATTCAATGCCTTCTCTGAGCGATAGCAATGAAGATACTATCGAAGACAGCGTTGCCAAAGCAGAGTTACTAAACACAGCCTTCGGAAATACCTTCACTAGAGGAGACGAAGTAAATATTCCAGAATTCGGATCAAGAACAGCTGCCAACATGAGTAACTTAGAAGTAAATATCATCGGATTAGTGAAGCAACTTAAATCACTTAATAAAAGTAAGTCTTCTGGTCCAGACTGTATACCAATTAGGTTCCTTTCAGAGTATTTTGATGCAGTAACTCCAGTCTTAACAGTCATATACAACCGTTCGCTCGAAGAAAGATCAATACCCAAAGACTGGAAAGTTGCACCAGTCACACCAATATTCAAGAAAGGTAATAGGAGCAATCCACTAAATTACAGGCCCATATCGTTAAAGTCGATATGCAGCAGGATTTTAGAACATATATTGTGTTCGAACATTATGAATTACTTCGAAGAAAACGGTCTATTGACACACAGTCAACAAGGATTCAGAAAACATCGTTCTTGTGAAACACAACGAGCTCTTTATTCGCATGAAGTGTTGAGTGTTATTGACAAGGGATTTCAGATCTATTCCGTATTTATTGATTTTCGGAAGGATTTTGACACTGTACCACACAAGCGGCTTGTAGTGAAATTACGTGCGTATGGGATGTGATCTCGGTTATGTAACTGCATTTGTGATTTCCTGTCAGGGGGGTTACAGTTCGTAGTAACTGACGGAAAGTCTCGAGTAAAACAGAAGTGATTTCTGGAGTTCCCCTAGGTAGTGTTAAAGGCCTTTTGCTGTTCCTTATCTATATAAACGATTTGGCATACAATCTGAGCAAACCGTCTTCCGTTGTTTGCAGATGACGCTGTCGTTTATCGTCTAATAAAGTCATCAGAAGATTAAAGCAAACTGCAAAACGATTTATAAAAGATATCTGAATGATGTGAAAATTGGCAGTTATCGTAAATAACGAAAAGTGTAATGTCATTCACATGAATGGTAAAAGGAATCCGTTAAACTTCCGTTACACGATAAATCAGTCAAATCTAAAGGCAATAAATTCAACTAAATAGCTAGGGATTACAGTTACGAACGATTGAAATTGGAAGGCTCAAATGGCTCTGAGCACTATGGGACTTAACATCTATGGTCATCAGTCCCCTAGAACTTAGAACTACTTAAACCTAACTAACCTAAGGACAACACACAACACCCAGCCATCACGAGGCAGAGAAAATCCCTGACCCCGCCGGAAATCGAACCCGGGAACACGGGCGCGGGAAGCGAGAACGCTGAAATTGGAAGGAACATATAGATAATGTTGTGGGGAAGGCTAACCAAAGACTGCGTTTTATTGGCAGGACACTTACAAAATGTAACAGATCTGTTAAGGAGACTGCCTACAGTACGCTTGTCCGTGCTCTTTTAGAATACCGTTGCGCGGTGTGGGATCCTTACCAGACAGGACTGGCGGAGTACATCGGAAAAGTTCAGAGAAGGGCCGCACGTTTTGTATTATCACGAAATATGGGAGAGAGTATCACTGAAGTGATACAGGATTTGGTCTGGACATCATTAAAAGAAAGGTGTTTTTCATTGCGACGGAATCTTCTCACAAAATTCCAATTACCAACTTTCTCCTCCGAATGCGAAAATATTTAGTCGACACTGACCTACATAGGGAGAACGATCACCATGATAAAATAAGCGAAATCAGAGCTCGTACGGAAAGGTATAGGTGTTCATTCTTTCTGAGCATTATACGAGATTGGAATAATAGGGAATTGTGAAGGTGGTTTGATGAACCTTTTGCCAGGCAGTTGAATGTGATTTGCAGAGTGCCCATGTAGCTGTAGATGTAGAAAAAAGATTTGTTCTGAAGTTGCAAAGTTGCATTTTTATTTTGTGAAATGACAAAGTAAAATTACGGTTGTAGGTCAAAACAATTTTTTTCCTTGTTTGAATTTATTCTACCTCTTTTGGTAATGCAGTTTGGTAACGGTGCCACGGACTGGGGAACCATGTTCAAGAACTGTTCGAATGTGTTGTAACCGACGTCTTTCGAGCATGAACTACACTACCGGAGCCCAGTACCTCAGGATGCTTCCAATAAATGTGCCTTTCCTATTGATAGACTTACTTTAAGCCACTTGGGACAGAAACCCCATAGGTTCTAGAAAGTTGTGACCGATTGTGACCGTTCATTTCGAAATGATATCGGAGCTTCTTTGTCTACTTGAGTGCCGTACTCGTACATTACATTTATTAGTATTTAGAATAGGGCTGATCATCTAGAGGCAAAGTGCGTGCTTGATCGGACCACGGAATATTACTCTCTACCTTCAACCTGGCCATCACCTCTTAATGACGTGATGATTGACCAAGCGCCACACATGGTTTGGCTTTCATAATCTTCTGTATGTTGACTTTCTCCAGTACGATTCCTGGGGCAGGTTATCGACACCCAAGTCTCGCAAGAGCTATCTACTTGAAAGTCTGGTTAGAATTAGCTGCCAATTTTGGCACTGCAAGTCTGTCTGCTTTTCGTAACAAGTTTCTATCGAAGTGGCGTTGCTATACCCAGCTGCGTTGTCTGCAGCCTCATACAGTTACAGACATTATACATGCTTATCGCTTTACCTTTCCATTAAGGACGACATACTGATTTGCACAGAAGAAAGACAGGGCAGAATGTTTTCAGGCGTCCTCACCACTTCGAGCATACGTGTTTCACGGTGTGTATGCAAATGCTGTGGGCCCACACGTTGCACGGACACTGGACACCTCCGCGCTGCGTGGCTGGCTGGACTCAATTGCTAGCGACGTGTGCGGCGGAGCATGCAGTAAGACTGCAGTCCAGCACGACACCACCCAGGTTGCCCCGGGCCCTGAGCGTTCAACACCTTCATCACGAAGGATCGCGCCGGTTATCCTGACACAGTTGGAAGCCCTTTGTTAGAGCAGACAGTTCGAAGGGCCGTCTGTATACTGTGGCCATGGGCAGATATAATTCGTAAAATATAATGCTCAAGGACAAACTAAACTTACAGATAACTAAAGAAGGTTTTCGTATTTCAGTTGCATTAAGAATGAACTACAGACCAGTGGAGACATGTAGTTATTGTCGGTGAGTCATCGTCAAATGTCAAAGTAGCGTTTGGGGTACTCTGAAGCAATGTGATAGTACCGTAAATTTCCCGATAAACAGGGCCTATTGGAACAATAGGCTTGAATTAATTTTGTCTCATTAGCTATATTTGTAATCTCTTTTCACCTAAAAGAATAGTGATAAGGGGTTCGCGGAACAAAGATAAAAGTGTTTTCGCAACTTCATTATTCATCGAAGTACGGGCATTTCTGTGAATAAAGCTCTGATATTTTGTTCAATAAATGCAAATCAGCATTTTCTTGTAAATCTGAGACATTTCTGCAATTTATAACGCGCACGGAGAAGCTCTGAAAGGTGCGCAGTTCTGTCCCATACAAATAAAGAGTACTTAATTACGTAATAGTCGTGTGTCTAATACAGATTAAGATAGATTACTTAACCACTGGCCTGTTGTCTAATTAACTGACAAGTCGATAAACTTATCAGCAAATTCTTTCATTAGTATCAAATTTAATGGTCCCATATTTGCGTTGCATAGGTAAAGGACCATCATTGGTGGAGACGGATGAACTTTTATATTTTCCAATCAGATAAATTAAGACAGCCACAAAATAGCGTAAATCGGTTCTGAACTGGTGAGTTCAAATGTGGCTCCGGGTACGCCATCAGATTTGTAGACACGCCCGTCGACTGTGTAGCCGGTTTTCCTCCGTGATCGTTTCTCCTAGCACCACGACTGGTTTCCCAAACTGAACGCCTCGAGGTCTCACCGTCCCGCCAGCCAATAGTCGCAATACCCATCTTAAATCGCACCCGTAGAAAAGCTGGCAATAGTAACTATATACATCAAAAAAAGTTTTGCATCTCCCCGGTTCCTAGAACTCCTTAACAAAGACGTTGACTGTGGATACTGTATCACAGCACAGTCCCTTTGACTGTTCAGAGACGTCACTCAACCCGCCCAAAGATGTAAACAATCATGCATGAGCAGCGCCTATTAGACGGAGGGGGTCTGACAGCCGATCAGTTCCAGCCATTCCACCAGGAAGGAGGTACACGGCTCGGGTTGTCTGTAGTTCAACCATGCCTAGACGATTAATACCGCGGTTCGATCGGGTCCCCATTGTTACTTTGTGCCAGGAAGGGCTCTCAACAAGCGAAGTGTCCAGGAGTCTCGGTGTGAACCAAAGCGATGCTGTTCGAACATGGAGGAGATGTAGAGAGACAGAAACTGTCGATGACATGCCTCGCTCAGTCCGTCCAAGGGCTACTAGGATGACGCTACCTACGGATTATGGCTCGGAGCAACCTTGACAGCAAGGCCACCATGTGGAATAGCGTTTTTCGTGTAGCCAAGGATGTCGTGTTACGACTCAAACTGTGCGCATTAGGCTGCATGATGTGCAACTTCACTCCCGACGTTCATGGCGAGGTCCATCTTTGCAACCACGACACCACTCAGCGCGGTACAGATGGGCTCAACAACATGCTGAATGGACCGCTCAGGGTTGGCATCACGTTCTCTTCACCGACGAGTGTCGCATATGCCTTCAACCAGACAATCGGCGGAGACGTGTTTGGAGGCGATCCTGTCAGGCTGAACGCCTTAGACACGCTGTCCAGCGAGTGCGGCAAGGTGGAGGTTCCCTGCTGTTTTGGGGTGGCATTATGTGGGGCCGACGTACGCCATTGATGGTCATGGAAGGCGCCGTAACGGCTGTGCGATGCGTGAATGCCATCCTCCGACCGATAGTGAAACCATATCTGCAGCATATTGGCGAGGCATTCGTCTTCGTGGACGACACTTCTCGCCCCCATCATGGACAGATTGTAAATGACTTCCTTCAGGATAACGACGTAGCCCGACTAGAGGGGCCAGCATGTTCTCCAGACATGAACCCTATCGAACATGCTTGGGATAGATTGGAAAGGGCTTATGGACGACGTGACCCACCAACCAATCTGAAGGATCTGCTCCGAATTGCCGTTGAGGAGCGGAACAGTTTGGACCAACAGTGCCTTGATGAACTTGTGGATAGCATGCCACGAAGAACACAGGCACGCATCAATGCAAGAGGACATGCTAGTGGGTATTAGAGGTACCGGTGTGTGCAGCAATGTGGACCATCACCCCGGAAGGTCTCGCTGGATGGTGGTACAACATGCAGTATATGGTTTTCATGAGCAATAAAAAGGTGGAAATGATGTTTATGTTTATCTCTATTCCAATTTCCGTAACTCTCGGAAACGAGGTGATGAAACTTTTTTTGATGTGTGTATAAGGGGCGATTAAAGACTTCCCCTTGGAGCTCATTGCTAAAGCTTATATGCAACGTAGCATGTCTCCGAAGCAGGTTTATAAGCACAGACATATAAACAAGAGATCAGTGGGGCATCCGTGTCATTCCGGCTTACATGCAGTACATGCGAAAACGTGAACTATGGAGATGATATGCGCAAATACGTCCAAATAAGACCAACACTGGCAGAATTCCATCGGAAAATGAAGAATGTATACAAAGCAGGCAGTCTATCGGAAACCACCTTTGTGGTATGGTGCGCCAAGTTCTGTGTGGGTCGCGATTCGACACAAGACACGGCTTGACGTGGGAGGCCAGCCAATTCCTATAGTCTTGATCTCTCCCCATGCGACTATCAAGGCCTTGAAGGGTCGACGATCCCTGTAGGACGAGGAGTGCAGCACACAGTGGTGAAAGTTTTCGCGCAGCAGAACACGGTGTTTTACCAAACGGGTGTCTTCTGCCCGGAGCGTCGCTGGAATCTCCGCTTCAATGCTCACGGCCTTTTTGCCTGATTGGCATACCGATTCTGTACTGTACGATCGTGTAACGGAAACTTTTTCGTCGCCCTTTATATAGTCTTTCAACGTAGTACACTATTATGCTATGTTCGAATCCATAAAACCACAGAGGGATTCTGCCCGATCACCAATCCATTGCAGACCTTGGAAGATATCACTTCGTTACAGATATTAGTGCCGAAATTGCTACGATATTTATTTGACAGGAGATGGCTTTCATCAACCTGGAAGTAGTTTTGTGTAAATCCAGATAAGTAGCAGCTTGGTCACCTCACGATAGTGCGCGGGTTGCTACTTTTTCTAGCGTTTACTACGTGACTAGCTGAGTATCCAGTGTTACACAGGTGAACATTTATTCTAATCTTATATTAACCCATCTCCACCTCCCTCCAGTCTGTCCATCTCCTCCTCCCTCGTTATCTCCCATTCTCCTCCTCACCCCCTCCATTTTCTCTTCCCCTTCCCCCTCTCAGTCAATGTCCTCTTCCCCCTTGCTTTATCCATCTCGTATTCTCTTCACTTTCCTCTTGAAACCGTCTCTGTCGACCTGCTACTGCCCTTTCTGTCTGTCTGTCTGCTCCTCTCCTCTCTCTCCATCCCCTCCTCCCTCCATATCTTCTCCTCACCCCCTTTAAGTTCATTTCCTCCTATCGCTCTCCATGTCAATCTCCTTTTCTCTCCTCTCTCTGTCCATCTCCTTCTCCTCCATTTCCCTTTCCCCTCTCTCCGCCCATATGCTCCTCCCCTTTATCCTTATCCATACCCTCCATCTCCCTCTCTGTCTGTTCATCTGTTTCCGCCCCTTCTCTCTTCACGTTATCATCCCAAGAGGGCATTACTGTATCTTCCCCCCACAATATTTCTCTCCAAATGGTAAGTAATATGTGTACCAAGGTTGGTTGAAATCGTCCTGTAGTTTCGGAGGAGCAGCTCACATGAGGCTTTACCCATGTAAGAACGTGACGCATATATTTAACGTATTTCACACATGTTTGCACACATTTTTCGCCTGTGTTTCTGGTGAATTTCACTTTGTAGTTTCGTGTCCACGCAGCTCGATGTATCGTATCTTCTGAATTCGTGTCGTACAATGACATATTATTGCAGGTAGATTCAGTGATACATGTGAATACAGTCCGCAAAATCTGTCGTGGGTACAGTTAGTAGTACAGGAACTATAACTGAAACGTCATGCATGCTGCAGGATTTTTTCACCCACCTCAGTCCTTATCTGCGCTGATGCGGCGGTTCTACTGCGTGAACATCGGAAATGTAACAGGTGATAAACTTTTTCCTCTCATCATTTCGTGCGGGTATCAGCAAGAAAAAGTCTCGTAAATATTTGAAATTACGTGTACAATTGGTTGCATGTCACTTGCTCTCTCATTTCAATTTCTGGGTGAATATAGTCTGGCTGTTTGCGAGTCGTGAGTTACTCTTCTTTTTCAACTCCACACCCACCTCTCTGCCTGATAGGTGTTGCTAATCCCCACAGTAGTTCTTTCCAGACAGTAACTGATATGTAAACCAACTCTGGTTGAAATCGATGCAGTGGTTTAGGAAGAGATGTGGAGCATACATACATACATAACCATACACTCTTATAATATGTATTGCGTGCTCTGTTAGCAGCCTTCATTGCACATTCAACGATCTTGACGTAATGATGATTGTCTTACTTACCCTCCCCCCCCCCCCCCCCCCCGCCCTTCTTTTCCGCCCCCCTCTTTGTGTCAGCAGACCGATACTTCTCATGGCCAACCAAGTACGTTCACTCTTGTCAATTGCTGTCAATAGTTCATCTCGTTCGATAGATATAAATTTCTTGGGACAAGAAGGGCTGATATTCTTGTTTTATAGTACGGACGTAGTAGTTTTTATGTAAGCATCTCAACACATTCGTTTGCCTCACCATGATGCCTTTAGTTTATATCTCGTGCGATGCAACGGCTCTCGCAGTTACGATTGCCATCAATCACATTTAACATGTCCTCCTCAAAATCAGATGTTCTAATATGTGATACATCATCTATATTAACACAGATTAATCTGCGATCTCATAGAAGCCTAAATACATAAGTAGACGTGTGTGTTGACGCTCCCGAAAATGCAACAGTATCTCTTTTTACACGGCAGGTACCCCAGACTGAACACTTAAAAACCATTCCACATTTGGACTCTGATGGCGGATCAAGGAAGAACGTGCAACACACCAACGCCTATTTTGGAAAATATGACATTGCGTGTACTACATGTGGCACCATGTGTTTCAAGCGTATGTTTAGCTTTTTACCAGATAATATCACAATAACAGCTCCCGTGAATCTGCCCATTGTAAACTATCTGTTATACAGTTTTATAACTTCAGTGACTTGAGCTTCTGTAATCGTTAGTTTATTTCAAACGTCACTCGTACAAAAATCCCGAGATTTACAGATAAATGTTCGTTAATGACGGCGAACAGTCAGGTTTACGTATTTTAAAGTTATTTTTATTCGGTGTCTGTCGCTCAAGCTGGGGCACCTGTCTGGTTTGAATCGTTGTGTCCCCATTCCACTGCATTCTGCGGCCATAAACAAGATGTGCGTAGCAGTCGGTTATGCGTACGGAGACCCACCCGTACTGTGTTATTGCTTACGTAGAACTTAGGACGCGTAAAGCAACTTGACGGAGAAGTATAAAAGTAAAGTCTGAGGGCGAAAAGACGTGATGGATGGGTTGTATATTACAAAAGTGACTCTTATTCGGGAGTAACACGGTACTTTGTGATAGATGATGCACGAGAGGGAGTCAAGAACAGAACACGTCCTCCTACTGAAAACAGTACTGACAAAGAATTTGAAATCAACAGATGGTTTCCGACGGAAGGTTTATGACTAAATATCGACAAGGCACAGTACATACGATTCATTACTTCTCATAGAACTATACAAACTATAAAAATATCCCACATTAACAATGAAGTACAAGGAGTGGAGCAACAGATTGATCACAACCTTAGTGTAACCAACTCCTTCCTTAAATGGAAGGCCGCTGCGTTTCCAGTAGGTGTGGTTACACATTATAGTGATAAAAGGATGAAGAGATTAAATTTTATTTGTGAAAGTTGTTTAAAAGAAAGACGCCTTCTACATTTTTATTTGAATTTTGCACCAGCACGTATTTAGCCTTATGTACAAGTTATGGTCCGTGGGAGTTCGGAAATATTACACAATTTTTTCTTTTGCACATATAGATTGTAGATTTAAAACAGTTTATAGAACTTTTTATAATGAAATCGAAAGGTATTTACAAATCAGCATTCAGTTCATAATCTGTAACCCAGATAGCCTTCTCTAATGTGGAAAACTGGTTGAAAGCTTGCAGTGTTCCATGTGGTCACGCTGTTTTCGAAACATAACACTGCACTGTCATTTTCAAACTGTTATCTTCATAAGTACATACTCATAAATGAAAATAAAAATAAAAAAGTCAATAAGTAAAATTTTAAAATGAGAATAATAATAAAAATAAATTAATAGAAATAAACACACACACAGACACACAACTTACATTAACACACATACAAATAAAAAACTGTTGAAATGAAGTATTAAAAAAAGTGACGACACTCACAAAAACGAATGACACTCTGGACATAGAAAATGGCAGTTATAGCGACGTGATTGAAACGGTAGCGAGAGTAAATACTGAAATCTTTCAACCAGTTTTCCATATGACAAAGTTGTTAGGTTTTCAAATAGTGAATTGGAAGGTAATTCATATTACACTTCCATTTTATTATAAAAAGTTCTGTGAACTATTTTAATCATATAACTTACATGGACAAACGAAGAAATCATGCAATATTTCAGGCCGCTTACTGAAGATGCCTTGTAAATGAGGCTCACCGCATTTGCGTGAAAAAGTAAAATAAAAAAATTAACGTGCAGCTAGAAAAAGGTGTCCTTTTTTTAAACTACTGCAATTTATATAAAGCTGCTGCGAAAATGACCATTACAAGAAACGTATTACCGGGAAGACTGAGGCAATGCAGTCACGTCATCTGAAGGAATAAAGCACTAAATTGAAAATCGTTCAGACTTATTGTCTCTAACTTCACCATTGGAACTACTGTTGTATATAATATCCAATAATTGTTTACCAGTTTTATAAACTTTAACACATTTACGGTAATGTCAATAATTTGATTGTCTGCACAGTGACTACTTTGCCCCAGGACCCTGTGTAACGCAATCCCTTGGTGAAAAGATGCAAATAATATTAAATAATTGCTTCTACACTTAAAGTAAAAATAATTAAGTGTAGTAATTAATTGTAGTACAGATTTAAGCTTTATATGCCTATAAAAATTACTACATGAAACAAAAACATTATCTCAAACAAATTTGAAAATAACTTTTTAAAATAAATCTGACATTTTCACTCAAGTTGCTTAGGGAAATGCAGTAATCGTTGCATGAGTTTATTTCCTATATTTCTTTACACAAAAATAAAAAGTGAAATCGTCGCAGTCATTGTCAACTCCAGCACACACTTCATGAGACCATTCACGACAAGATGAACAACATATTCATCCTTCTGCGCTTGTCGACCATTTATCCCTATAGGAAATTCGTTCAGCTCATCTCCATCATTTTTATCCTCGCTGCTTGTATTCTCCCGAATAGAAGCTTTTCCTCCTCTTGGCGTTGGTCTCCCTTTACTTACCAGAAGCAGCAAGTTCCTCCGCGCTCTATTTATCACGCTCTGCACATTCTCCTTCATTCATTTTACCTGTTATTTTGCTGATTTTAAATTCTTCTCTTCAGTCAGCTGTTGCTTATAGGGACTGCATGTTAGGATGGCAGCTGAGCCCCTTTTCCTCTTCTGCAAAACGAAATTGAACGGTTTTGGGTGGTGGGCTGGTATCTTCGGGAGTAGCCTCAAAAAAAGAACGAGGTTGCGGTTCTTTTGAGGTGTTTCTGAATTATAAAACATAGGCCCATCTTCAGAAATAAGAGGTCTGTCAGTAGGGGAAGAGGCAGCAGAACCTGTATCTTCAAAAACTCAGGGTTTAAAGGACAAATGCCACACCTTTAAGTCCATTAATGACTTTTACAGGTATTTCCACCCTTGTATATGCTTCTCCAAACAGTCTGCTCACTTGGTATTAGGACACTGTTCGTCAAGGATTGTTGAGAAGAAACTTCTCTATAGTACACACATAAGATGTGTTAAGTGGAAAGATGAATGTCACATCCAGTTACTGCAATTTATGGCTGCAGTGAGGCGGAATTGTATCTATTGTCACTCTGCTTTCCCTTTCATGCATTATGACGTCCAGATTCTTCGTGTGTGTCACGCGAACATCCAATATGAGAAGAGAAGGGTCTTTGTCTGATGGATCAGATTGGCTCAGGAAATGGTCAAAGAAAATGACGATTCTGGTGGGGCACCACCAGCTAACTCGGTTTTCATCCGGATGCAAGGGAAAATAGTCACCGGTGGAATGAAATGTCCCCCAGCGGACATAAAAATGACTGCTGTGGACAGAACTCCACGTTCCGCAGATGTAACGGTTCCTACTTCATTCTTTCCTCGCAACGCGAGGACCTTACTCAATTTTATTTGGACAGTAGTTAACACCAGTCTCAACGACGTTAAAGATTCGTTGGGGCCGAAACTATTATTCATCCAGTGTGATTTTTAATACGGAGAAAAATTTATCTATATTAGGCTTGTTAAAGACCTGAATTCTAGCGACAGATGTCGCTGCGAGCGATTACAGCATCAGTTCTGGGTAGACCGTTCGCCTGGTGCAAGTCATTTGACTTGACGCCACTTTGGCGACTTGCGTGTCGATGGTGATGAAATGATGATAATAAGGACAACACAAAACCTAGTTCCTAAGCGGAGAAAATCCCCGACCCAGCCGGGAATCAAACCCGGGCCGTTAGGTATGACATTCCGTCGCGCTGATCACTCAGCTACCAGGGCCGGACATTTTTCTGTTTATTTCACGCAATGTTGCTTGTCTGTTAGCACTGACAACTCTAAGTAAACGCCGCTGCTCTCAGTCGTTAAGTGAAGGCCGTCAGGCGCTGTATTGTCTGTGGTGACAAGTAATACCTTAAATTTGGTATTCTCGGCACATTGTTGACACCGTCGATCTCGGAATAATGAATTACATAACGATTTCCGAAATGGAATGCCCCATGTTCTAGCCCAACTACCACTCCGCGTTGAAAGTCTGTTAATTGCCGTCGTTCGGGTATAACCACGCCGGAAATCTTTTCACATGAATAACCTAAGTACAGATGACAGTTCTGATATGGCATTACACTACTGTACCTTGTGTATGCGATACTACCGTCATCTATACGTGTGTGTATTGCTATCCCATGACTTTTGTCACTTCGGTGTAATGTATCAGTCTGGAAGCGTCAAGAAGAGGGGGGAGTACATGGCCCTCTTTACCGCAGAACATTCGTATAACTGGTGTGTCACGTGCGAGTACGCACACTCGCATTTGTTTACTGACCGACGGAGAACAGCTCAGTTATTCTTCTCGCAAGTATTTGGCACCTGGCGGTGTTTCATCTGTGACCAGAAATCACAAGTGTCAAATATTGCCGTGTTAGGAAGCCATCTGTTTGGATGTCTGACCTCATAGATCCAACAAGCCGTAAGAGTATTTCCACGAACATTCCTACAGCATCAGTGGTTTTATCAACAGTTTCTGCGAACGCGTAAATGCCCTTCAAGGATCGAGCTTTAGCAAACTGCGATAAGGAGAGCAAAAGAGATGAGGCGATTCACTGGACGTATGTTTACTTCCTTTGCTGCGCAGAAGTGATATGACATCATACAACTGATTTAGCCATATTGCTAGCGGGGAACATATCTATTAGGAAGGCGGAAGATAAAACAACCTTATCTATGAAAAAGGAAACCATCTGGAAGAATGCGACCTGCAAATTGATGGTGATAACCAGTTACCTTGAAAGTGAACATAAGGCGGACAACGAATTACCAGCAGAAATGTGCTACCCGCGATGCCAAATCAAGTGTAATAGGAGGATAAACAACTCACCCACAGTTCTCTTCCTTAGACAGAGAATGACAACTTATATCTGCAAAACAGGCTGCAAGTAATGAAAGCACGTTTTGAGACTTCCAGTTACGCCTTGCAGATCGCTACCTTCAGATTTCATTCATCGCTGAATAGCAGTAGTTTCTGTTGTTGTGGTTTTCAGTCCGAAGACTGGTTTGATTCAGCTCTGCACGCTACTGTAACCTTTGCAAGCCTCTCCATCTCCGAATAACTGTTGCAACCTGTATCCATTTGAAACTACTTACAGTTTTCATCTTTCGGTTCAAAAATGGCTCTGAGCACTATGGGACTTTACTTCTGAGGTCATCAGTGCCCTAGAACTTAGAACTACTTAAACCTAACTAACCTAAGGATATCACACACATCCATGCCCGAGGCAGCATTCGAACTTGCGACCGTAACGGTCGCGCGGTTCCAGACTGTAGCGCCTAGAACCGCACGGCCACTCCGGCCGGCTCATCTTTCGGTCTCCATCTATATTTTATACCTTCCACACTTTCCTACACTGCCAGTTTCATTATATCTTGATGCCTCAGGAAATGTTCTATCAACCTATCCTTACTTTTACTCAAGTTGGACCACAAATTTCTCTTCTCCCCAGTTCTATTCAGCGACTCATAAAACCACTCCATTTACCCATCCAATCTTCAGCATTCTTCTGCAACACCACATTTAAAAATCTTCTATTCTGTTCTTGTCTGAACTGCATATCCTCCACCTTTCATTTCCAATAAGGCTACACTCCAGACAAATGCCTATACCTTCAGAAAAGACTTTCTAGCATTCAAATTTATATTAGATGTTAACAAATTTCCCTTTTTCAGAAATCCTTTTTTTTCTATAGCCAGTCTGTCCCTCCACATCGGCCACCGTAGGTTATGTTCGGGTCCAAATAGCAAAACTAGCCTCCTACTTTTAGCGCCTGTATTCCTAATCTAATTCCCTCAGAGTCGCCTGATTTGTTTCAACAGCTCACCTTTACCCGTGTCTTACTTTTCATGAAGTTCATTCTATAACTTTTCTTTAAGATACTATCCATTTCGTCCAACTGCTCTTCCAAGTTCTTGTTTTCTCTGAGGTAATTACAATATCACAGATAAACCTTACAGTTTCTGAAACTTCCTGGCAGATTAAAACTGTGTGCCCGACCCAGACTCGAACTCCGGACCTTTGCCTTTCGCGGGCAAGTGCTCTACCATCTGAGCTACCGAAGTACGACTCACGCCCGGTACTCACAGCTTTACTTCTGCCAATATCCGTCTCCTACTTTCCAAACTTTACAAAAGCTCTCCTGCGAACCTTGCAGAACTAGCACTCCTGAAAGAAAGGATACTGCGGAGACATGGCTTAGCCACAGCCTGGAGGATGTTTCCAGAATGAGATTTTCACTCTGCAGCGGAGTGTGCGCTGATATGAAACTTCCTGGCAGATTCAGGAGTGCTAGTTCTGCAAGGTTCGCAGGAGAGCTTCTGTAAAGTTTGGTAGGTAGGAGACGGATACTGGCAGAAGTAAAGCTGTGAGTACCGAGCGTGAGTCATGCTTCGGTGGCTCAGATGGTAGAGCACTTGCCCGCGAAAGGCAAAGGTTCCGAGTTCGAGTCTCGGTCGGGCACACAGTTTTAATGTGCCAGGATGTTTCATATCAGCGCACACTCCGCTGCAGAGTGAAAATCTCATTCTTACAGTTTCTGTTTCTTCTCTGTGAACCTGAATTATAGCTCTAAGTTTCTTCTTACTTTCCTTTATTGCTTGCTCAACGTTCAGAATGATTATCGGGGATAGGCTACAAACCTGTATCACTCCCTTTACAACCACTGTTGCTGTTTCACATCCTTCGACTCTTAAAATTGCTGCTTGGTTTCTGTATAATTGCTGAATAACTTCTGTTTCCTGAAAGAGACTTTTCCAGTCAACATTGTCAAATTCTTTCTGTAAATCTACAAGGCTATACATTTAGTTTGCCTTTCCTTAACATATCGTAGTGTTAATATTGTCTCGTCATACGTTCCCCCATTTTTCCGGACCCAAAATGTTCTTCTGGTGGCCGGTACCTACCAGTTTTTCTGCTCTTCTGCCAATGTTTCGTGTCAGTATTTTGCAACCATGATGTATTAAACTGGTAGTTCGGAAATATTCACATCTGTCAGTGCCTGCATTCTTTGGAACTGAAATTATAACATTTTTCTATAAGTCTAGTGGTATTCCGCCTGTGTTATATATCTTGCACACCAGATGATGTAGTTTTGTCATAGCTGTGTGTTTCAAGGATCTCAGTAACTCTGAGGGAATGTCACCTACTGCAGAGGCCATGCTCTGACCAGGTCTTTGAGTGCTCTGTCAAATTGTTCTCGCAGCATCATATCTCCCATCTCATGTTCATCTATTTCCTCTTCCTTTTCTATAATATTGTCTTCAAGTTCATTTCCCTTGTACAGCCCTTTCATATATTCGTTCCACCTTTTCAGCTTTCCATTCTGTACTTAGTTCTCTCGTGACAGTTAAACTGTTGGTATTCATACACCTCCTTCTCTTTTCTCCAAAAGGCTCTTCAGTTTTAGTAAAGGCGGCATCTATCCGTCACTTAGTTTATGATGTACCTCTCCTTTATGTAGCTTCCTAAATAAAGTTGATAACTTTCGGCTATCTTTAATACTAACCACCCCCCCCCCCCCCCACCCAAAAGCCAATAACTGTAAATAATTGGGTTCCCAGCACCCCCATGAGCCAAGGATAATTCGCTAAATGTGTCCCACCAGGTTCTTTTCACTGCTCATTTTCCAAAGAACCTCGCGCGGCTCCAGACTGTAGCGCCTAGAACCGCTCAGCCACTCCGGCCGGCGTTCATTTACATCTGCCACACACAAATGGTACACATCACATTGGAATACAGTAACGGAAAATACCCGAGAACATATTAAAGAAAGAAAAGACTAACTGCTAGTAAACATATCTCAATATAAGTTAAGAGTGAAGCCCTTTTACTGAGTTTAAATTCAAGGTTGTAATATTACATTAATGCCTAGCAATTCTTGGCTTTGTATCTTGACTTGGGCAGTGGCTAAATGTCAGTCACATCCTTAGTAACTCATAGGTTCTCCTGGAAGCTAGCCACAGAAAACTATGTGTTCTTCACTTCTTTACCGACCAGAGTACCTTGATCCCACATGTAACTGAGTTCTCTTCAGCAGTGTACCTTGAGTTCTGTAGACGACGTGTTTCCGCAACCCACCACTCAAGGTAGAACTCCCAGCCTCTTCCTTCGTGCAGCGTACGCACCGCTGTATTAATCTCTCTCGCCGCCTCTACATTCGCCAGTCCACTCTTGGGTAGCCAACACCAGCCCAATACCAAATGACTCCCCTCTCTTTCCGCCTTCCTTACCAGGATACACATTCTTCGCGTCCTCGGTCTATTGATTGGTTATCTGACGAATATTCATAGAGATGTGCTCACATGGCTCACTATTTTTACTTCCACCCCACAACCTTGTCTGCTCCTCCCAGGTGAGTTCCCCTGTGTAACTGTCACCTGGATACCACAAATATATCTTCAGAAATGGAGTGATGTGCCGAAAATATTTTGCGCTACGGGTCATTTGCACAAGGCACCCACACAAAATGTAATGCAAATTCCGTTGGTAAAGAGCAGAATTAGGCGTAATCAGAATTATACTTACTAATCTGAAATATACATCCTTCATTTGAATAAACGTTATTGGAAGTGTTACTGTAAGCTTAAAAGCATTCCATTTCCACTCTGGACAACAATTACAGGTGCAATAAGTATAAGCACTCGTTAGTCAGTTTATTCAAGGACAGATAATTTTTACTATTATGAAAGATGGCTGCTTACAGTACGTGGTCAGTTTCGCAAATATTTAAATGTCCTCTACAATATCTGTGTCTGTAGATATTGGCAAACATATTAATTGATAACGCCAAAACTAATATTACACTTTTGATCAGTGTCACTGCACGTACAAGACACACATAGAGTAATTTTGCTGAGATTGGGACCACAACTATAAGAGTGCCTTTCCATTCTTTGAGAACCAGTCTTAGATACTGAGAATATTACTTCCATTAACATGCATTATACTGTCAAAGCATATTGTAAATGAAAGAAAGGTTATATGAATATTAATTGATTTTTCATATTTACGAATAGGTATTATGTTCATTCATTCATACACATTCTGAAGCTCATACCATCAAAGGATGGTTTTAGGGATAGGGAACAAGCCAGGCTATTGCTGTAAATCAGGTAGGCCTTTGCTAACAACAAATTACAATTAGTCATACTGATAACTATGATAATTATATCTGGATAACTCTATACAAAAAAGTTTAATTCTGCTTGCTTTGCTCTCAGAAGCTTTTTTCACTTTATTGACATGGAGATGGGATTGTTACCGTGCTTTACCCAATACTGTCCTCAGGTGCGGTATTCTAGGGAAGCAGCTAAGGTCATAAACGTTTATTCTACAGAAGTCTGCAGTAATAATTTTATGTAAACTTGATAACTAAACCTTTTGCAAAAATCATTTCCAGGATCTTTAGATTCTTGTACTTACAAGCCAATATAATTCTCCCTAATTGTCTCTGTGATTAGCAATAAGAGTGAATTTAGTTTGAACTGTAAAATACACAACTACATTACTAGAAGTAATGGTTCCATAACAATTCCAGGTGTCCCGAAGGCATTGTAGCAGACATGGCCGTGAACTGGTTAATCTCATGGTGTTTGGTATTCCACCAGTACACGAGCCTGTAGGTAAGTCTACCTTTCGACTTCCCAGGGACATGGCATGTTATGCGCCTCTTTCGCCGGAGAGCATTATCCATCCAACGAGATATTCTCCTCGTAGCCGTGTAACAGATTGCCATTTCCCCTGAGAATGGCCGATTTGGAGCTTACCGATATCTTTAGATAAAAGCTTCACTAACTGAATCGTTTGAAATTCTGCATGCTTCAACAACCCTGAAAGTTGTTTCTCACAATGACGACTTTCACAATCACTTTTTCTCCCGCGTATTCTGGAGTGCAAACTTACTGCATAGATGCTCTGTAGCAAACGATCCATTACGGATGTTATCGCGTTCTTTGACTGGCTAAGGAGGTACATCTGAAGTAAGATACTCTGGCGAGTGGTGGCAGTAGCCAGTGAGAAGTGAGCGAGGCCGTGTGTTTCTCCGTGTGCAAGCCGTTTGAACCACATAAAGTATTCTAGTGTTGTTTTTGTAATCTGGCGGAAATTTCAGGTGCTGCGGTTCTGCTATGGACGAGTGATTTATTAATTTGCTTCAGTCATTCTCAGGCTACCAGTTACAAATGCATGGTAAGTTTTCTGCTCACATGGCGCAGCTCGGAGTAATATTGAGACACTTAATGTGCAATAATTTATGTTCAAGCTTAACATTCACTGTTCAGTGAGGAGAACTGTTTCAAGGCAAATGGCACAGAATCGTGTTTTCGTTAGTCCATGAGAATAGTAGACTCATCACATTCTCGTTTAGACACCCACTTTGGAGACACTTTTCTTTAACCGAACACAGCAAGGAGAATGTCATGGTTCTGGCTACGCCACACCTGACAACGCCATGCACATGTCTGCTAACAGCTTGTCCTGTTCTCTAGCAATGTTGTTTTCATTTATGGATGTAAAGTAAAAATTAGAAATAGTGAAAATTGGAGTAAATAAACTGAATCTGTTACAATTTTAGATTGCAAATTACTTAAGAACGGTCGCAAACTCACTATGTGGGTGTAAATCACTATATGATTATAAATTTTTATAAACTGTAATTACAAGCTAATCATTCAACTTTAATCAGGCGAGAACGGAACCAAAGCACTGACTCAAGCTCAGATGTTAAAACTCGGTTAATACCAGTTAATGAGAAAACCAAAAGAATAATTTGCACTAAACTCATCCTCGTAAAAGTTATTTGTTTTCAAAGTAGTTCGCGTAATGAATATCTTTGCATTATGCTAAGTGTCACTGATTTTACAAATCCAGATGTTCCTAAACACTTGTTTTCTATTATAGAAAGTTATTTCTGGGAACTTCATAACGTTTCATTTAGCGAAGAATAGGTAATTTTACGCCACTCTGTCACGTAATTTGCAAATGTGAGCAGAAAAAGCAACGCACAGAAAAAAAAACATGACATGTATTATTTTGAAGTAAGATTTTGTCAACTTTCATTTCAATTATGTTTTACTATTTTACCGGTTGGCGTTATCTTTTAAACAGTTTTTCACCAAGCAATAAAGTTCACCACTGTTAAATGACAGTTTTGTATAGTTCTTAGTTTTGTAAACTAAACTCCTTTATCTTAGTTATCGACATTAAATAAGCCCATCACATTCCATATTTTACTACTCATTCACTGATGGGATGCTCGGAATCAATGATGGTGCTAGGATAGGGCCCTGTTAGGTAAATCAATGAGAGGAAGTTCATTTACTTTACAACAACTGATGCACCAAAAACTGTATTATCCAGTTAAGAAAAATCAGTAAGCTGGCTAGCTGGTCATGTCTTACTTTGATGAGTTGGTGCTGGCGCGATGTAAGGCATCACTGGTTGATGAATTGCTGCTGGCGCGATGTAAGGAATCACTGGTCGATGAATTGCTGCTGGCGCGATGTAAGGCATCACTGGTCGATCTATTGCTGCTGGCGCGATGTAAGGCATCACTGGTCGATGAATTGCTGCTGGCGCGATGTAAGGCATCACTGGTCGATGTATTGCTGCTGGCGCGATGTAAGGCATCACTGGTCGATGAATTGCTGCTGGCGCGATGTAAGGCATCACTGGTCGATGAATTGCTGCTGGCGCGATGTAAGGCATCACTGGTCGATGAATTGCTGCTGGCGTGATGTAAGGCATCACTGGTCGATGAATTGCTGCTGGCGCGATGTAAGGCATCACTGGTCGATGTATTGCTGCTGGTGCGATGTAAGGCATCACTGGTCGATGAATTGCTGCTGGCGCGATGTAAGGAATCACTGGTCGATGAATTGCTGCTGGCGCGATGTAAGGCATCACTGGTCGATGTATTGCTGCTGGCGCGATGTAAGGCATCACTGGTCGATGAATTGCTGCTGGCGCAATGTAAGGCATCATTGGTCGACAACGAACAGCAACACGCTCCTACTTGTCCTCGCTCCATACAACAAGTTTGGGCCCCTAGTATTCTTCTTGAATATTATTTCTCTAGATGAGAATGCACTGTGCCTATTTACAGCTATATAATATGCATGGCCGTATATTAACAATGTTGCAGTTCATTCCTCGCATTTCCGCGCACCGCGTCTGCACTTGGTCCCTTGTCGCCAGCAACTCCTCTCTGCCGACTACTTCTGCCTTCACCGCGCTGACGCTCCCGGCGACTGTATCCTTACTTCAAATATATTCCTTGGCTGTACACAATAGACAACTTCCCTGACTAGGCCAGAGTTCTTACTATGTTATAATTACAATATTCTTTTTAGTTAGTTTGTTTGAATTACTTTTTGACATTCAGTTACGTGAAAACATTAACAACAACAAAAAAATAAATAAATAAAAGTTACCAATGACACCACACCAGAATTTCTAAAAGTATTGAGAGAAGTGACAACAAAATGGCTATTCAGGCTGGTGTACAGAATGGATGAGACTGGCGATATACCATGTGACTTTCGGAAAAAATATCGTACACGCAATGCGGAAGACTGCAAGAGCTAACAAGTGCGATAATTAGCGCACAATCAGCTTAACAGGTCATTCTTCCAAACTGCTGACAAGAACAGTACACAGAAGAATGGATGTAAGTGCTCGGAGTAAGAAGGGTATAAGACGAGGATGTAGTACTTCACCCCTACTTCACACTGACGAAGCAATTACGCAAATAAAAGAAAAGGTCAAAAAATGGTTCAAATGACTCTGAGCGCTATCGGACTTAACATCTGAGGTCATCAGTCCCCTAGAACTTAGAACTACTTAAACCTAACTAACATAAGGACATCACACACCCGGCCGTGGTGGCCAAGCGGTTCTAGGCGCTTCAGTCCGGAACCGCGCGAGTGCTACGGTCGCAGGTTCGAATCCTGCCTCGGGCATGGATGTGTGTGATGTCCTTAGGTTTAAGTAGTTCTACGTTCTATGGGATTGATGACCTCAGATGTTAAGTCCCATAGTGCTCAGAGCCATTTTTGACATCACACACATCCATACCCGAAGCAGGATTCGAACCTGGGACCGTAGCGGTCGCGCGGTTCCAGATTGAGGCGCCTAGAACCGCTCGGCCATCCCGGCCGGCAGAAAAGGTCAACAGTGGAATTAAAATTCAAGCTGAAAGAGTATCAATGAAAGATTCGCAGATGACAATGCTATCCTCAGTGAAAGTCAAAAAGAATTGCAGGAGACGTTGAATGAACAGTCTAATGAGTACAAAATATGGGTTGCGAATAAATCGAGGAAAATAATGAGATGTGGCACAAGTGAGAACATTGAGAAACTTAACATCAGAATTGGTGATTAGGAAGTCAAGTAATTCCGCTACCTTGGAAGGAAAATAACGCAGGACCGACAGACCAAGGAGGACATAAGAAGTAGACTAGCACTGGTGAAAAGGACTTTCCTGCCCAAGAGAACACTACTAGTATCAAACATTGGGCTTAATTTGAGGAAGAAGTTTATGAGAATGTACGTCTGGAGTACAGCATTGTATGGTAGTGAAACATGGACCGTGGGAAAACCTGAACAGAAGAGAATCGAAGCGTTTGAGATGTGGTGCTAGAGACGAATGTTGAAAATTAGTTGCAGTGATAAGGTTCTCCGCAGAATTGGAGAGGAATTGAGTATATGGAAAACAATGATAAGATGAAGGGACAGGATGATAGGACAGTTAAGACATCAGAGAATACTTCCGTAGTACTAGAAGGAACTGTAGAGGGTAAAAAACAGTAAAAAAAGACAGAGATTGGGCTACGTCTAGCAAATAATTGAGGAAGTAGGTTGTAAGTGATAATGACCCGCCAGGTTAGCTGAGGGCGTTTATGCGCTAATGCGTTTCTTCCTGGACTCGGGTAGGCACGCCGTCGCGGATCGAATCCGCCCGCCGGATTAACGACGAGGGCCGGTGTGCCGGCCAGCCTGGATATGGTTTTTAGGCGGTTTTCCACATCCCTCTAGGTGAATACCGGGCTGGTCCCCACGTCCCACCTCAGTTACACGACTCGCAGACATTTGAAACACATCCGCACTTTTCCATGATTTACACTAGACACAGACAGATGGGGTACTCTGATTCCGTTCCGGGGGGGGGGGGGGGGGGGGTACAGGGTGGCGGCAGGAAGGGTATCCGGCCACCCCTTCAAATTCACATGCGAAATCCGATTTAACCCCACGCAGAATGAGGGACAAAGGCGCAAGCGATAGGTAGATAGGTTGCAAGTGCTAATCTGAGATGAAGTGCTTTGCACAGGAGAGGAAATCGTGATGGGCGGTATGAAAACGGATTATGGTTGCAGAATATGTAACTAACCTGTTTATAGGGGTAATTACGTTAAGAGTGGGAATGGAAATGCTTATTGATTTTGAAATTAACGTGAGAAGATTAGGGTCGCCTCCGACTCTAACCATACAACTAATCAAAGGTTTGGCCGAGTCAGAAATTAAATTAATTTGATAACAGACCAAAAACTCATAAAAATACGTACGTCGTGATATCGCTCATAGGGGATGCAACATAATTAATAGTATTTCCCGTGCACGGTCCACGAGAATCAACCATTTGAAATAAAATAGTACATGCATGAACACTGTGCAGAAGATCAGCTCCCAGCAACACACCTGAAAATAAGACTTAATCTAAAGCATTTGTTTTAAAATAAAAGGGGAAACTAATCAGAGGACGTGTGCGTAAGGAAACGCGTTGGATGTGCTAACAGGAAAGCTACGAGGTGAGTGGCTAATGTGCAAAAAGGTAATCACGGAATGGAAGAGAAAATTGTGTATAAAATCATTTATTCCTAAGATATGGATGTGAGGCATGTACACAATTCCTCATAACATTAATTCATAAAACATTAAAGAAAAGCAACGATACATACACCGTTATAATGTACACCTAAAATCATTGGTGTGAATCATCGATACAACTGCTATTGCCCGATAACTGATCGCAATAACACGTGAAACGGTACACGTTTCGCAGTACACCCGCGTGACCACGTGGTTTGTGGAGACGCATTTTCTAGGTATCTTGGCCAAGTTGCAACAATACCACATCACACAATCATGAACAGTTAACATTCCTTAAAACAAACATGAGACCAGACAGTTAGTGATGATGGTAGCCCAACAAACTCTAATGTTCAACCACGTGGTCGGCTCCCCACGGACGAAAGATACATAAAGCAAGGAAAAATTATGAGAAGGCAAAGCTATAAGTATTTAGAAAAATGAAAGCTTATACAGGCACAGCTGAAGGGAAACGGACATTCATACAGAAGCGAGTGCTCACTTCTTATCGAAACGTTTGGGTGGCGCTCTTCCGGTGGATCCAAGTCTGCTATAGAAATTTACTGAAAGAAAAATCTGCCAGTTTTGCATTCCTTGCTGCGACAAGGCAAAGCAATCTTTCAGAGTTGAAAAGCGAGACCAAAAGCTAACAGCTCTCCCCTCGCCAAGTAACAACGCGCCACGCAGTCAGTCTAACTCACCCTTCTTCGGCTGGAGCACAGCTGTGCGACGCTTCCCGTACCGGCGGCAGACTGCCTCCATTTTTCATCTCCAGCCTCCTCCACGAAGTAGCGCAAACCTCTTTGCCTACTTGACCACTACGAGAGTTGGCTATTCTGTACAACTGCTGCTGAATCTGTATCGCTATCGCAGACTTTCTGCAGCAGACTACGCCACCGTCTACCAACGTGACACACAACGACATTCATTCAATGACACCACTATGAGAGTTATGAGAAAAGACAAACAAGGAAAAGGAAGAGAAATGCTAGTGAAAATGGGCTACCGGACTAATGAAAGGTGGCTACAGGACCCTTTCACCAGTTATGCGAAAAGTTTATTGTGGTCTGTTTTGACGTGTTACAAGCTGTTAAAGTTGACTGTCCGGTAGTTCAAAGTGACTCTGAGCACTATGCGACTTGACTTCTGAGGTCATCAGTCGCCTAGAACTTAGAACTAATTAAACCTAACTAACCTAAGGACATCACACACATCCATGCCCGAGGCAGGACTCGAACCTGCGACCGCAGCGGTAGCTCGGTTCCAGACTGCAGCGCCTAGATCCGCTCGGCCACTGCGGCCAGCCTGTCCGTTAGTCCCCGCTGTTTTTCGTCAGTTCTAAGCAAAGGAGGGAAAGCAGAAAGGTGGAAGGAGTATATAGAGGGTCTATACAAGGGCGATGTACTTGAGAACAATATTATGGAAATGGAAGAGGATGTAGATGAAGCTGAAATGGGAGATACGATACTGCGTGAAGAGTTTGACAGAGCACTGAAAGACCTGAGTCGAAACAAGGCCCCAGGAGTAGACAACATTCCATTGGAACTACTGACGGCCTCGGGAGAGCCAGTCCTGACAAAACTCTACCATCTGGTGAGCAAGATGTATGAGACAGGCGAAATACCCTCAGACTTCAAGAAGACTATAATAATTCCAATCCCAAAGAAAGCAGGTGTTGACAGATGTGAAAATTACCGAACTATCAGTTTAATAAGTCACAGCTGCAAAATAGTAACGCGAGTTCTTTACAGATGAATGGAAAAACTAGTAGAAGCCGATCTCGGGGAAGATCAGTTTGGATTCCGTAGAAATGTTGGAACACGTGAGGCAATACAGACCCTACGACTTATCTTAGGAGCTAGATTAAGGAAGGGCAAACCTACGTTTCTAGCATTTGTAGACTTAGAGAAAACTTTTGACAATGTTGACTGGAATTCTCTCTTTAAAATTCTGCAGGTGGCAGGGGTAAAATACAGGGAGCGAAAGGCTATTTACAATTTGTACAGAAACCAGATGGCAGTTATAAGAGTCGAGGGACATGAAAGGGAAGCAGTGGTGGGGAAGGGAGTGAGACAGGGCTGTAGTCTATCCCCGATGTTATTCAATCTGTATATTGAGCAAGCAGTGAAGGAAACAAAAGAAAAATTCGAAGTACGTATTAAAGTCCATGGAGAAGAAATAAAAACTTTGAGGTTCGCCGATGACATTGTAATTCTGTCAGAGACAGCAAAGGACTTGGAAGAGCAGTTGAACGGAATGGATAGTGTCTTGAAAGGAGGATATAAGATGACCATCAATAAAAGCAAAACGAGGATAATGGAATGTAGTCGAATTAAGTCGGGTGATGCTAAGGGAATTAGATTAGGATGTGAGACACTTAAAGTAGTAAAGGAGTTTTGCTATTTGGGGAGCAAAATAACTGATGATGGTCGAAGTAGAGAGGATATAAAATGTAGACTGGCAATGGCAAGAAAAGCGTTTCTGAAGAAGAGAAGTTTGTTAACATCGAGTATAGATTCAAGTGTCAGGAAGTCATTTCTGAAAGTATTTGTATGGATTGTAGCCATGTATGGAAGTGAATCATGGACGATAAATAGTTTGGACAAGAAGAGAATAGAAGCTTTCGAAATGTGGTGCTACAGAAGAATGCTGAAGATTAGATGGGTAGATCACATAACTAATGAGGAGGTATTGAATCGGATTGGGGAGAAGAGAAGTTTGTGGCACAACTTGACCAGAAGAAGGGATCGGTTGGTAGGACATGTTCTGAGGCATCAAGGGATCACCAATTTAGTATTGGAGGGCAGCGTGGAGGGTAAAAATCGTAGAGGGAGACCAAGAGATGACTACACTAAGCAGATTCAGAAGGATGTAGGTTTCAGTAGGTACTGGGAGATGAAGAAGCTTGCACAGGATAGAGTAGCATGGAGAGCTTCATCAAACCAGTTTCAGGACTGAAGACCACAACAACAACAACCTGCTGTTGATGTGGCCTTTCCCTGAGGTATCGCTGCGGCTCTGTGACGCCCGCTGGTGCGCTCGCCCCTGTTCGGAGCCCCGTGGCACTGCGGCGGTATTAGCGGGAGACGGTAAGTCCCCCGCGCTGAGCTGGGGTGCGTAGCCGAGCGTCGCGAGCAGGCGGCGGGACTTGGCCCGTTCCCAGCCACCGCTGCTCGCTTCGGTCGTCCGTTCTTGCAGATGACTCACGAATGGCTCTTTAAAGAAGTTCCTCCTGATTTACGCGATACGCCGCATTCAGGCGGCCGCCGGCGGCGCAGAAACGAGGGAGCAAAAAGTAGCTGGCTGGCACTCTCGCGGTCTCCCTATTGTTCCGGCAGCGGGGTGCGTGTGTGTCCAGCCATGCGATAGGAGCCGCGCGTCTCCGTCGCACAGACTGCCGGCGCAGTCATACAAACACTGGCGGTAAAAAATCGCGACTCCAAGAACGAGATGTGCGACATAAACGAAAGTTGGTAGTCGTGTTTCTACATCTGCAAGACAATATACAGGGTGGTCCATTGATAGTGACCGGACCAAATATCTCACGAAATAAGCATCGAACGAAAAAACTACAAAGAACGAAACTCGTCTAAAAATGGTTCAAATGGCTCTAGACCCTATGGGACTTAGCTTCTGAGATCATTAGTCCCCTAGAACTTAGAACTACTTAAACCTAACTAACCTAAGGACATCACATACATCCATGCCCAAGGCAGGATTGGAACCTGAGAACGTACCGGTCGCACGGTTCCAGAGTGTAGCGCCTAGAACCGCTCGGCCACTCTCGCCGGTGGAACTCGTCTAGCTTGAAGGGGGAAACCAGATGGCGCTATGGTGGCCCGCTAGATGGCGCTACCATAGGTCAAACGGATATCAGCAGCGCTTTTTAAAACAGGAACCCCCATTTTTATTACATATTCGTGTAGTACGTAAAGAAATACGAATGTTTCAGTTCGACCATTTTTTTCGCTTTGTGATGGATGGATAGTCACAAACGAATAAGTACGTAACATTGCGTCAGTACGGACGGTGTTTTTCGTGTTAGCAGAAGAGCCAACACCGTGTTACGAGTGGGGGCCGAAACGCACGCGTTTTAGCTCACGCAGGCTGGCGTGAGGAGGGAAGAACTATACTGACGTGAGGTCTCCAACATGACAAGGAATGAGAGCTCAGAAAGCGGACATAGTTAGTTTGATACATAATTTTAATCCATTAATATGAACGTCGCTCTTGACGGTACATGATTCACAATATTATCTGTTGAGAATACATTCTTGAAGTGATTATAGTAACTGAATATGGCGCCTTGCTAGGTCGTAGCAAATGACGTAGCTGAAGGCTATGCTAAACTGTCGTCACTGCAAATGAGAGCGTATGTAGACAATGAACCATCGCTAGCAAAGTCGGCTGTACAACTGGGGCGAGTGCTAGGGAGTCTCTCTAGACTAGACCTGCCGTGTGGCGGCGCTCGGTCTGCAATCACTGATAGTGGCGACACGCGGGTCCGACGTATACTAACGGACCGCGGCCGATTTAAAGGCTACCACCTAGCAAGTGTGGTGTCTGGCGGTGACACCACAGTATTTGTTTCGTGATACTTTACCCGTGTTAAAATGGACCGTTTACACAATTGCGGGAAAGGTCGATATCGTGTTGATGTGTGGCTGTTGTGATCAAAATGCCCAACGGGCGTGTGCTATGTATCCTGCTCGGTATCCTGGACGACATCGTCCAAGTGTCCGGACCGTTCGCCGGATAGTTACGTTATTGAAGGAAACAGGAAGTGTTCAGCCACATGTGAAACGTCAACCACGACCTGCAACAAACGATGATGCCCAAGTAGGTGTTTTAGGTGCTGTCGCGGCTAATCCGCACATCAGTAGCAGACAAATTGCGAGAGAGTCGGGAATCTCAAAAACGTCGGTATTGAGAATGCAACATCAACATCAATTGCACCCGTACCATATTTCTATGCAACAGGAATTGCATGGCGACGACTTTGAACGTCGTGTACAGTTCTGCCACTGGGCACAAGAGAAATTCTGCGACGATGACAGATTTTTTGCACGCGTTCTATTTAGCGACGGAGCGTCATTCACCAACAGCGGTAACGTAAACCGGCATAATTTGTACTATTGGGCAACGGAAAATCCACGATGGGTGCGACAAGTGGAACATCAGCGACCTTGGCGGGTTAATGTATGGTGCGGCATTATGGGAGGAAGGATAATTGGCCCCCATTTTATCGACGGCAATCTAAATAGTGCAATGTATGCAGATTTCCTACGTAATGTTCTACCGCTGTTACTACAAGATGTTTCACTGCATGACAGAATGGCGATGTACTTCCAACATGATGAATGTCCAGCACATAGCTTGCGTGCGGTTGAAGCGGTATTGTATAGCATATATCATGACAGGTGGATTGGTCGTCGAAGCACCATTCCATGGCCCGCACGTTCACCGCATCTGACGTCCCCAGATATCTATCTGTGGGGAAATTTGAAGGATATTTGCCATCGTGATCCACCGACAGCGCCTGACAACTTGCGTCAGCGCATTGTCAATGCATGTGCGAACATTACGGAAGGCGAACTACTCGCTGTTGAGAGGAATGACGTTACACGTATTGCCAAATGCATTGAGGTTGACTGATATCATTTTGAGCATTTATTGCATTAATGTGGTATTTACAGGTAATCACGCTGTAACAGCTTGCGTTCTTAGAAATGATAAGTTCGCAAAGGTACATGTATCACATTGGAACAACCGAAATAAAATGTTCAAATGCACCTACGTTGTGTATTTTAGTTTAAAAAACCTACCTGTTACCAACTGTTTGTCTAAAATTGTGAGCCATATGTTTGTGACTATTACAGCGCCATCTATCGTAAAACGAAAAAAGTGGCCCAACGAAAACGATTATGTTTCTTTGCGTACTACACGAATATGTAATAAAAATGGAGGTTCTTACTTAAATAAACGTAGTTGAAATCCGTTTGATCTATTGTAGTGCCATCTAATGGGCCAACCATAGCGCCATCTGGTTTCCCCCTTCAAGCTAGACAAGTTTCGTTCTTTGTAGTTTTTTCGTCTGATGCTTATTTCGTGAGATATTTGACCTGGTCACGATCAATGGTCCACCCTGTATGTATATTCTGACCATACTTCATGGAAACAGGGGTTACTTTCCGGATACACCTCACATCCTAGATGCTTTATTACTCAGTACTTCTTCCTTTAATTTCATTTTCAAACTATTCTGATACTGAATTAGTAGGATAAGTATGAAATATTTCGCTCTGAGAGAGGTCACTTTAAGCTTAACAGCCTTCGAATGCTCACTACAATTATTTTCTCGTTTTCTTACTCTGAGTATTGTTCTGGGCACCTTGCCAAACACAAAACGCACTGTAGCTCAGCATGACAGAAGAAGATTCGAGTAGCCTCCAGATCTCACTCCGAAGTCAGACCAGTAGCTGCTGCAGCGCCGGCTGTGTGTTATTACTGTCTGACAATGAGCAGAGCTCTACAGACAAAAGCCGACCCAGGTCACGCGAGCGGCGCGGCGGCCAGGGAGGCAGATGGCTATCTGCGCTGCCGGGGCGCACAGTGAATTCCAAGAATTCACCGCCGCCAGCAAAAACGGAGCAAAAGCCCTCACGAGAGCGCAGTCTGAATGCTAACAAACCCCACTTTTCTTTTTCGCCGCCGCGCTAAAGTGAAAGCGATCGAAGGATTCCTTCTGTTTCACAGTTTCGATATCCGAAATATACTTTGTATCAACAAAACAATAAAGAAAAAGGAAATCACTGAACTTAAGTTTAACTTAGGTCACTTGAGCAAAAGTAAAATCGCCTCACTGTGCGACTGCTGGAGTACGTCAACCATATCACGTTTAACTGACAGCAGGAGCGAGTCGTGTAAATAGTACATCTTCTCATTGGGGTCAAGTGACAGCCTATAAATGACTGCCGTCGTACCACAGGGATCGATATTGGGTCAATTACTATTATTATTATTATTATGTGTAGATGACCTCTTATTTGAATGCTGTTGTTCTGATCTTCAGTCCAGAGACTGGTTCAATGCAGCTCTCTATGCTACTCTGTGTAAGCTTCTTCATCTCCCAGTACCTACTGCAACCTACATCCTTCTGAATTTTCTTGGTCTCCCTCTGCGATTTTTACCCCCCACGCTGCCCTCGAATACTAAATTGGTGATCCCTTGATGCCTCAAAACATGTTCCACCAACCGATCCCTTCTTCTAGTCAAGATGTGCCACAAACTCTTCTTCCCAATTCTATTCGATACTTCCTCTTTAGTTATGTGATCTACCCATCTAATCTTCAGCATTCTTCTGTAGCTCCACGTTTCGAAAGCTTCTATTCTTTTCGTGTCCAACCTATTTGTGGTCCACGTTTCACTTCCATACATGGCTACGCTCTATGCAAATACTTTCAAAAACGGCTTCCTGACACTTAAATCTATATTCCATGTTAACAAGTTTCTCTTCTTCAGAAACGCTTTCCATTGCCAGTCTACGTTTTACATCCTCTCTACTTCGACCATCATCAGTTATTTTGCTCCCCAAAAGCAAAACTCCTTTACTACTTTAAGTGTCTCATTTCCTAATCTAATTGCCTCACCATCACTGGACTTAATTTGACTACATTCCATTATCCTCGTTTTGCTTTTGTAGATGTTCATCTTATATCCTTTCAAGACACTGTCAATTCCGTTCGACTTCTCTTCCAAGTCCTTTGCTGTCTCTGACAGAAATACAATGTCATCGGCGAACCTAAAAGTTTTTATTTCTTGAAACTTGAAACTTCCTGGCAGATTAAAACTGTGTGCCGTACCGAGACTCGAACTCGAGACCTTTGCCTTTCGCGGGCAAGTGCTCTACCAACTGAGCTGCCCAAGCACGACTCACGCCCCGTCCTCGCAGCTTAACTTCCGCCAGTACATCGTATCCTTTTTATTTCTTCTCCACGGATTTTAATACTTACTCCGAATTTTTCTTTTGTTTCCTTTACTGCTTGCTCAATATACAGGTTGAATAACATCGGGGAGAGGCTACAACTCTGTCTCACTCCCTTCCCAACCACTGCTTCCCTTTCATGTACCTCGACTTAAATTTTTGGTTTCTGGACAAATTGTAAATAGCCTTTTGCTCCCTGTATTTTACCCCTGCCCCCTTTAGAATTTGAAAGAGAGTATTCCAGTTAACATTGTCGAGAGCTGGAAACTGACTAGGAGGGATAAAAATACTGAAGATTCGACGCAGTTTAATAGAAGGGACATTGCGATTGGTAGAGAGTGTTTCCACAAAATAAGAGGAACGGTTCTATTGGTCGAAAAAGGCCGCGACGTGAAGAACGAATGAACACAGGTGGGAGAGGCAGTGAGTAAGACAAGAGAGAAATTTTTTGGGGACTCTTCTCTGATCTGGTGTCAAGTGTAGGACGGTGCGCTTAATGCTCTGTAAGACGCAGAGAAGAAATTTGTGTGAACACTGCGTTCGCAGCGGCTGAAATCCAGCTAGAAATTAGAGTGGAGAAACGAACCAGCCAATTAATTAATTGTTCTTGCGAGAACTGAGAGGGCACTGTAACATGCACGCTGCTGCAGCAATGCGCATGTATATCACCATATATTAAGACTAGGGCTGAGTACATGTTTTCTCGCATAACGAGAAACCCAAGGTAAGTTTCTGCTGGAATGTTCAGCAAAGGTTTAATTAGTTTATTAGGAATTTCAGCAGAAGGAGCAGCCTAGCAGACGGCAGCTCGTCGCAGCTTAAGGTAAATACCGTGTGCAGATGCGTAAACTTAATGGTTCACCAGCTTGCGTCGACTGTAAACTCTAGCGGCCTTTGGTAATCTTTCGCTCATTTTGTCACATAACTAACCACCCACCGTAGACTTGATTGTCAACCTAAATAATATCGAACTTTGAACCGGAATCGGACGGTTTTCGTAGTACTGAGCAACATCATAATGTATATGTAGGAAAATTTTTGTAAACAAACTTATAATCTAATTTCAATATTGTTGTGTTTAGGATTAATATTCTTTCTGAGAGATAATATTTAAAATTGTTGTGTTTAGGATTATTTCACTATTTGATGTTGGAGCGATGCATTATCGTGAGAACTGTTTTTATGTTGTCAAATTGAAAACTGTGTAAAAACCTGTATTTTTGTGCTAAAAATTGTGACATTAAACATTTCATTTCAATTTACACAGTTGTTCTCAATCATGGAATAAGTAACCACGTTACATAGTTTCAAATTCCGGCCTTCGTCACCGATGAATGACAGCATGACTACATGAACCAGGCACCTATTGTGGAGGTCCATCTGCAGCAACGTTCGCTGAGCAGTCGTTGAGGACAGACTAAACTAATACTGTGCTCGTCGAAACAATGAAGTATCCTGCGTGATGTGTGACAAGTTTCATTGTTCTGCAGGTATATGCCAGCTTGCTTAGAGAAAACAAATTGCACCTAGGGATGGACGTGGTTCCCAAGAATAGACGCATACTTGTGTTGATCAGTTGTCGCTTCTAGGATGACGAGATTACCCAGCGAGTGCCCACGAAAACATTTCCCAGACCACAACGCTATCTCCTGTTGCAGTGTTTTTGCTTTCAGATGTTTATATTGTCGTACACGCCAACGGACATCTGTCCGATGGAGGATAAAATATGGTTCATCTGAAAAGACCATCAGTCGCTGTTCAGTGGACGACCAATTGCGCCACTGGTGTGCAAAGTCCAGCCTTCGGGCCCAATGAAAAGCAGTCATCATATGTATACTCCTATGTACCAGACACCTGCTGGGGAAATCCAAATGCAGCAACGTTTGCTGAACAGTCGTTCGGGAGACACTGTTGGTAGCCCCTTGGTTCATCTGGGCGGTCAGTTGCTCAACAGTTGCGCATCTATTCGCCCGTACACATCTCCGCTGCCTTCGTTCACCCCTGTCATCTATGGCCCGTAGTGCACCTCAATTGGCTTGCGTCAGTTTTTGATAGGCCATTTTGCCATACACGATATACATTAACCACGGCAGTGCGTGAACGATTTAGAGACTTAGCCGTTTCGGGAATGCTTCATCCTTTGACTCGAAAGACAATGATCATGTCCTTTTGTCTGGCTGGTGTGGCCGTGCGGTTCTAGGTGCTTCAGTCTGGAACCGCGTGGCCTCTACGTTCGCAGGTTCGAATCCTGCCTCGGACATGGATGTGTGTGCTGTCCTTAGGTTAGTTAGGTTTAAGTAGTTCTAAGTTCTAGGGGACTGATGACCACAGATGTTAAGTCCCATAGTGCTCAGAGCCATTTGAACCAACCATTTGTCCTTTTGAACGTCAGATAAAGCAATCCGTTTCCGCACTACAACAACTCCACTGTTTTCTGTGTCCCCACGCCACACTTTATATGCTCTGCACTGCTAGTAATACAGCGTGCCGTCTGTGAGTGGTGACTGCATGTTGGCGTCGAATATAGGCGGCGTTCATTTTAATTTGACAGGACCATGTGCAGAATACACCAGTGTTTTGAGCTGTCAGGCGTCTGTGGCGTTACAGTAATGACAACATTCTAACAGACAGTAGCCATGTCTGAGAAAGCCAAGGATTTGGCTTACGACATCGGATTTACATTGACAAAAAGTAGGATAACGTACCCGACAGGACGTTGTGAGTTGAGTTCTGCAAGTTTCCTCTACATCAGTTCTATACGATGAGGAACGAGAGGAAACTAGTATTAGAGAAAGATGTTGTTTGTCATCAACACCTTTCAGCATCTGTACGGAAACACTGGTAGCTAAAACGTAATAAAAAGCAAGAGATATAATAATAGAAAGAGAAACATTAAAGACAGTTGATCAAGTAGTTTTTGTAGAATTAGAAGAAGAACTAAAATTAATAAAGGACATTGCCGCAAAAGTCGGAAAAGCGTACGTTATGTTGATAAATATAGCAAGACCGAAATAATGAGAATCAGAAAATATGAAGGTTCCGCCAAATTATCTTTGAACGCAAAGATTTTGGAAAGAGTAAAATATTATAGCTGCTTATAAAAGTCAGGTAATAAAAAATGCAAACTGTGTTGAGGTATAAGGAGCAGATATTCCAGGGTAAAACGTTTCCGACTTTGATAAAGGTAGTATTGGAGCCTATCGCGATTGCGGTTTATCTTATGGCGACATTGCTGCTAGCGTTGATCGAGATCCAATGACAGTTAGCAGAATATGGAATCGGTGGGTTCAAGAGGGTAATACGGAACGCCGTGCTGGATCCCAACGGCCTCGTATCACTAGCAGTCGAGACGATAGGCATCTTATCCGCATGTCTGTAACGGTGCGTGCAGTCACGTCTCGATCCCTGAGTCAGCAGATGGGGACGTTTGCAAGACAACAACCATCTGCACGAACAGTTCGATGACGTTTGCAGCAGCATGGACTATCAGCTGGGAGACCATATCTGCTGTACCCTTCACGCTGCATCACAGACAGGAGCGCCTGCTATGCTGTACTCAACGACGAACCTGGGTGCATGAATGGCAAAACATCATTTTTTCGGATGAATCCATGTTCTGCTTACAGCATCACTATGGTCGCATCCGTGTTTGGCGACATCGCAGTGAACGCACATTGGAAGCGTGTATTCGTCATCGCCATATTGGCGTATCTCCCGCCGTGAAGGTATTGGTTACACGTCTCGGTCACCTCTTGTTCGCACTGGCAGCACTTTGAACAGTTGACGTTACATTTCAGATGTGTTACGACCCGTGGCTCTACCCTTCATTCGATCCCTGCGAAACCCTATATTTCAGCAGGATAATGCACGACCGCATGTTGCAGGTCCTGTAGGGGCCTTTCTGGACACAGGAACTGTTCGACTGCTGCCCTGGCCAGCACATTCTCTAGATCTCTCACCAATTGAAAACGTCTGGTCGATGTTGGCCGAGCAACTGGCTCGTCACAATACGCCCGTCACTACTCTTGATGAACTGTGGTATCGTGTTGAAGCTGCATGGGCAGCTGTATCTGTACACGACATCCAAGCTCTGTTTGACTCAATGCCCAGGCGCATCAAGGCCGTTATTACGGCCAGAGGTGGTTGTTCTGGGTACTGATTTCTCAGGATCTATGCATCCAAACTGCGTGAAAATATAATCACATGTCAGTTCTAGTATAATATATTGGTCCAATGAATACCCGTTTATCATCTGCATTTCTGCTTGGTGTAGCAATTTTAAAGGCCAGTAGTGTACTTGGATAGTTTTGAAATGTTCTTGTGAAGAAAAATGCTTCAAGCGAAACAGAGTGCGAGAATAAGTAATGAAGAACAGGCTAGGAAACAAAGATAGCACAAATGATAACAAGGAGGAGAACATGAATACTCTGTGGGCTATGGCATTAAAAATGGAAGAAGATAACAGCATATTAAGGAAGATCAGAGAAAAGTGTCGTAAGATAGATATGAAGTCAGTAGCTTCCCCATTCTTGTCCATCAGAGGTGATTCAGCCGTATACAGTATACAGGGTGTCCCTTGAGGAATGGTCAGTATTCAGGGATACACGGCAACGCTCGAAGCATGAGTAAACATGACAATGTATACAGAAAAAATAACAATGTACACTAAATGCGTTCTGGCTCGGAATCCTTTTGGAATCGGGCATATGTTGTCCATATGCAGCTTTCTGCTTCAAATGATCTTTCTTGTCATATCCCTAAATATTGAGCATTCCTCCAGGGACACTCAGAAGACAGTTAGATGGATATACTTTTCGAACCATAGTTCCATACCGAGATCTGGAAGGATGTAAAAAATATCATAAAATCAAAAACATATAACAGATACTAACAAAAGAGCAGATATATTTAATATTCGTTTCAAACATCGCGAGAAAAAAGGTCCTCAGGAATAAGGATTAAATAACTATAACAGCAATATGCAAATATTCATCTGAAAATTTATACTAAACATGCACACTGAAAAAAAAGTAGTTTGTGTATCACAACTGCTTCACTTAACTGCTTAATCTCAGTAGTCTATTTTATCTGTCTGTAATGTAACGTCTATTGAAGACAAGATTATTTTGTTGAGCCACACATTTAGAACATGGCACTAAAGTTTACTGTTCAATTTATTTTCATCTATGAACAACTGTTTTAATTTGTACATAATTCTTTAGTTAAAATGTCATATTTTATGTTAGTTAAACAATCTTGCATCGCATTAACAATAAATTTTATTCCTAAATCTAAGATCAACATTTTTCATCTCTGGACATGGAGATACTCTGTAGAAGCACTTTTAGAACATGACACCAACTTTTATTGTTCAGCTTATTTTCTTCTATGGACATCTGCTGTAATTTGTTTACAGTTCATCAATTAATGTGTCACATATTTTATCTTAGTTGAATAATCTTACGTCGCATTTACACTGAAATAATCCCTCCCGTTTTTTTCCCTAAATCTAACATTAATGTTTTTCATCTCTGGAAATGGAGATACTCTATAGGAGCGTTAGTTTGAAATCTATGATCCAACAAAATTTCACTGCACCGCGTACTTATCCTTGTACCTAATAATGGCGTAACAGCCGAAAACCTGTTTATGATATAAATAATAAATAGTGTGGAATGTTACACCACTGTTGTGTTTGTTTTCGTTCATAATACACCGAAGTGCATAAGACTGTTTTTTCGCTACTACAGTCACGCAACATCAACGAGAAAAGAGCTTACAACATTTACTGATACATATCGCTTTGCTATACTGAAGACGTGGAGAAGTCAGATTTTATACAACACTAACATTCTTTATTATGAGTAATACACTCCTGGAAATGGAAAAAAGAACACATTGACACCGGTGTGTCAGACCCACCATACTTGCTCCGGACACTGCGAGAGGGCTGTACATGCAATGATCACACGCACGGCACAGCGGACACACCAGGAACCGCGGTGTTGGCCGTCGAATGGCGCTAGCTGCGCAGCATTTGTGCACCGCCGCCGTCAGTGTCAGCCAGTTTGCCGTGGCATACGGAGCTCCATCGCAGTCTTTAACACTGGTAGCATGCCGCGACAGCGTGGACGTGAACCTTATGTGCAGTTGACGGACTTTGAGCGAGGGCGTATAGTGGGCATGCGGGAGGCCGGGTGGACGTACCGCCGAATTGCTCAACACGTGGGGCGTGAGGTCCCCACAGTACATCGATGTTGTCGCCAGTGGTCGGCGGAAGGTGCACGTGCCCGTCGACCTGGGACCGGACCGCAGCGACGCACGGATGCACGCCAAGACCGTAGGATCCTACGCAGTGCCGTAGGGGACCGCACCGCCACATCCCAGAAAATTAGGGACACTGGTGCTCCTGGGGTATCGGCGAGGACCATTCGCAACCGTCTCCATGAAGCTGGGCTACGGTCCCGCACACCGTTAGGCCGTCTTCCGCTCACGCCCCAACATCGTGCAGCCCGCCTCCAGTGGTGTCGCGACAGGCGTGAATGGAGGGACGAATGGAGACGTGTCGTCTTCAGCGATGAGAGTCGCTTCTGCCTTGGTGCCAATGATGGTCGTATGCGTGTATGGCGCCGTGCAGGTGAGCGCCACAATCAGGACTGCATACGACCGAGGCACACAGGGCCAACACCCGGCATCATGGTGTGGGGAGCTATCTCCTACTCTGGCCGTACACCTCTGGTGATCGTCGAGGGGACCCTGAATAGTGCACGGTACATCCAAACCGTCATCGAACCCATCGTTCTACCATTCCTAGACCGGCAAGGGAACTTGCTGTTCCAACAGGACAATGCACGTCCGCATGTATCCCGTGCCACCCAACGTGCTCTAGAAGGTGTAAGTCAACTACCCTGGCCAGCAAGATCTCCGGATCTGTCCCCCATTGAGCATGTTTGGGACTGGATGAAGCGTCGTCTCACGCGGTCTGCACTTCCAGCACGAACGCTGGTCCAACAGAGGCGCCAGGTGGAAATGGCATGGCAAGCCGTTCCACAGGACTACATCCAGCATCTCTACGATCGTCTCCATGGGAGAATAGCAGCCTGCATTGCTGCGAAAGGTGGATATACACTGTACTAGTGCCGACATTGTGCATGCTCTGTTGCCTGTGTCTATGTGCCTGTGGTTCTGTCAGTGTGATCATGTGATGTATCTGACCCCAGGAATGTGTCAATAAAGTTTTCCCTTCCTGGAACAATGAATTCACGGTGTTCTTATTTCAATTTCCAGGAGTGTACGTACATAAATTAGTCGTACCAAGGTATTCGGCAGTGAAGTAAGAGTTGTTGAGTAATAAATCCTTAACGATCCTCTTTTTTGGAAATTTGTGTTAAGTTCCTATGGGACCAAACTGCTGACGTCAGCTGGCCGAGGTGACCGAGCGGTTCTAGGCTCAACAGTATGATCTCCGGTCTAAGCAGGTTCTACATTGGTCACGGAAATACAGTGTTTCCTGGGATACTAACCGTTAAGCACGTGCATAAACCTTACTATCGGCGTCACATTCTAGATAGGTACTGTGCACAAGGGTCGTGCTCAGCCAACAGGTTTTTTTATTTATTTAATCGTATGGCTAAGGCACCCCGTCGGGCAGACCGTTCGCCGGGTGCCGGTCTTTCAATTTGACGCCACTTCGGCGACCTGCAGTCGATGAGGATGATAGGATGATGGTGACAGCACAACACCCGGTCCCTGGGCGGAGCAAATTCCCCGACCCAGCCGGGAAACGGACCCGGGCCCAGAGGATTGACAATTCGTCACGCTGACCATTCAGGGGGCGGACGGCCAACAGGTGAAACACAGAGATAAAACGAAGCTTCATCAAACTTAGTCAAAGTTTACTCCAAAATACATTTTACGGTGGACTTCTAGGGTCAGTACTGTCATGGTGATGTCAGTTAAATGGCTTATCACAAGGAAGTGTTCTTTAATCCGTGACATTTAACATCTATACGAATGGGCAGTTATTTCCGGGGAACACAAGGAGTTTTCTTTACGTCGATGGTCTGGCACCAGCCACTTAAGGGAAGTCTTTTGAAGATGTTAAAACCCACCTGACAGACACATTGAGGGAGCTGAATTCCTGTTACTCTAACAACAAACATTGTGTAAACACAGCTAAAACACAACTGTTTGCGCTTCATGTTAAGCATAATCAGACACGTCGTAAACTTGACATCACGTGGCAAGAGATACAGTTAATAAATAAAACCCGTCAAAAATGCCTGAAAACCTCTCTGGAACGCATTGTACTGCAAAAATACGAGAATCAAGGTAGAAATCAGAAATAATATTCTTCGAAAAATCACTGGTAGCACGTGGGTGTCTCGGCTACAAACAACGAGACGGATAGCACTGGCAAAATGTTGACGTGCTGCAGAGTATCCAACATGCAAACATGATGGACTAGGTGCTGAACGAAACTAGCTGGCATAGCGCCACCAGATATTCATCACGAAATAGTTGCTAACACGGAGAGAGCAAATTAGGTTCATCAGAAAAAGCATCCATTTACATGGACACGTTCCAGCAGCCCCAAGGTGGAGATCCAGAAGAGTTTCCTCAAGGCCACTTCAGTCTTGCTAACAATGGTAGCTACAGCAAGAAAACTATAGTGGATAACTAGACTTGACAGTAACTCTACCTGGCCTCTCCCTTCGGAAACCCTCCCACCTGGGTATGAACGGAACTGGATAGCGCGTAAGTCTCTCAGTCGTCTTTGTCCAGTAGTATGAAGATCCTGGAGTAACCAGCAGCACTGGTATTTGCCTGTAGATACCACCAACTGTGACTCGGGTAACAGACCACGGAACACCTGATGGGTTGTTAACTATACCTTGCATCCCGCACAGACCTTCTGCTTGCGACAACGTGTGCTGTTGAAGTTGTAAAGTTTTCATCAAGGGTAGTGTAGCTTAATAATTCTTTCTTTCACTTGTTTGTAACGGTGATTACCATGTATTGTATTTGTTTCTTACTCAAATAAATAGTAAGTGAAACATGACTCGATTGTGTGAGAAATCGTGTAGCTATAGTCGATGAGTGGAAAAATTCATAGATCTGTCGACTTTCGTCTGACAAGTCGCAGTCACTTTTGCAGGTATCCACCTGCTAGCAATTTAGCCGGTCTTTCTTACAAACTGATGGTGGACATTTGGGCTTTGTCTGGCCCTTACCTCTCGAGCCAGTATGAGATAGCAAGACCACTGCCAGTAAAACTATTGGAATGCGCTTATAATCGTAAGCAGTGGCCTTTCTGGAGTGATCCTAAATGCTCTGGTAGGCCTTATTAACGCACTGCTCCACGCCTTCCACAAGGGGTTTCTCCACGAGCGTAGCAGATCTCTTACCCCGACACACTGCCCCCAAGCAGTTACTGAGCGTAAATACAAGTGATAAAAATATAAAAAAGCTGATATAATCGACTTTTATTCCATTCTATAATATCACACACGATTATTTTTGCAGTAACTAGCCAAGACGAAGTACTCTCACTCCAAAGTATATAATCCTAATTAACTATGGCATGCACGCTAGACCGTCCTACTGAGGTTAGTTCAAGGAACTGGCAACACTGACCATTGGTTCCCAGTACATTTATTTCATAATGAAAATAATAGCTCAGTTCATGAAATTAATACCAGAAATAAGAATAATCTACATAAAGATTGAAAGCCACTTAAGCTGGTCTAGAAAGGCATCCATTATGCGGCAGCACATGTTTCCAATAACCTGCCAACCGCTGTAAAAAGCTTAGATACTAATATAGTTCAATTTAAGAGTAGCCTTGCTGCTCGGTCTCGGGCACCTCGCCACGGTTCACGGGGCTCCCCCCACCCCCGCCCCTCGTCGTAGGTTCGAGTCCTTTCCCGCGCGTGAGTGTGTGTGTTGTCCTTAGCGCAAGTTAGTTGAAGTTAGATTAAGTAGTTTGTAATCCTAGGGACCGAAACCTCAGCAAAAAATGGTTTAAATTGCTCTGAGAACTATCGGACTTCTGAGGTCATCATTCCCCTAGGACTCAGAACTACTTAAACCTAACTAACTTAAGGACACCACACACATCCATGTCCGAGGCAGGATTCGAACCTGCGACCTGCAGCCAAACGTCGTCGTGTAAAGTAGGCTTAAGTCTAAAAATGCTATAAACGTTTGCCCTTCCTTAACCTACGTCCTAAGATAAGCCGTGGAGTCAGTATTTCCTCACTTGTTCCTACATTTCTGTTCAATCCAAACTGATCGACCCCGAGGTCGGCACGAAATTATTATTATTGTTATTATATGACTATTGTACCATATGTTGCTGCATTGTTTAAAAAATGTGTTCAAATGCGTGTGAAATCTTACGGGACTTAGCTGCTAAGATCATCAGTCCCTAAGCTTACACACTACTTAAGCTAAATTATCCTAAGGACAAACACATACACCCATGCCCGAGCGAGGACTTGAACCTCCGCCAGGACGAGCCGCATGTCTATGACTGCAGCACCCAGACGGCTCGGCAGCTGCATTGTTGTCGCATATTCAGTTGCGGAGTTGTTCCCCTCCAAACGCAGAAACCGAATTATAGGGCGATACTCGTTTTCATGAATGGGCTGAGGAATTCTATTTTAGGCCCTCTAGCGGATGTACTATGGTACTGTGGCGCGAGGTTTAATTGGATAACTTTATAGGGTATAGAAAGATATCCGCTACCAGTCACAATAAAAGGTTATTTATTTGCCTCACGGCCGGTTTCGGGCTTGTTCCCATCCTTAGGTGTTTATATATTCATGTACATGTTTATACTGCTGGAGATCACTGCATAAATACAAGAAAATTCTAGAATGGAATTTTCACACTGCAGCGGAGTGTGCGCTGATATGAAACTTCCTGGCAGATTAAAACTGTGTGCCGGACCGATACTCGAACTCGGGACCTTTGCCTTTTGTGGGCAAGTGCTCTACGATGGTAGACTCGAACTCGGGACCTTTGCCTTTCACGGGCGAGTGCTTCTGTAAAGTTTGGAAGGTAGGAGATGAGGTACTGGCAGAATTGAAGCTGTGAAGATGGGTCGTGAGTCGTGCTTCGGTAGCTTTGTCGGTGAGCACTTGCCCGCGAAAGGCAGAGGTCTCGAGTTCGAGTCTCCGTCCGGCACACAGTTTTAATCTGCTAGGGAGTTTCATATCAGCGCACACTCCACTGCAGAGTGAACATTTTATTCTAGAAATATCCCCGAGACTGTGGCTAAGCCATGTCTCCGCAATATCCTTTCTTTCAGGAGTGCTACTTCTGCAAGGTTCGCAGGAGAGCTTCTGTAAAGCATGGAAGGTAGGAGACGAGGTACTGGCAGAAGTACACCTGTGAGGACGGGCCGTGAGTCGTGCTTGGGTAGCTCAGTTGGTACCACTTGCCGGCGAAAGGCTAAGGTCCCGAGTTAGAGTCTCGCTCCGGTACACATTTTTAATCTGCCAGGAAGTTTCATACAAGAAAATTATTTGCTGGTGATTAAACAGATACAAGTGGGACAATTGTAAATGGCAAGGCAGCATTTGACGAAAATATATATCTGTACCGTACATCTGTACATACATAAAGATTGTCACTGGTAGCGGATAATTTTCTACATCCTATAAAGGAACAGTCACGGAGTTCGACAGCATCCAGTATGGATAAAATTCATCGGATAACTTTATGTTTTGGACTTGACGATATCAAAACTTCAGGAGTAGCGCAGGTAGACAGAGGAACTTGCAGTGGCGGAAAGGTGTGAGGTGGAGGTGTGGGCGTTTTGCGGCCTCGCGCCTTGTGTCAGGTATCGCGGCCGCGACACCGTCTCGGCACGTGTGGCCCGGGGTCACGCGCTGCAGCGCGCGCCTGGCTTCCGCGGAGTCTCCGCACGTGAGGAGCCCAGAAATAAAAGGGACGCCTCGTGATTTCTGAGGCGCACCACCTTCATAACTTCGCCGTGTCTCTTTCTGAAGCCGGCAAGTAACTCAGACTCTGTAAGCGTTTGTACCACTAACTAACCCATCATCGCACAGGCGGTTACACCGTGGTGAAAGAAGTCGTAGAATAGAGATATGCTCAAATACAGATTACGGTAGTATTGAAACTTCCTGGCGGATTAAAACTGTGTGCTGGACCGATACTGGAACTCGGAAACTTTGCCTTTCGCGGGCAAGTGCTCTACCTACATCTACATCCACATTTATACTCCGCAAGCCACCCAACGGTGTGTGGCGGAGGGCACTTTACGTGCCACTGTCATTACCTCCCTTTTCTATTCCAGTCGCGTATGGTTCGCGGGAAGAACGACTGTCTGAAAGCCTCCGTGCGCGCTCGAATCACTCTAATTTTACATTCGTGGTCTCCACGGGAGGTATGAGTAGGGGGAAGCAGTATATTCGATACCTCATCCAGAAACGCACCCTCTCGAAACCTGGCGAGCAAGCTACACCGCCATGGAGAGCGCCTCTCTTGCACAGTCTGCCACTTGAGTTGGCTAAACATCTCCGCAACGCTATCACGGTTACCAAATAACCCTGTGACGAGACGCGCCGCTCTTCTTTGGATCTTCTCTATCTCCTCCGTCAACCCGATCTGGTACGGATCCCACACTGATGAGCAATACTCAAGTATAGGTCGAACGAGTGTTTTGTAAGTCACCTCCTTTGTTGATGGATTACCTTTTCTAAGGACTCTCCCAATGAATCTCAACCTGGTACCCGCCTTACCAACATTTAATTTTATATGATCATTCCATTTCAAATCGTTCCGCACGCATACTCCCAGATATTTAACAGAAGTAACTGCTACCAGTGTTTGTTCCGCTATCATATAATCAACCAATAAAGGATCCTTCTTTCTATGTATTCGCAATACATTACATTTGTCTATGTTAAGGGTCAGTTGCCACTCCCTACACCAAGTGCCTATCCGCTGCAGATCTTCCTGCATTTCGCTACAATTTTCTAATGCTGAAACTTCTCTGTATACTACAGCATCATCCGCGAAAAGCCGCATGGAACTTCCGACACTATCTACTAGGTCATTTATATATATTGTGAAATGCAATGGTCCCATAACACTCCCCTGTGGCACGCCTGAGGTTACTTTAACGTCTGTAGACGTCTCTCCATCCATCCACCACAGGATCGTAGGAGAGCTTCCGTAAAGTTTGAAGGTAGGAGACGAGGTACTGGCAGAAATACGGTTGCGAGGACGGGGCGTTTGTCGTGCTTGGGTAGCTAAGTTGATAGAGCACTTGCCCGCGAAAGGCAAAGGTTCCGAGTTCGAGTCTCGGTCTGGCACACAGTTTTAATCTGCAGGAAGTTTCATACCAGCGCACACTCCGCTGCAGAGTGAAAATTTCATTACGGTAGTATTATTCAGATTACGGCAGTATCGCCGAGGCAAGGTATAAAAGGGCAGTGCATTGGCGGAGTTGTCATTTGTGCTCAGACCTATATCTACATCTACATGGTTACCCTGCAATTCACACTTAAGTGTCTGGCAGAGGGTTCATCGAACCATTTTCATACTAATTCTCTACCATTCCACTCTCGAATGGCGCGTGGGAAAAAGGTAGACCTAAATCTTTCCGTTTGAGCTATGATTTCTCTTATTTTATTATGATGAACATTTCTCCCTACGTAGGGAGGTGTAAACAAAATATTTTCGCATTCGGAAGAGGAAGTTGGTGATTAAATTTTCGTAAATAAATCTCGCCGCAAAGAAACCCGCCTTCGTTTCAATTACTGCCACCCCAACTTGTGTGTCATATCAGTAACGCTCTCACCCCTATTGCGCAATAACACGAAACGAGCTGCCCTTCTTTGCACTTTTTCGATGTCCTCCGTCAATCCTATCTGGTAAGGATCCCAAACCGTGCAGGAATATTCCAGCAGAGGCCGGACAAGTGTAATGTAGGCTGTCTCTTTAGTGGGTTTGTCGCATCTTGTAAGAGTTCAGCCAACAAAGCGCAGTCTTTGTTTCGCTTTCCCCATAGAATTATCTGTGTGGTTCTTCCAATTTAAATTACTCGTAATTGTAATTCCTAGGTATTTAGTCGAATTGACAGCCCTTAGATTTGTGCGATTTATCGTATACCCAAAATTTATCGGATTTCTTTTAGTACCCATGTGGGTACCTGCTAATTGTCAGTTTTCGCACCATACAGAAATTCTCTCTAGATCATTTTGTAACTGGAAATGATTGTCTGATGATTTTGCTGGATGGTAAATTACAGCGTCATCTGCAAACAACCTAAGCAGGCTGCTCAGATTATCACCTAGATCATTTATGTAAATCAGGAACAGTAGAGGGCCTATGACACTACATTGCGGAACGCCAGATATCACTTCTGTTCTACTCGATGATTTACCGTCTGTCAGTACGAACTGTCACCTCTCTGAGAGGAAATCACGAATCCAATCACATAACTAAGATGATACTTCATATGCAAGCAATTTGATTAATAGTCGCTTGTTTGGAACGGTTTGAAAAGCCTTCTGGAAGTCTAGGAATATGGAATCGATCTGAGATTCCATGTCGACAGCACTCATTACTTCATGGGAGTAAAGAGCTAGCTGTGTTGCACAAGAACGATCGTTTCTGAATCTGTGTTAGTTATGTATGAATAAGTCATTTTCTTCAAGGTGATTCATGATGTTCGGGTAAAGTATATGCTCCAGAATCCTACTGCAAATTGAGGTCAGTGATATGGATCGGTAATTAAATGGGTTACTCCTATGAAGTCATCAGATGATCAAAACGACTTGCAAACTGATTTAGATAACATATCTATATTCTGCGAAAACTGGCAATTGACCCTGAATAAAGAAAAGTGTGAATTTATTCACATGAGTAATAAAAGAAATCAGCTAAATTTTGATTACGCGATAAGCCACACAAATCTGAAGGCTGTAAATTCAGCTAAATACTAAGGGATTACAATTTCTAATAACCTAAATTGGAACGACCACATAGATAATATTGTGGGTAGAGCAAACAAAAGACTACGAGTCAATTGCAGAACACTTAGAAGGTGCAACAAGTCTACAAAAGAGACTGCTTACAATACGTTTGTCCGTCCTATTCTGCAGTATTGCAGCTCTTTTTGTATTGTCGCGAAACAGGGGAGATAGTGTCACAGACATGATACTTGAATTGGGGTGGCGATCGTTAAAAATAGGCGTTTTTCGTTGCGACGGGATCTTCTCATTAAATTTCAATCACCAGTTTACTCCTCCGATTGCGAAAATATTCTGTTGGCACTCTCCTACATAGGGAGAAATGATCATCACGATCAAATAAGAGAAATCAGGTCTCGCACAGAAACATTTAAGTGCTCGTTTTTCCAGCGTGCCGTTCGAGAGTGGAACGGTAGAGAGACAACTTCAAGGTGGTTCATCGAACCCTCTGCCAGGCACAAGAGTAATCACTATCTAGATTTCCTTTCTTGAATATTGGTGGTTCATGTAAAAAGGTGTGGGACGTGATTGCGGCAGCACGACGGGAATTAACAGACTTTCAACGCGGAATGTTAGCGGCAGCTAGACGGCTGGGACATTCCATTCCGAAGATCGTTACGCATTTCAATATTCCGAGATCCACAGTGTCAAGCCTGTCCGAGAATATCAAATTTCAGGTATTGCCTCTCACCACCGAGAACACAGTTTCCGACGGCCATCATTAAAGAATGAGAGCAGAGACGATTGCGTAGAGTTGTGAAAAGTACGACGAACGGATCCGTTAGAACAGTTTGGCGAAATTTGGCTTTAATGAGCTATGGCAGCAGACGACCGAGGCGAGTACCAATGCTGACAGTATGACATCGCCTGGACCACCTCCGCCGACAGCTATGGCCGAGCGGTTCTAGGCGTTTCAGTCTGGAACTGCGCGACCGCACGGTCGCAGTTTCGAATCCTGCCTCGGGCATGGATGTTTGTGATGTCTTTAGATTAGTTAGGTTCAAGTGTAAGAGGTCCATGATTAAAGAATTTGTTGCTAGCGCTCTCGAGCTGATGTAATTTCGATGGATTGCTCACGTGCTGCCTGCGATATGTAAGCTGTAAGAGAATCTGAGACCAAAGAGCAGTGATGACTGCAGTAGGAACTGTGTGGCAGTAGAAGTAAGTAGTTGCTAGCAGTCTGGTGTTGGCTGGCCCGGTCGTGTGCAGCGATGGCGGAGCCTGAGCGTTGTAGTATAAAGTAAAAGCAGCCCCACGCATATGTAGTATTGTTATATCAAGTCCCATGTAAATGTTTTTTTAAAAATTCGCTGAATAAGAATCTGGCCGATAGATTTGTCGTATATAAAAGGAAAGAACTGATTTTTCTTTTCAATAATCGGGATGACCAAGGATCGCAGAAATTAGTAAATTCTTTAAATTGAAATGAATGATTGTCAAAGTTACTTTTTATGAGAAAGATTCTTATTAAGCGATTTTTTTTAAAACATTTACATGGGACTTGATATAACAATACTACATATGCGCGAGGCTGCTTTTACCTTATACTACAACGCTCCCCTCCACTGGGGGGGCAAAAATTAGGCTGCGATGGTGAGTCAATTGGACTTGCCATGAGCAAAAAATTTTTCTATAATCTATTTATTTACTTTGTCTACAGTCACAAAGTATATACCTCACTGATAAGTGCAGAACATATTAAGAAATTAAATAGAGTGCACATGCACTGAGTACAAAACATATTCAGAAATGACAAAGTATATACGCAATGAGTACAAAATATATTAACAAATGATATAAAGTGCACACGCACTGTAAAAGTGTTTACCATTTTACAAGAATTTAAACAAATTGAGAAATGAAATAAAGTGCACACTCACTGTATAAGTCTTTAGCATTTTTTACAAAAACTTAATATATTAATAAATGAAATAAAGTGCACACACACTATAAAAGTTTTTAGCAATTTGTAACTACTGAATTTATTAAGAAAAGAAATAAAGTGCACACGCACTATAAAAATCTTTAGCATATTTAGGACAACTGATCATATTAACAAATGAAATGAAGTGCACACGCACTGTATATGTCTCTATCGTTTTACAAGAATTTAAACGCACTGTATAAGTCTTTACCATTTTATAAGAACTAGGAAAGGAATGGGAAGGATTGCATCATGGTTGTAGCAGAGTAGGTTGTACGAAGCTGCACTGGAAGTCCATATCTTTCTGCAGAAGCACAACACCAAGTGAGACAATCTGAAGTTCTCTTCCCTGAAGTATTTATCAGTGTAGCCAAGAGACTGAAATGTTGTATTAATATTCAATGTTATCATTTTGGTAGTACATTAGGTACACCAAACAGTAGAACCATAATAACATCTCCATCGTTCAAGGTGGTGGACAGCTTGATATGTCAACACCATATTCTTGTAGAATCCATACTCTTACAGCAACGTAGAATTAGTGCAAAAACCAATATAGTGCTCCATGATCATGAGGATGGACAGGAAAAACAGATATTGCAGTAATTGCTGGTAATTAGGTCAGAAGGTGAAGGACACATTAAGTCTTATGCTATTCATCATAGAATTACACTAGTGTATCAACCAATCTGAATAATTATTGGCATTCATTGGCTATTTACACAGTATTTAAGTAGTATGTTTGGAGTATTATAGAACATTATTCATAAGTCATCTAATTACAGTAATTAGTGGCATGTCATCTCATTATAGAATCATTAGCACCATAAGACATCTCATTACAGTAATCAGTGGCATTCATCGTCCACATACAAAGCATTTTTTTGCATTATTCAGAAGTCATCATTCAAAGCAAGACTTAATTAATGGCATAGCATTTATGCATAAGTCATCATATTACAGTAATCAGTGGCATTCATTGGCCAGCTACAAAGTATTCATATAGTGTTACAAAACATTATTCAGTGTTATTCACAAGTCATCATTTAAAACAGGAGTCACTGAGTGTAGCATCAAGCTGCTAGTGTTTATATACGATATCATGTAAGTGACATAAGACACATTTAAAATGTAAGACATTGGAACTATTACTCGAGGTCGGTAGTCCAATAATACATAGACATAATGGAATCAATACACAGAAAAATTTGAATTTTATTTAAGACTAAAAATATATCTTAAACTGGTAGCATTATTTAGTTGTATACTGGTAATAGTTGGGACTGGTTTTCTTTTGTGCTAGCAATGTAATGCGTTGGGATCGATAATTGCTGGGGCATGAAAATATTTGCTTTTGACTTATTGCTGGAAATAAGAATTAATAACGTCATTTGTCATGAGTTAGCTGTAGCAAGATTATGAAACAAGTAGAGTATATGTGATCACATTCATAAATGATAGACACAACTGGGTAAAAAAATGCAAGTACTAGAACAGGTTTAATAACTAACTACTTATAGCATATTATGTCACGAAAAGCTTCTCGTGGAAAAAATACAAAATGGATTATTGAGCTGAAAGAAGAAATGCATATTATGCTGAAAAATAGTGAACTTCGAATTAACAGGTAATGAAACGTGTACTTAATATGTATGTACTCTAGCTGTCTTTTCCAAAACATTCAGACATTATACTATGCGACATAAGACGTACTGTCAAAAGGAACTGCAACAAATACTTAAATAACTACATAGCATTTCTTAACTAACAGTAAATATACAAACTTCATCATTATCGTCATCTGCAAAGAAAAACTTCATTATTCATGTTACCATAACTTCATTACTATCATCATCTGCAAAGAAAAACTTTATTATTCATATTAGCATATCCTTCATATAACTATTCATCATCATTTACTATCATCTGTAAAAAATAGACACTTCATTATGCATATTCATATTACCATTTACTTCATACAACTATTCATTATCATTCATTACTCCATATAGTATAGAGTTTCTTACTTCTAGCATATTTCATCACTAAAATATACATCTGTAGTTCTGTCTGACAGTCTGCATCAATCGCCTTGTATTCTGAAAGAAAAATAATTAGTCAAGACTGCTATCATACGATGTGTACAGTATATTCTGGTTAATGCTTGTTAATTCTGATCCATTTACTCTTCATGACAAGATTTTGCATTTTCTTTCCTTCATTCTGATGGTAAAATTTCCATTTCATAGTAAACCACTGTGGTTGTTTAATTCATTTCTTTTACACGGTATTGCTTTCTGAAAAATGATGAATAAGGATTAATATCTTGCATTTAATCACATACTCATTAAATGAAAACTTGTTTCTAGTGATATAATTAAGCCTACAGCATAGCATGACAGAAAACGTATTAGGTCAAAAACATAGACAGTTTTTAGGTGCATAAAATATATACACAGTTTCATAATGTAGTAGCAAAAAATGTAGAATAGTCAAGATGTTAAGATATCATAATGCAAAATATCAATGTCAACTGGTGTTTGTTACATCTTAAACATTTCATAGTGCATACAGACAAAAATTCTACTTTCGACAGGAAAACACTCATACATACACAAAAAATCGAAAATGTGCACGGTCTGATATATAACGACAAGAAAAGCGACCTGCTATCCTTACCTTGCCGGGCACTTACCAGGAAAAAAAATCATCAGTAAGTGTTCATATCAGTAACTGGAAAAGGCATTACAATGTGATAAATCATAAAGTATGTTCATTCAATAAAGGGTTTAATATTGGAGACATGGTGTTGCCTCTGCTTTTTCTGGTTCTCAAAGTTTCAACATGTACCACATTGGGATGAGGAATGCTGCGAATTCTGTATGGATCTGCGTATAGAAGTTCAAATTTACTACATCTACTCTTTCCTCTGTTGGATAAATAGTGTGTGCGTACTAATAACTTCTGTCCAATGTGAAAGCCACGGCGTGTACAAACCTGTTTTTTCTGTCTTCTCCGGCGCTCTGCGGCACGTTTGATGTTGTTGAGCGCAATCTCAATTATTTCATGGTGGCGTAGTCGACGAGATGTAGGAAAGGCTACTAATTCTTTAATTTTGTTAGGTGGTTCAACATTTTTCAATATAACAGTCGGAGATAGCATAGTAGATTCATTTGGTATGGAGTTAATTACATCCTGGAATGAGCGTATGTGTGTATCCCAATCAATATGTCTTTTATGGCAGTACATTCTACACAGTTTACTAATTTCTTTCATCAGTCGTTCACAAGGGTTCGAAGAAGCGTGACACTTGGATATATAGATCGGAGAAATGTTTCTAGCTCGTAACATACGTGTCCATATCGCAGGTCGAAATTGTGGTCCATTGTCGGAAATTACTTTCAATACATGCTCTACATGAAATAAAAAATGTTTTCCAAATGCGTTCGAAATAGATTTAGCAGGAGCTTTGCGTAACGGAGTGAAGGTAATAAATTTCGAAGTGAGTTCAACAGCGACAAAGATGTAACAAAAACCTCTATTTGATCGGGAAATCGGACCAAAAATGTCTACAGAGGCCATGTGTCTCAATTTAACAGGTACGATGGGGTGTAACGGAGGAATATGTGAAGTCGTGTCTGATTTAGCTTTCTGGCAGATTTTGCATGACGCTAAAACTCGTCGAATACGTTTCTCCATGTTGGCAAAATAACAGTTCTGTCTCAGTATAAGAAAACATTTTCTGGTTCCATAATGTGCGTAACTCAAATGAGTACACCAAATTAATTTGTTAACAAGTTCGTCAGGAATGCAAAATAACCAGTTGTTGCCGTCAGGGTGAGAGCGGCGGAACAGAATGTTATTGTGTACCGTGTAATGGTTTCTAATGGTAACGTTATTCTTATCTTGCCAAAGGTGTTTAATTTATTTCCATACGTTGTCCTTACTCTGCTCTTGTGCTATTTCTCGTAATGACGATGAAATGAAATTTTCAAATGCGACATGTTGAATATACATGAGGCTAGAATTTGCTTAGCACAAGTTGGTTGCGATATCTTGCTGACTGTTGCAGAGAGAACGGGATAGTGCGTCTGCTACAATATTTTGTGTACCGGGAATGTGAACAATTGTAAAATTAAATTCCTGTAAATAAAGTTTCCATCTGCTTAATCTGTCATGTGTAAATTTAGCGGAAAGTAAAAACTGGATAGCTCTATGGTCTGTGTAAACGGTAGTATGTCTTCCATAAAGAAAATGCTAAATCAGGGAAATGCCCATACAACAAATAATGTTTCGAGTTCTGTAACAGAATAATTGCGTTCAGCAGGTGACAGAATGCGACTTGCAAAGGCGATGTTTTTAATTACTGTATTACTGTCTTCTTCAATTTCCTAAAAAATGTGTACGCCTAAAGCTGTGTTAGAACTGTCGGTGGCAATGGAAAAATTTGTAGTGAGATCTGGGTGTGATAAAAGTGGTGCGTTCAACAAAGCTTGTTTCAGATTGACAAATTCAGACTGCGCTATACGTGTAGGTGGCGAAACATTAAAGCTTGGTTGACCTTGCAGACTGCATTGTTGGTTAGGTATGCTAACCGGCTGGTTTTGATGCTGTTGCGGAGAAAACCCTCTATTGTAGCCAACATATGTTTGCTGTTGCTGATTATTATGACAATACTGATGATTAAAATTTTGTCACTTAAAATTATACTGGTAGTTCTTGCCATTTCGCGAGTGTCTAATGAAAACTATCACTTTTAGGTAAAACTTGTCATATCAGGTTTTCTTTACTCATTCCTAACCCTAAAGAGATCGATAGTTGAAGACTTGTTTTGATAGGTATAAAGGATAGTAAAAGAGAAGGCAGCAGTGCAGAAAACGAAAGAGGAAATAGCACTACTACGGCTCGGGGCCCTGTGCACGCTACGGCACATATTCATCGAAGTGTAATGAATCCCCTGAGGTCTCTTACGGCCGGCCGCGGTGGTCTCGCGGTTCTGGGCGCGCAGTCCGGAACCGTGAGACTGCTACAGTCGCAGGTTCGAATCCTGCCTCGGGCATGGATGTGTGTGACGTCCTTAGGTTAGTTAGGTTTAAGTAGTTGTAAGTTCTAGGGAACCGATGACCACAGCAGTTGAGTCCCATAGTGCTCAGAGCCATTTGAACCATTTGGTCTCTTACGCGCTGCAAATAAATTTTAGTTTCTGCATTACAGGCAATGTCGGTGAGAATTCAAATGCAAATTGTTGTATGCAGTCCAAAGGATGTATTTGTGTTCTGTCATTTTTAAATACCTTAGATTTTTTACGGATAAAAATTACTTATAACCAACGTTATCGTCTCTGAGTGTGTGAACTGGTTCAGGATTGTATGATAATCCGTTTGTCTGTGTCTTCCCGGTATCAAAGTCACGTACTTTCTGTAAATTACCTAAATTGTACTGGCTGTGTGAGAGATGTTCGGAGAGTGGCGTATGCTGTGTCGTGTTACAGGCTGAGACATTTTTCATCTCCGTCACTTCTTGCTGTAAAGACGACGCTTTTCTACGCAATGTATTTTTGGACGAACCTATCTCATTGATTGTCTGCTGTAAATTTTGGAATTCGGGTGTTTGATTGAAAGAAATTTGTGACGTATCGTCTGATTTGGTATCATTGTTATTTTCGATAACGTCAATACGATTGGCCAATTCATTAAATTTTTCAGTCAGTGCTTTTACCTGATCGTCATTTTTAGTGTCACAAACATTAATTTGTTTTTGGATTTTACGGGTAGTTTTGTTCAGTTTCTTAACGTCTGCTTTAATGGCAACGGGATCCTGTATTAATTCTAATTGTTCAAGTCTGTTGGTCACTGTCTGAAAGTCTACTGTGTGTTTGTCTGTTTTTGTTTTAAGATCGGAGATTTCATCATGCAATTCGTTGTTCAACTGTTTGATTTCGTCTGATACTGTTGCAATATTGTTGTCTACGTATGTTTTCGCCTTCGTAAACATTTTACGCTTATCTTCCTGTCTCTTTGCAGTAATTGTTTCCATGACTTGTTCCTTTACTTTGTTCTGTTCCTGTATGAGTTTACGGTAACGCGTTTCTCTGTTTTGTAGGTGGTGATTAAAACGTTCGTCAATTAGGCTGTTCGGTTGTTCGAATTTCTTCTCTACTTTCGTATCCAGTGTACGTGAAAGTTCTGCTGACATTAATTTAAACTCGTCGCGTAACTGTGTTGCGTTTTCAGAACATTGTTTAGCGACTGCACTAATTTCATCTCTAAGTAATTTAGTTGTGGCTGCAATTGTATTACTTAATTCTTGTGCAGCGGATCTAATTTCTTCACTACTATTCCTAGCACAAGCCTTAATTTCCTCACGTAATTGTTCTTTAGTACCATGACATTGCACGGCAACGGCTGCAATCTGTTCATTAATCTGTTTAAAGTTCTAATTAATTTGTCTGATCGACCTGTCGTGTTTTTCATTCGACTGTTTGGAATTGTTGTCCAGTTTTTCATTAAGTTGTTTGTTCGATTCATTAATTTGTAGCAATAATGACATAACTTGATCCATGCCGAAATTAGCTACTCTATTCTCTGTGCTGTGTGATGGTGTATCTGCTTGTGTCACGTTTTGTGTAACCATTTGGTCATTGTCTGATTCTAGAAAAGGTTTGCTAATTGGATGTGCACTGTTGGCCACTACATCGGAATCAAAAAAATCTGACATATTTGGAGTATAATGTTCATTTTCGTTAGAAACATTTATCTGTTCACAGTGTAAATTTTGCAAATCAGGTGTGTCAAACTGGACAGCGTTCATTGTAACGGAACGTGCCGCGTCATCAATTGCCGTTAAATTAAGTGTGGACATAACTGAATGTGTTTGTTCATCATCTGGAATAAAATCATTACTAGTAATCAGCACGCGCTGATTATCTGTAATTAGAGGATTATCACTATTACACTGACTGTCTCTAGTATTATCGGTCAAATTATTCGAGTCAGCTTTTTCACTCATTGCACATCGCGATGAACTGTTAGCAGTTTTTCGCGGCATTTTCACAGATCAAAGCTAAGCACAAAATCAAACAAAGACAAAGCAAAATGGAACAAATACAATTACAACAAAGAGCAATAAATTGCCGATGATCTGTGAAAGAAAGAGTGACAAATTAGTAAATGCGTTGCGCCAGATGCAAACTACTTTTGATATTAAGTAAATAAGAGCAGATATATATCTGACTACTTCTCAGAAATTCACAAAAATACGATCCTGGCCGATTGTCGACAAGTGTAACCTCCCAACAGAAAAATAATATGAATAGTATTCACATTTAGTGTAATGTCTCAAAAGTAAAAGTTCCCAAACCTCCCAACAGTAAAAACTATAACCATGACATTGACATTTAGCGTAACCTACCAACAGATAAATTCCGTAACCTACCAATAATACAATGCGACTAATCTCTCAATAAAATTGCGACTCACTTATAACCTTTCAATAATTGACTGTCAATTTAACCTGGTAAATTTTGGACGTCAGCAGTGCTGCGTCATGGCCCTGATACATCATTCTGAACAAACTGAAAAGTATTACCTTAATTAGGTCGCCGAATAACGCGTATATATCTGCTCCTATTAGAAATTTTTCTGGCGCAGCTAAGTGCAATGCTGGCCGATAGATTTGTCTTATATAAAAGAACTGATTTTTCTTTTCAATAATCGAGATGACCAAGCACCGGAGAAATTAGTAAATTCTATAAATTGAAATAAATGATTGCCAAAAGTTACTTTTTATGAGGAAGATTCTTATTAAGCGATTTTTTTAAAAACATTTACATGGGATTTGATATAACAATACTACATATGCGCGAGGCTGCTTTTACCTTATACTACAACGCTCAGGCTCCGCCATCGCTGCACACGACCGGCCCAGCCAACACCAGACTGCTAGCAACTACTTACTGCTACTGCCACACAGTTCCTACTGCTCATCACTGCTCTTTGGTCTCAGATTCTCTTACAGCTTACATATCGCAGGCAGCACGTGAGCAATCCATCGAAATTACATCAGCTCGAGTGCGCTAGCAACAAATTCTTTAATCATGGACCTCTTACACTTGAAGCTAACTAATCTAAAGACATCACACACATCCATGCCCGAGGCAGGATTCGAAACTGCGACCGTAGCGGTCGCGCAGTTCCAGACTGAAACGCCTAGAACCGCTCGGCCATAGCGGTCGGCGGAGGTGGTCCAGGCGATGTCGTGCTGTCAGCATTGGTACTCGCCTAGGTCGTCTGCCGCCATAGCTCATTAAAGCCAAATTTCGCCAAACTGTTCTAACGGATCCGTTCGTCGTACTTTTCACAACTCTATGCAATCGCCTCTGCTCTCATTCGTTGAGTGAAGGCCGTTGGAAACTGTGTTCTCCGCGGTGAGAGGCAATGCCTGAAATTTGATATTCTCGGACAGGCTTGACACTGTGGATCTCGGAATACTGAAATGCGTAACGATCTTCGGAATGGAATGTCCCAGCCGTCTAGCTGCCGCTAACATTCCGCGTTGAAAGTCTGTTAATTCCCGTCGTGCTGCCGCAATCATGTCCCACACCTTTTTACATGAACCACCAATATTCAAGAAAGGAAATCTAGATAGTGATTACTCTTGTGCCTGGCAGAGGGTTCGATGAACCACCTTGAAGTTGTCTCTCTACCGTTCCACTCTCGAACGGTACGCGGGAAAAACGAGCACTTAAATGTTTCTGTGCGAGACCTGATTTCTCTTATTTGATCGTGATGATCATTTCTCCCTATGTAGGAGAGTGCCAACAGAATATTTTCGCAATCGGAGGAGTAAACTGGTGATTGAAATTTCATGAGAAGATCCCGTCGCAACGAAAAACGCCTATTTTTAACGATCGCCACCCCAATTCAAGTATCATGTCTGTGACAATATCTCCCCTGTTTCGCGACAATACAAAAAGAGCTGCCCTTCTTTGTACTTTTTCGATGTCATCCGTCAGTCCCACCTGATGCGGATCCCACACCGCACAGCAATACTGCAGAATAGGACGGACAAACGTATTGTGAGCAGTCTCTTTTGTAGACTTGTTGCACCTTCTAAGTGTTCTGCCAGTGAATCGCAGTCTTTTGTTTGCTCTACCCACAATATTATCTATGTGATCGTTCCAATTTAGGTAGCAACAAATTCTTTAATCATGGACCTCTTACACAAGTAGTTCTAAGTTCTAAGGGACTGATAGTCCCATAGTGCTCAGAACCATTTGGACCACCTCTCCTAGGCAGGTGACCATTTCGGTTGTATTCTAGACGCCTTTGAAACTATGGCCTGGTCAGATGAGTCACGATTCCAGTTGGTAATAGCGAATGTTAGGGTTCGAGTGTGGCAAAACCCCACGAAGACACGGTCCCAGGCTGTCAACAAGGCACTGTGCAAGGTGGTGGTAGCTCCATAATAGTGTGGGGTGTGTTTACACGGGATGGACCGAGTCCTCCTCCAACTGAACCGATCTTTGACTGCAAATGGTTGTGTTAGGCTGCTTGAAGACCATTTGCAGCCATTTATGGACTTCATATTCCCAAACAACGACGGAATTTTAATGCTCGACAATGCACCATGCCATGGGACCAAAATTTTTGGCGATTTGTTTGAGAAACATTCTGGACAGTTTGAGCGAATGATTTTGCCACCGAGATCGCCCGATATGACTCCCATCGAACGTTTATGCGACGTAATCGAGAGATCAGTTGGTACACAAAACCCTGCATCGGCAATACTTTTCCATTTATGGGCGGCTCAGGGTTTGTGCAGGAGACTTCGAACGACTTGTTAAGTCCATAGCACACCGAGCCGCTGCAATATGCCGCCCGGGGTGGACGCGCGGTTTTAAGCGCCATGTCATGGACTGCGTGGGTGGGCATGGGCATGGGTGGGTGTGTTGTTCTTAGCATAAGTTTGTTTAAGTTAGCTTAAGTAGTGTGTAAGACTAGGGACCGGTGACCTAAGCAGTTTGGTGATTTAGGAGTTCACACACATAAGTCATACGCTGTACCACGCCGGGAAAAAGGAGGTATCCCATGGCTGTTGTCATCTCAGTGTCTCTATAGCTGCACTCAGGACTTACTAGGCGTGGAATTTATTTTTAACTTATAAAGCTTCTTTGTACGCGAAGTTTAAAACAGTATTCGTTGGGACATGGACGAAGTACTTGTTTGTCTCACTAACACGGGAGAAATCGACGCTGAGGTGGCAATACGAAAAGGAACTGTCACAGAGGTTTATACCCATAACACGCAGCGTCTGGCTTTATGCTTTGTTTATTGTCATGACATAACATAAGCTCACTGGGAGCTGTACACGTTTAAAGAGATATCGTAAATTGTTAGGAATAAGCGGGATTTGTCGTATAAAAAAAGCTCGCCTGCTCCACTTCCTTATCCAAATGCCCGTTTCTATGGTGTTACGCTGGAGAGAGCTAACTTTAAGCCTCCGTGCGTGAAAGGATTTTAGGAGCGAGATAATGCATGACATTCTCAATCAGAGTTACCTCGCCCCTCTCTTTCTAAATTAGTATCCAAAGAGTGAGGTAAGGCCCGATGTTCTCGAGTCGCAGCAAATCTCGCCTCATGATCTTCATTTGATTCGTGAGATCGCACAATCGTTAGTCATTTAGCCGTTCTAGTGTGTAGTGAAAGACTCAGCTGTTCTCTAGGCACTTTCATCTGTAAACAAAACGTAATCAGAATGTAATAAGTAGGGGCCCGAATCGCAAACCAAACTCAGTACATTCGGTTTTCTTAGCCAAGAAGTTAAATATAAATAAAACCTATCGAAGGAAGTAAAGCAATTTCGTTAAGTTTTTATTACACTAAGCGAAACCAATAAATCCGCATATCCTGGCCAAGTAAATGCGCTGTTAGTTTTTATTCGTAAACATAAGATTTCGGCGCTTAGTTCTACCATTGAGGTAAACTTCCGAAAATACCTTTGTCACCGAGTTAAAAAAAAAAAAAAAAACTGACGGCGCCATCCATTGGTTCTATTGTGTACTAGGAAACTAAAAGTGCTATCTGTTGGTTCTTTGGTATACTACGCAATGATGGTTAAACATCTGAACTAATAAGCTGAGCAGATGATTTTAGATACAGTATAACTTTAAATCACGATGTTTTTTTCGCGTTCCGATTTTGATTAAATAAAGTCTATATGTTCCTCAAGATGCGCTCAAGCTGCCGTGAAACCCCCACGAAAATTCATCTAGTTGAAACTTTCTGGCAGATTAAAACTGTGTGAAGGACCGAGACTCGATCTCGAGACCTTTGCCTTTCGCGGGCAAGTGCTCTACCAACTGAGTGCTTGGGTAGCTCAGTTGGTAGAGCACTTGCCGGCGAAAGGCAAAGGTCCCGAGTTCGAGTCTCGGTTCGGCACATAGTTTCAATGTCCCAGGAAGTATCATATCAGCGCTCACTCCGCTGCAGAGTGAAAAATTCATTCTGGAAACATCCCCCAGGCTGTGGCTAAGCCATGTCTCCGCAATATCCTTTCTTTCAGGAGTGCTAGATCTGCAAGTTTCGCAGGAGAGCTTCTGTAAAGTTTGGAAGGTAGGAGGCGAGGTACTGGCGGAAGTAAAGCTGTGAGGACGGGGCGTGAGCCGTGCTTGGGTAACTCAGTTGGTAGAGCACTTGCCCACGAAAGGCAAAGGTCCCGAGTTCGAGTCTCGGTCCGGCACACAGTTTTAATCTGCCAGGAAGTTTCACATCAGCGCACACTCCGCTCCAGAGTGAAAATCTAATTCTGGATTCATCTAGCTGTTTGTGAGATTATCGTGTCCAAACGGGCAAAGAGACAAACACGACGGTTTTAGATAAAGTTTTGATGAGATAATGTCTTTAGGTTGCCGCAAGCTATGCCCAAGTTATCTGTGAAAACCCCATGAATATACGTCCAGTTCATCGTCATCATTAGTGGATTTGATCATAGATGAGTGTCATGATCTCAGTCCATTATTCATTTTTTACGCAAATGAATCTCCGTCTAGAGGCCTCCTTCCACAGCGAGCTTCATCTCTTCCCAATATAATGCGAAGAGACGGGCACGACTCTTCTTCACTGGATCTCACCATCTACACTCCTGGAAATTGAAATAAGAACACCGTGAATTCATTGTCCCAGGAAGGGGAAACTTTATTGACACATTCCTGGGGTCAGATACATCACATGATCACACTGACAGAACCACAGGCACATAGACACAGGCAACAGAGCATGCACAATGTCGGCACTAGTACAGTGTATATCCACCTTTCGCAGCAATGCAGGCTGCTATTCTCCCATGGAGACGATCGTAGAGATGCTGGATGTAGTCCTGTGGAACGGCTTGCCATGCCATTTCCACCTGGCGCCTCAGCTGGACCAGCGTTCGTGCTGGACGTGCAGACCGCGTGAGACGACGCTTCATCCAGTCCCAAACATGCTCAATGGGGGACAGATCCGGAGATCTTGCTGGCCAGGGTAGTTGACTTACACCTTCTAGAGCACGTTGGGTGGCACGGGATACATGAGGACGTGCATTGTCCTGTTGGAACAGCAAGTTCCCTTGCCGGTCTAGGAATGGTAGAACGATGGGTTCGATGACGGTTTGGATGTACTGTGCACTATTCAGTGTCCTCTCGACGATCACCAGAGGTGTACGGCCAGTGTAGGAGATCGCTCCCCACACCATGATGCCGGGTGTTGGCCCTGTGTACCTCGGTCGTATGCAGTCCTGATTGTGACGCTCACCTGCACGGCGCCAAACACGCATACGACCATCATTGGCACCAAGGCAGAAGCGACTCTCATCGCTGAAGACGACACGTCTCCATTCGTCCCTCCATTCACGCCTGTCGCGACACCACTGGAGGCGGGCTGCACGATGTTGGGGCGTGAGCGGAAGACGGCCTAACGGTGTGCGGGACCGTAGCCCAGCTTCATGGAGACGGTTGCGAATGGTCCTCGCCGATACCCCAGGAGCAACAGTGTCCCTAATTTGCTGGGAAGTGGCGGTGCGGTCCCCTATGGCACTGCGTAGGATCCTACGGTCTTGGCGTTCATCCGTGCGTCGCTGCGGTCCGGTCCCAGGTCGACGGGCACGTGCACCTTCCGCCGACCACTGGCGACAACATCGATGTACTGTGGAGACCTCACGCCCCACGTGTTGAGCAATTCGGCGGTACGTCCACCCGGCCTCCCGCATGCCCACTATACGCCCTCGCTCAAAGTCCGTCAACTGCACATACGGTTCACGTCCACGCTGTGGCGGCATGCTACCAGTGTTAGAGTGCGATGGAGCTCCGTATGCCACGGCAAACTGGCTGACACTGACGGCGGCGGTGGACAAATGCTGCGCAGCTAGCGCCATTCGACGGCCAACACCGCGGTTCCTGGTGTGTCCGCTGTGTCGTGCGTGTGATCATTGCTTGTACAGCCCTCTCGCAGTGTCCGGAGCAAGTATGGTGGGTCTGACACACCGGTGTCAATGTGTTCTTTTTTCCATTTCCAGGAGTGTACTTTATGCTCCTTCCACTTGGTCTCTGATTTTGCATTGTAAAATGATACTTTTTAATCTATCCTCTTCTCTTCTCTAAATGTGCTCAGTTAACTGTAACTGGCTTTGAATGGCATTGGAACATAAAATTCTTGTAATGCTAAGTTCTTATAAATGGAAGCAGTGGTTCTTCTTTCTGTCCGTGGTACACGTAACATCTTCCATTAACATAAAATTTCGTAGCCATCAGTTCGGAATTCGTCACAAGCTTACACGGTAGAGATCTCACAGCCGTACAAGCACATCGTCGTTCTTTTGGATATGCAGCGGCTCCACCGGGTCTTAGTGAGTTTAACGGATGTGGTTATATCAAGGAGTTTTCTTGTTTCATTTCTTTATCATAGCATCCACAATACGAGGATGCTCAAACCGTCACGAATCGAGTTTAAAGCACTTTTGGTCTCGTGCGGCCCACAGGTGTACTGACGTAACATTACAGTACTTCCGTGTAAGTAATGGAATGTAACAGTTGGAGCAGACTTATAAATTAACCCGTCTAACAAATGATTCATTGTCACGATTTAGTTAACATATTTGTATAATCCCTAATAAACAAACAATCCTGGCAGATACAGAAATTAACAGCTGCGCAATTCTGCAAGTTGCTCGCCTTCAGACCTACAGTTTTGTCACAGATGCAAAAATTTCGTATCTAGTCGTATTACAACCGACACCTAACACAGTCTTCACTCTGAGGCGAGACAACATTGCCACTGGGCTAGCGAACAACTGCGACACTCAGAACTCCCTCATTTTCCTAGTCATCTCTAAGACGGATAATTCGCAATATAAGAGACAACATAAGTTAATAGTTTCTGCTTGGATTGAGCTTTCTGGACTCGGAAACATAAATTTACTAACAGGTTGTCGCCCCTTAACAGAGAATAAATCAGATTATTTAACCAAAATGACGAGAAAATATCAACTGAATATAGCAAGATAATTCTCAGCCACTCCAAGAAATAAAATTATTCTCACACTGTTGCCAAACATATTCCACGATGTTGCCACTTCTCAAGCTAGCGGACAGAAGAATAGTTCCGGGGCGATCTGCTTCTTGAGAACCTCTTACTTGTATATCATAACACCGGTCGTTTTTTTTGTTTTTTTTTTTAATCACTGAGAAGAGTAACCAAACATATTTTAAAAATTGATGCAATTGTGTGTGTGTGTGTGTGTGTGTGTGTGTGTGTTCTCCTAAACCAGTGGACTGTTTTCAACTAAACTTGGCACCCATACACTTACCGTCAGGCAAGAGTTGCTGTGGTGGTGAGAACCACCAGCCTATGAAAGCAGTGGAGGTGAAGAAATGTGGCCCGCGATGTATTAATACCCAGCCGTTCTTTATCCAGTATTTGAGGGCGAGAGCACTTAGCGACTTGCAAAAAACTAAAAAATATTTTCAAACCTTTACGAAATATTTTCTCGCTAACCCCAACAAAATGATGAAAGGAAAACTGTTTATGTTTACTGCATTTGCGCTGTTCATGCAGTACTAGCTGTTTTCGCGACACATTTTGGGGCAGTATGCACATATATCAATGAAAGTAAATGCAAATTCATGTCACTGTACGACACGCAGCTCAGGAGATATGACATCATAAATCGTGGGATGCGTGAAAAACTGCTTCGTCGTGTATGACTTTTAAATTTATTACTTCGTTGCCACTAGCTCCATCCGGAACACTTTTGCAGGCAGTATTCACGTGTACCACCTAACATACCTACAAAGTTATATCATTGTACGACTCGCAGTTAAGCAGTAATACTTCGTAAACATTAAGCACTAGGACAGACGCTTTGCAGCAAGCTCCTTCATCTCCCAGTACCTACTGCAACCTACATCCTTCTGAATCTGCTTAGTGTATTCATCTCTTGGTCTCCCTATATGATTTTTACCCTCCACGCTGCTCTCCATTACTAAATTGGTGATCCCTTGATGCCTCAGAACATGTCCTACCAACTGAACCCTTCTTCTAGTCAAGTTGTGCCACAAATTTCTCTTCTCCCCAATTCTACTCAATACCTCCTCATTAGTTATGTGATCTACCCATATAATCTTCAGCATTCTTCTGTAGCACCACATTTCGAAAGTTTCTGTTCTCTTCTTGTCCAAACTATTTATCGTCCATGTTTCACTTCCATACATGGCTGCACTCCATACAAATACTTTCAGAAACGACTTCCTGGTACGTAAATCTATATTTGTTGTCAACAAATTTTTCTTCAGAAACGCTTTCCTTACCATTGCCAGTCTACATTTTATATCCTCTCTACTTCGGCCATCATCAGTTATTTTGTTCCCCAAACAGCAAAACTCATTTACTACTTTAAGCGTTTCATTTCCTAATCTAATTCCCGCAGCATCACGCTTTTTAATTCGAGTACATTCCATTATCTTCGTTTTGCTTTTGTTGATGCTCATCTTATATCTTATATCTTGTTTCCTTTACTGCTTGCTTCATATACAGATTGAATAACATCGGGGATAGGCTACAACTCTGTCTCACTCCCTTCCTAACCACTTCTTGCCTTTCATGTCCCTCGACTCTTATAAGTGCCATCTGGTTTCTGTACAAATTGTAAATAGCCTTTCGCTCCCTGTATTTTACCCCTGTCACCTTTAGAATTTGGAAGAGAGTATTCCAGTCAACATTGTCAAAAGCTTTTGCTGGAAACGTAGGTTTGCCTTTCTTATCTTCTAAGATACGTCGTAGGGTCAGTATTGCATCACTTGGTTTAATTCATTTACATTCCATAACATTTGTTGTCTTTGATTGAAGTTCGTCTTATAATCTTTTTTTCCAGGACACTATCGATTTCGTTGAACTGATCTTTCAAGTCGCCTCTGACAGAAATAGAATGATATTGGCAAACCTTGAAGTTTATATTTCTTTTCCGTGACTTTTAACTCCCTTACCTACTTTTTCTTTGCTTTCGTTTACTGCTCGACGTTGCTTAGTTAGCACTTCCCTTTCAAGTCCTTCACACATCCAGCGGTCTGCAGTCTATGAAAAGTTTGAGATTACATTTCTCTCCTTATATTTTATCCCTGTTACCGTAACACCTGAAAAAGAAAAGATTTCATGCAGTTTCCAAATATTACTCTGGGATAAGAACGTAATGGGGATCCAACGAATGATAACATAGATGCTTTGTGTTTTCCAAGTTATTTATGACTTACGAAACCAGTGTGTCATTATGATTGTGTTTTATTGTTGCCTACAACATGAAGACAATGACGTCGAACGGCCTTTTTCGTCCTACTGCAACATCTAATGAAGGCTCATCTACAAGTATTTGTAGAATGTAATAACGGTATTAAACCAATAAAAAAAGTACTGTAGGTACAGTCTGTTATATCTACTGAGAGGTAGTTATCAAAGGACCATGACTGAGCTGTCTGAGAAGATTGGATATGAAGGATGATGGCGCAGCTTCTTCGCAATAACTGCTACGGTGAACCAGGGACACTTCAGCCTTGCACCTGTAAGGCAGTCGCCCGTTACTTCTGGACTTCCAAAGTTCACAACGTGACTTGCTTATTTCGAAATGCGAATGACGAACATCTTCGACTATAATGCTTGCATTAGCAAAGTTAAATTCATTTACGTAAGAGCTACACAGTGGTATGTGCTAAGGTAATGCCTCGCCTAAGGCTGGTACTGACACCTACATTGCCCGAGACCTCATCTTGCACCATTAAGTGGCCTCACATGTGCATCGCAAACGAAGTTGGTAGCAAGTATTATTCTTTTTGCGATACATTCCTGTGGCGATCAGCTGTCATGTGTTCTGGAGACAGGAAGGCAGAAAGTAGTGGTCTGTTTAGCAACAGACTCTTCATTTTACAAATACAGAGGGGTCCAAAAACTGTATCCACTGTTTAAAAGTCCATAACTTGCAGACTAATTAACGGAGTTGTCTCATTTTTAGTGAAAGTGTAGCTTAAAGTCCAACTTAAAGATATCACTGTAGGCATTTGAAATGGTCACCATTAACATCTACACACAAACGATGCCGCCGAACTGCAGCACGAACTACTGATTGCAACGTGTTCAGTTGGATATTTGCACATGAATGTACGATGGATTCTCGAAGTTCATCGAATGTGCGTGGCTTTTGTCGATAAACGACGTCCTTTAGTGTTACCCACAGGTAAAAGTCCAGAGGAGTTAGGTCTGGGGAACGTGGTGGATACTCCACAGCACCTCTACGGCCTATCCATCTTCCTGGTAGGTTTTCGTCGAGATTCGCCCTAACACGATTTTGGTAGTGGGCTAGGGCACCATCTTGTTGAAAGTAAACTCTTACGTCTCCATACAAGTCTCGGATGGCAGGTAAAATGGATGTCTAAAGCTTCTGAAGGTACACCTCACCGGCAACTGTGCCGTGAAAGAAGAATGTCCCAATCAAGCTTCGGTAAGACAACCACCACCACAGATTTACTCTTGGCAAATTCACGGCTTTGTCTACATGGACGTTCGGATTTTCGGCGCCCCAGTAGATGCAATTGTGGCGATTTACTGTACCATTGAGTTTGAACTGTGTCTCATCAGACCACACAATCATCTCTGCAAACTCTTCATCGTTGCGCACCATGTTAGTAAACCACTCGCAATACTCCATTCTACGATCTGGATCGTCTTCGTTCATTGCTTGTATCGATCGTGGGATGTAGCACTTCCACTCTGCTGTCTTCAAAATTCGCCGAACACTTGAACGACGCACTCCAGTTTCATGGGCACACTGTCTGAGAGACTTCTGTGGTGAGCGAGGGAATTGTTGTAACACTGCTGCTGGTCCCGGAGGAGGTTCGAGTCCACCCTCGGGGATGGGTGTGTGTGTGTGTGTGTGTGTTTGTCCTTAGGATAATTTAGGTTAAGTAGTGTGTATGCTTAGGGACTGATGACCTTAGCAGTTAAGTGCCATAAGATTTCACACACATTTGAACATTTTTGTTGTAACACACGACAGGAGTTAGCTGGACTTGTTACTGTTACAGGTCTTCGAGATCGTTGTTTGTGTACATCTTTAACAAGGCCTTCGGTTTCAAATTTGTCTCGAATGCGACGAATCGTTAAACGTGTCGGTGGCTCTGTTTGATACTCATTTCGCCATTGCCATTGAACCTCATTAATGTATTCGTACTTAAAATTCCATTTCAAAACTCACTTCCTTTCATCGAATGTAGGCCTTGCGCCAGCCATGTTCACTCGAGTAACTAAGTTGTGTGTGTGCTCAAATGTGTGTGAAATCTTACGGGACTTAACTGCTAAAGTCATCAGTCCTAGTCTTACACACTACTTAACCTAAATTATACTAAGGACAAACACACACACTCATGCCCGAGGGAGGACTCGAACCTTCTCTGGGGCGAGCCGCACAGCCCATGACAGTAACTAGGTGCAACTAAGAACAAAACACTGACTATCTGGCGACTGTCATCTGCCAAAACAAAACAACGCAATACAACGCTTGTGTGGCGATTGCCGGAACTACAAACTATTACACTACCAAAGATGAGACAACTCCGTCAGTTAGTTTGCCAGTTATGGACTTTTAAACAGTGTATACATTTTTGGACCCCTCTGTATAAGTAGATCTACGAGGAAAATGCAGTATACAGGCAGTTACGAGAAAAACACACTTAATAAAAATAGTATTAAAATAACCGACGCACCACGAACGAATTATCCGATTGTGACACACATGCGCAGACAAACAAATTATTATAATTTCAGAAATATTGGATTATTTATTCAAGTGACAGTACTTCAAAAATAATGCGTAGGTCTACCTCTGGCTCTTACGCAAGTTGTTATTTGGTGTGGGATTCATGGATAGAGATGATGGATGTCCTCCTGAGGGATATAATGCCATATTCTGTCCAGATGGCGCGTTACATCGTCAAAATCCAGAAATGGTTGGAGGGCGCTGCCCATAGCACTACAAACGTTCTCAGTTGAGGGGAGATCCATCGCCCTTGCTTGCCGAGGTAGTGACTGGCAAGCACGAATACGAGCAGTAGCAATTCTCGCCTTGTGCGGGCGGCCGTTATCTTGCTGAAAGGTAGTCCAGAATGGATTTCCATGGAAGGCAACAAAACTGGAAGTAGAATATCGTCGACGTATCGTTGTGCTTTAAGGATGTCACAGATGACAACCAAAGAGGTCGTCCTAAGAAAGGAAATGACACCCCACAAGATCGCTCCTGGTTGTCGCGTCATCTGGCGGGTGACAGGCTGCTGTCCTTCAGCTGTCTGGAGCTCCTCCCGACATGTCTTCGCTGGTAATCGGGGTTCAGTTCGAAGCGGGACTCATCACTGAAGACAATTCTACTTCATCCATTCCAGGCCGCAGACTGCTGGGAGACGCCCTGGACAGCAGTGGGCTACCAACCTCACTGTCTCTCGGCATAAAACACAACAGCCACGAGTGATCATGGTACAATTTCTTTTCACAGCAGGACCCCTTTGGTTGGCATCAACGGTACACTTACAGCACAGCGATACGTCGTTGATATCCTACGCCCCGTTTTGTTGCCCTTCATGGCAAGCAATTCTAGGCTTACATTTCAGCAAGATAACGCCTGCCCGCACAGAGCGAGAGTTTCTACTGCTTCTCTTCGCACATGGAGAGACGTCTACAGACGTTAAAGTAACCTCTGGCGTGCCACAGGGGAGTGTTACGGGACCATTGCTTTTCACAGTATATATAAACGCCCTAGTAGATAGTGTCGGAAGTTCCATGTGACTTTTCGCGGATGATGCTGTAACATACAGAGAAGTTTCAGCATTACAAAATTGCAGCGAAATGCAGGAAGATCTGCAGCAGATAGGCATTTGGTGCAGGGAGTGTCAACTGACCCTTAACATAGACGAATGTAATGTATTGCGAATACATAGAAAGAAGGAACCTTTATTGGTTGTTTATATGATAGCGGAACAAACACTGGTAGCAGTTACTTCTGTAAAACATATGGGAGTATGCTACGGAACGATTTGAAGTGGAATGATCATATAAAATTAATTGTTGGTGAGGCGGTTGCCAGGTTGAGATTCATTGGAATTGTCTTTAGAAAATGTAGTCCATCAACAACGGAAGTGGCTTACAAAACACTCGTTCGACCTATACTTGAGTATTAGTTATCAGTGTGGGATCCGTACCAGGTCGTGTTGACAGAGGAGATAGAGAAGATCCAAAGAAGGGCGGCGCGTTTCGTCACAGGGTTATTTGGTAAGCGTGATAGCGTTACGGAGATGTTTAGCAAACTGAAGTGGCAGACTCTGCAAGAGAGGCGCTCTGCATCGCACTGTAGCTTGCTGTCCAGGTTTCCATAGGGTGCTTTTCTGGATGAGGATCGAATATATTGCTTCCTCCTCCTTATACCTCCAGAAGAGATCACGAATGTAAGATTAGAGAGATTCGAGCGCGCACGGAGCCTATCCGGCAGTCGTTCTTCCCGCGAACCATACGCGACTGGAACAGGAAAGGGAGGTTAAGACAGTGGGACGTAAAGTGCCCGCCGCCACACACTGTTAGGTGGCTTCCGGAGTGTAAATGTAGATGTAAATGTCAAACCCTACCTTGGTCAGAAGGTCGCCGAATCTTTCCCCAGTTTGTAACGTTTGGACATTATGGGCAAGGCCCTCCAACCATTTCGGGATTTTGACGATCTAACGCACCCACTTGACAGAATTTGGCACTTTGTCCCTCAGGAGGACATCCAGCAACTCTGTCCATCAATGCCAAGCCAAATAAAAACTTGTGTAATGGCCAGAGGTGGGCCAACACACCATTCGCTTGCTCAGTTTTTGACGTTCTTTCAGTTGAATAAATCATCCAATATTTCTGAAATAACACTGAAGAGTCAAGGAAACTGTCACACCTGCCTAATATCGTGTACGGCCGCCGCGAGCACGTAGAAGTGCCGCAGCGCGACGTGGTATGGACTCGACTAATGTCTGAAGTAGTGCTGGAAGGAACTGATACCATAAAAACAATCGCGTAAATTTTTAATAAAAATTTGACTTATTTCAACAAATAAAATCAGTCTACTTTATGGCACCATTTGCCCAGTAACTCCACAACTAAGTTTAAACATGACTTGTCCTTTAGTCACGCTACATCCATCTCAGCTCCATAACAACTCCATTAGAACTACTTAGCAGAGCCAATCAGTTACGTAGATCAACAACAATAACGATACGGGAAGCCGCAGAGCAGCGATTTTTCGTTGTAGCGATTTTGCATCAAAAGACATTAATACACAATTAGTTAATTTATAAACATTATCAAACTATTACTGACAATAAAATACAGAATGAGAGTAATAATTTCAAATATCATAATTTAGAATTAAATTGACAGTTTGAGATGTAATTACATTTTCTGAAAAAAATTATGTAAATTTCATGTGTTATTTATATTTACGAAAATAAAATGCAAGTTCTTTTTAATTATATCGCCAAAATTATTTTGAATACCAAAATGTAATATGTAGGCTATTGATTCGCGTTGTATATTTAACTGTGTCTTATTCCACAATACATGGCAAAAAAGAATGCACTGATTAGATCCACTGCAGAATGAAGAAGATCGTTGTTATCCAACTCAAGTGTAATGTTAACAGCGCAGCAATGCAGATCGAAAGTCTTGTCCATTTTATGAACGTAGTGTGCAACATGCTCCAACAGTAGAAGTATGGAATGTCCATAACTTTTCTGTGAATATCACTAATGCCTCAAATTAAAGGAGAATGTGGGTTTCCTCAAAAACGACGTAATGAACAATAGCAATGGGCCTCCGTTTTGCAAAAGCAAGGAAGATTCTACAATTGTCACATGAGATATAACTGATTCAGTACGCCCGAAGTACGTGACCTCTCTCAAGAACTACCTTCGAGAAGTGCATAAGACCTACTGTATCTGAAATGGTTGATGGTTATTGCCTCATCGTGTTGCGCTAGTCATCTTCTCTTCAGGTTGTTGGATCAGTGCCGTTCTGCATGTCCAAAAGCGCGTGCGAGAGAGTGACAGAGAAAAGATTGAGGACGCTATTTCGTCACGGTTGTAAACATTCGGATACGTATTATTAGAGAGACACACAATCAAAACGTTTCAGTTTGAGGACGTTGTTGCACTGTACATAGACCGCAGAGCAACTCCGATGCGGGTGTATAAGCACCGGCATGTAGGCAAGTGCGTGCGGTAAATGTGGAAACGAGAACTATGGCGACGTCATTATCAAATGCGTACAAACAGGACCAACGTGTTGTGTTTCTTTTCTTGGCTGGCGAAGAAGAAGCATCGATAGGCATCCATCGGAGAATGTAGTATACGTAAGGGGCAGAACGTCTGTCGAAAACCTCCGATGAGGAATGGTGTGCCAAGGGTGCTACTTCATGATAAGGCACGTGCCCATTTCACAAATGTCGTAACGCAGAAGTTACGTCAACTCAAGCGGAACACGCTCGAACACCCGGCCTACTGTCTTGGTCTCTTCCCATGTGATTATCACTCCTTTGGTCCTTTAAAAAGAGATAACGATCCCTTTTGGACGAAGACGTGCAGCAGGCAGTTATGGACTTCTTCACGCCGCGGGAAACAGTGTTTTACCAAAGGGGCATCTTAAACTTGGTGCGTGGGTGGGATGATTGCCTCTGTGCTCAAAGCGAATTTCCTTGATTGGCACACCGATTTTGCACTGTACGGCCATCGAACGGAAAGCTTTTGATCGCCCCATATATAACTTTTAAAGGACGCAATTATAAAACAATGGAGACAGATCATCTTCTTGTCTTACTCTCCTTTCGATTTCGAAAGGATCTGAGACTTTCACCATAAATTTAATCTTGGAGTTTGTACGTGTCAGCGTCTGTTTTAAGACTGCAAATGTTTTCAGATGTAGACCTTGCTCTGTTAATACTTGGAAGACTGATACCTGGTCAACTGAGTCATAGACGTTTCCTTAAAACAAGAAATGTGTGCCGCGCGTGGTAGCCGTGCGTTCTGGGCCCCTTGCCACGGTTCGCGCGGCTACCCCCGTCGGGGGTTCGAGGCCTCCCTAGGGCATGGGCGTGTGCGTTGTCCTTAGCGTACGTTAGTTTAAGTAGGGTGTAAGCCTAGGGATCGATGGCCTCAGCAGTTTGGTCCCACAGAACTTACCACAAATTTCCAACAATTTTATAGATTAAATTTCTGCTACAACTTCTCTGATGCCTTAGGATTAGCTCCAGATTCAAGAACTGAACACGAATGGCTTGCTGTGAATCCTATCTGATATTTTTCAATTTTTGTTTCATGTTGTACCCGTGCTCTATCAAGAAGACAATGGGACAAAACTTTATTTGAAACCAATATTAGTAAGATTCCTCAGTAGCTATTTACATCTTTAATAATGGATGATATATTGTTATGAGAGATTCCACAATTATTCAATTTTTTAAAACGTTTATCATGACAGTCTCAGCTGCTAATAGTCACACTTGATAAGTGGTATTGACCATATATATTAATGACAATTTTCGTTTCTAAAAATATATATGCGGGTGAAATTGTTTCAAGATGTTGAAAGTTTAATTTTTTTAAATTGTCCCTGAGTTTGGCGAGAACAAATTGACGATATTTAATATCAAAAATTCTTAAAATTGATCCTGATTAATCACGTGTTGTGGAAAGACAAAATTCTTCAAAAAGTACACAATCAAAGCTGAAACTTCCTGACAGATTAAAACTGTGTGCCGGACCGAGGCTTGAACACGGGACCTTTGCTTCCGCGGGCAAGTGCTCTAACAACCTTTTTTTTTTTTTTTTTTTTTTTTGAAACGACCGAGACTCGAACTCGGGACCTTCGCCTTTCGCGGGCAAGCGCTCTATTAATTTATTTATTTTACATATATTTGTTCATATCACATAGGACGCCCTCCAGGCGAAAAAAAAATTATGTGGAATTACCGTCAGTAACATATAAAATAGAAAGGGAATTATAGGAATTAAAGAAAACGCCCTCCTGGCAGTACAGACAAAGCAGCATCCGCGTCCCGCCAACTTGTGGGTAGACGCACACCGAATCCCAAGGCAGTCAGGCATGTTCCAGGCACGTCTTCACGAAGAATATTGCATTTTCCGGTACATGGGACTGAGTCCTGGTATTACACACTCTCATTGAAGTCATCTTCTCATACCTGGGACACCCCAGCTGCAGGGGGGATCGAAGAAGGCACTACCCAAAAAGTTGGCATAGTACTGACGGTATCGCGGATGGTGCATGAGAAAAGTAAAGCGATCTTGCAGGAATGTCCAAAAGTCAAGAACACTCTTATCACCTTCATGGAACAAATAAGAGATCGAGAGACCTTTTATCCAGATCACAGCGTTGGTCTTCGTACTTGGGAAGTATGTCTCATCTGGGAACAGAAGAGATTTCGGTGTAATGGCATGGGGAGCCGTACGTAGAAGAAAGGCAAGCATCTTCTGAATCAGCTGCCACACCTCTGCAGAAGATCCACACATCAGTCGATGTTCGTCCGTATCAAGCGTTTGACAGCGAGGACACAGCGGCGAATCTGTCATTTTTATGGCATGTAGACGAAGTTGTGTCATGTATTTTCCATTAACGACCAAATACCAGGTCGCACGTGCGCTCGTGTCTAGGTATATATGGTGTACAGAACGCCATACCACGGGCCATGCGATCGTAGGATATCGCCTTTCCACAACATTCCGAGTGTGATTTCTCATCATGATTCGGTAAACATCACGTGCCATAGGGGGCCTGGTACTAGGCAAGTCGGCATGGACATAACTGTATTCGATGAAAAAGGTCCGGATATGTGAGAGAGGGGAAGAAATATGGGCTACTGCAACGGGTGCCACTCGAGAGGGAGGGGCCACTTCATCAATCAGGCTTCCCGATAATCCGTTTCGGCGGCGGATCCACGATTTAACCATCGTACTTACATAAAGGGCAGCTGCTCTCGCTCGGACGTTGACAAGGCCGAGGCCGCCATCTCGAGGAGGAAGTGTCACTGTGTCGTAGCGGACTTTGAAGATAAGACCCGCGCTAACAAAGTAGCCGAACGCCGCCTGAAGTCTGTGTGCCATTGCCTTTGGCATCGGTAAAATCTGTGCTAAATGGGGTAGTCGCGAGACTAGATGAGTGTTAACAAAATCCACCCTTTGTAACATGTCCAATGCTCTCAGGAGGTTGCCACGAACGTTCGTGCGGATAGCTTGAAGCAGGCGTTTGTAGTTAAATGAGATCGTGCGCTGTATATCACGCGTGAAGGTGATCCCCAAACATTTGAGCTTGTCCACTAATGGCAATGGTGCCACACTCTCAGCTGGAAGGCCTCTACCGACGGACATAGCACTAGATTTCGTCAGGTTCACACGGCTGCCCGCAGCAGCTCCGTACTGGTTGATCCACGCCAGTGCCTCTCGCACTTCATCCTCCGATAGAACCAAGAACACCAAGTCATCTGCATAGGCGCGGCAGATGAAAGAAGTCCCCCTCATTGTTATGTCTGTCAACCGGCTCCTCAAACCGTGTAATAGTGGCTCAAGGGCAATGGCGAAAAGCAGCATCGACAGCGGACATCCTTGACGGACCGACCGCATGACGTTAATAGGGCCCGCCACACGGCCATTGACCAGCACCCGCGACGTGGCACCTCGGAGAAGCCGCAAGACGAGGTGTATAAACCTGTGGGGAAAGGCCATCCGTCGGAGTACGTTTTCGAGAAAGTCATGACTCACTCTATCAAAGGCGTGGTCGAAGTCCACTGTCACTAAGGCACCACGACTGCGACAGGTCATGGTCAGGGCTATAACGTCACGGTAATCGCTGAGTGCCGTCTGAATGTTACTATCACCTCCAAAGCACGTTTGATCCAGAGAGATAACTTGAGGGACGACGCGCCTAATGCGAGCGCCAAGAATCCGGGTAAAAATCTTGAAGTCACAATTTAACATGGTCAGCGGCCGATAATGTTCCACTCCTCGACCTCCCGATGGCTTGGGGACCGGGATAAGCAAGCCTTCTACGAATTCGGGTGGGAGAGGAAAGTCAGGGTTCATCAGTTCTTCATACATCGCAGTCCAGCGTGAGCCCATGATGTCATGAAATGTGTGGTAAAACTCCAGCGGGAACCCATCTGGACCTGGGGCTTTGTTTGCCGCACCCTTATGAAGAGCATCGGCGACGTCATCAGCCGTAATTGTCGCCGTGAGAATCTCCGCAGCAGACTCGTCCAGGGTATCTGTCAAGGAACGGAGGACATCAGACATTACCGCCACGTTCCGGTCCTCTGCTGCATAGAACTCGTTGTAGTGATCCACAAAGGCTCTTACGATGTCATTCTGGGACGTCAATCGACGACCATCTGGCATGTCGAGGGCGTTGATCAGCTTTCTACGACACTGCTGCTTCTCTCGGATAACATGATGCATGGACGGGAGCTCTCCTGGTACACATTCGTGACATCTTGCGCGTACTACTGTGCCTTCAAGGCGGTGACGCATAAGAGAAATTATCTTCGCCTTAATACGTTGAATTTCAACCTGTCGTTGAACTGAGGGGGCAAGGTTTGAGAGTTCCCGGAGAATTGTGAAATAGTATTCCATGGTATGTCGGTGCCATAACATTTTATCGCGACCGTAATTCATCATAGAGCGACGTAAAGCAGGCTTGGCGCAGTCGATCCACCACCGAAGTGTTGAAGGATACGCTGGAAGGCGTCTCACACAGTTGTTCCACGTCGTCTCTACGACCTGCCTACATTCCGGATCCTTGAGATGGGCCACATTCAGCTTCCACAGGCCTCGACCGCGCCACACCTTCTGCCTCTGGAGCGAAACAGTGCAAATGTAGGCGATATGGTCGGAAAAGGCGGTAGGCCATAACTCAGCGTCAAGCGTGGCAGTTACGAGTCCTGGGGACACGTAGACACGGTCAAGACGACTTGCTGAATGGCTGGTGACGTACGTATACCCAGGCCGATCGCCATGCACGCGGTCCCAAGTATCGGTGAGTTTCAGTTCATGCACAAGCAGCTTGAGTTCCTGGCATGTGGTGAAATGGGGATGTTGGTCCTTTTGGGATAACACACAATTGAAGTCGCCGCCAAGAACAATATGATCGTAGCGTCCGACAAACAAAGGAGCGATCTGTTCTGAATAGAATCGCGACCGCTCCCGTCGCTTGGCCGTGCCCGAGGGAGCGTAAACATTGATGACTCGTACACCGTGGAAAGTCACAGCAAGACCCCTAGCCGATGGTAGGTAAATCACGTCATCTACATCAATGCCTTCCTTTAAAAGAATAGCTGTCCCACTGCCACCGTCGGCACACGGCGTGAGGTAGGAAACATAGCCATAGACATTAGGAAACGTCGCCAGGCGAACTTCCTGCAAAAGGGCAACATCTAGGTCCGACGCCCTCAACATATCACGGAGCAATTGTAGTTTGACAGGGGTGCCAATGGTGTTGACATTGATGGAGCCAATCCTGTAAGCTTGTCGTAGAATTGGGACTACAGGGACGCTCATGGAGGCACGAAGAGCAGCAGCGAACAAGAATGTTGTCCCAGTAGGCTGCACATCCCCATCCTGTAACCCTGTCGATTAGGAGTCGTGGGCTGGAGCAGCGGCATTCGCGGCTGTCTCACTAGTTGGTGTTTCGTCGGCTACATCGTCAGACCACGCAAGGGTGCGTGGATGGTGTGCGTCCAGTGGAGTACCAGCAGAGTCCGAAGGCAGTGTCACGTCGGTGGTGGAAGAGTTGTCCTGGCTCAGCTGTTGTTCAACGTCCATAGGTACAGCGCCTGGTGCATGCAAGGATGGTTGTACGTCCGACGGAGTGCAAGTTGGTGCTTCCACCACAGATTCGTCCTTCGGGGGAACAACTTGATAATTTTGATCTTCATCGTCTTGAGACTGCGTCCTGCAGGTGTCAGACGGGGCGATCCGCCGTTTCCGACGTCTCTTCGGCGACCGTTGCTTGCGCACGTGATCTTCAGTGTCCGAAGACGCCTGGGGATCCGGATGTTCAGGCACAAAAGCATCGGTAGGCACAATCATGGAGTCAAGGGCCATCCCCTGTCCTTGAGATTGCTCACCACTGCACACGTCGGGAGGAGGAGGCAAGGGCGTCGGTCCGTCCGCAACAGCCTGAGGCAGTACCGGAGACGACGATGTACCAGTAGTAGGAGCCAGTGGTGTTCGCGGTCGGGGGTCGCTATGGAGAGCTTCGACAAACGTCAGCGGTAGCGACGTCGGAGCGGTCGTGGCCGGCAGGTCCCCAGGCGGTAACTGTGTGATTCTGCGCTGCAGACAGCTGGAACGGAGGTGTCCTTCTTTGCCACATCCCGAGCATGTCTTCGGCTGTCCATCATAAATAATAATTGCACGGCAGCCACCAATATATAAGTAGGACGGCACATGTTTGGTTAGTTCTATGCGGATCTGCCGTACTCCATTGAGAACCGGGTATGTAGTGAACTGAACCCACTTCTCAGCTGTGTGGCTAATCACTTTTCCATATGGATGTAATGCAGATACCACTACCTCTGAAGGCACCTCGAAAGGGAGTTCAAAAACACGTATCGTGCGCAGTCCAAGTCCCGCATGTTCCACAGTTACGTCACCGATGTGTCCATCAGAGTGACGGAACTTAAGACCACTTCGAGTTGCATCTAGAATTTTTTCACATATGTCTTCGTTGACCAATTTCACGTATACCACACTGCTCACTATAGAAAGGTGGATGCCAACAAGATCGTTGCAGTCAATCTTGACTTCATCTCTGATAAACTGTTCGATTTCCAGTGCTTTTGGTCGGGCATGTTCAGGTGCAAAGCTAATCTTCAGTGTCGATTTTCGGTGGGCATAAGCCATTCTCTGTCGAATGAAATATAGCGCGCTAAGACGGCAGAATCACGTAAACAACTCCGCGAGCGAGCTGCGCGGCGAGGACGTAAACAAGACGTCCGTGCCGCTAGCGTGCCGAAAGGCGACTGTGCAACTAAGCTACCCAAGCACGACGCACAATCCGTCCTCACAGCTTCAATTCTGCCAGTACCTCGTCTCCTACCTTCCAAACTTCACAGAAGCTCTTCTGCGAACCTTGCAGATCTATCACTCCTGGAAGAAAGGGTATTGCGGAGACATGGCTTAGCCACAGCCTAGGGGAAGTTTCCAGAATGAGATTTTCACTCTGCAACTTCATGACAGATTAAAACTGTGTGCCGCACCGAGACTCGATCCCGAGTTCGAGTCTCGGTCCGGCAAACAGTTTCAATCTGTAGGGAAGTTTCATATCAGCGCACACTCCGCTGCAGAGTGGAAATCTTATTCTGGGGACAATTAAAGTTATAAAATAAACATGAAAGCACAACAACATGCTTGTGACATCATTCCATGATATCTAGCATTATTCTACATCCAATATGTCTTTCACGCAGTCTATTGTTACATTTTGACACCACACAGTAGCCGCGGGGGGTGGCCGCGCGGTTTGAGGCTGCATGTCACCTATTGCGCGGCCCCTCCCGCCTGAGGTTCGAGTGCTATCTCGGGCATGGGTGTCAGTGTTCTTCTCGCCATAAGTTAGTTTAAGTAGTGTGTAAGTCTCGGGTCCGATGACCTCAGCAATTTGGTCCATTAGGAATTCACACCTCATTTGTACATTTTTGCACCACACAGTATCTGTACTTTTTTCCTCCCCCTGCCTTCCTCCCTCCCTTACCCACCATTCATGTAGATGGGCTCGTATGATACATTGTACTGTATTGTATGTTAACCTGGGACCTAGAAACGACGGGTAGGCTCCGTCCCCGCCGCAGCCGCAGTGGTGCACAACCCCACGACGACTACCGCAGTCCACTTCACTTCCCCGCCGCCCCACACCGAACCCAGGTTTATTGTGCGGTTCGGCTCCCGGTGGACCCCCCAGGGAACGTCTCACACCAGACGAGTGTAACCCCTATGTTTGCGTGGTAGAGTAATGGTGGTGTACGCGTACGTGTAGAACTTGCTTGCACAGCAATCGCCGACAGTGTAACTGAGGCGGAGTAAGGGGAACCAGCCAGCATTCCCCGAGGCAGATGGAAAACCGCCTAAAAACAATCCACAGACTGGCCGGTTCATCGCACCTCGACACAAATCCGCCGGGCGGATTCGTGCCGGAGACCAGGCGCTCCTTCCCGCCGGCAAAGCAGTGCGTTAGACCGCACGGCCAACCGGGCGGGCTCGTATGATAGCTAGTGGGTTTAGTAAACTGCTAGATGCCATGTAATGTACTGCTGCGCTGCTACCTTTATTTTACAGCTCTATGTTCTTTTTGCAGTGGCTCTGCTACCGCGTGTCCTGACTGCAAGACAACACTGCCCGGCCTACGGTTCTTGCACGCGGGGCGGCTCACTTGAGTTGACAGCTTGTTGACTACGACTTGTCTCGCTAGGCGACCGTTCTCAGACCAGGCGGCGCCGCTGCTAGCTGGTCCAGTGCTGGCTCCGGGGTGTGGCCGCTTCGCTGTCGCACGCTGTTCTGGACTCTCATTCGCTGCCACTCACAGTTGCTCGCTGCCTCGCGCTGGCGCTACGCTCGGGTCCTTTGATGTTTCGCGAGTTCTTAGCCTCGGTGGAAACATATCACCAGCTCTGGTGCCAACTGCCAAGCGGGACGGGAATTAAACTGTGTCGTATGCCTCTAAACCAGTGTTCCCTCTAAAAAGATAGGCAGTGAAATGCAGAACCCCTGTCAACACAGGATTCCAGCATGTGCTCTATGAACCAGATAGATAAAACACCTCTGCCCTCAGGACATGCAGTAGACGGCATTTAATAATGTCGTGTGGCTAGGGCAAGTAGGTAAAAAAACGATGGCTAGTAGAAATCCTTGGGTAACAGAAGAAATATTGAATTTAATTGATGAAAGGAGAAAATATAAAAATGCAGTAAATGAAGCAGACAAAAAGGAATACAGACGTCTCAAAAATGAGATCGACAGGAAGTGCAAAATGGATAAGGAGGGATGGCTAGAGGACAAATGTAAGGATGTACAGGCTTATCTCACTAGGGGTAAGATGGACACTGCCTACAGGAAAATTAAGGTCACCTTTGGAGACAAGAGAACCACTTGTATGAACATCAAGAGCTCAGATGGAACCCAGTTCAAGGCAAAGAAGGGAAAGCAGAAAAGTGGAAGGAGTATATAGAGGGACTAAGGGACTATACAAGGGCAATGTGCTTGAGGACAATATTATGGAAATGGAAGAGGATGTAGATGAAGATGAAATGTGAGATACGATACTGCGTGAAGAGTCTGACAGAGCACTGAGTCGAAACAACGCCCCGGGAGTAGTCAAAATTCCTTTAGAACTGCTGACAGCCATGGGAGAACCAATCCTGACAAAACTCTGCCATCTGATGAGCAAGATGTATGAGACAGGCGAAATACCCTCAGGCTTCAAGAATAATATAATAATTCCAATCCCAAAGAAAGCAGGGGTTCACAGATGTGAAAATTCCCGAACTACCAGTTTAATAAGTCACAGCTGTAAAATACTAACGCGAATTCTTTACAGACGAATGGAAAAACTGGTAGAAGCGGACCTTGGGGAAGATGAGTTTGGATTCCGCAGAAATGTTGGAACACGTGAGGCAATACTAACCTTACGACTTACCTTAGAAGAAAGATTAAGAAAAGGCAAACCTACGTTTCTAGCATTTGTAGACTTAGAGAAAGCTTTTGACAATGTTAACTGGAATACTCTCTTTCAAATTCTGAAGGTGGCAGGGGTAAAATACAGGGAGCGTAAGGCTATTTACAATTTGTACAGAAACCAGTTGGCAGTTATAAGAGTCGAGGGGCATGAAAGGGTAGCAGTGGTTGGGAAGGGAGTGAGACAGGTTTGTCGCCTCTCCCCGATGTTATTCAATCTGTATGTTGAGCAAGCGGTAATGGAAAGAAAAGAAAAATTCGGAGTAGGTATTAAAATTCATGGAGAAGAAATAAAAACTTTGAGGTTCGCCGATGACATTGTAATTCTGTCAGAGACAGCAAAGGACTTGGAAGAGCAGTTGAACGGAATGGACAGTGTCTTGAAAGGAGGATATAAGATGAACATTAACAAAAGCAGAACGAGGATAATGGAATGTAGTCAAATTAAATCGGGTGATGCTGAGGGAATTAGATTAGGAAATGAGACACTTAAAGTAGTAAAGGAGTTTTGCTGTTTAGGGAGTAAAATAACTGATGATGGTCGAAGTAGAGAGGATATAAAATGTAGACTGGCAATGGCAAGGAAAGTGTTTGTGAAGGATATAAAATGTAGACTGGCAATGGCAAGGAAAGCGTTTCTGAAGAAGAGAAATTTGTCAACATCGAGTATAGATTTAAGTGTCAGGAAGTCGTTTCTGAAAGTATTTGTATGGAGTGTAGCCATGTATGAAAGTGAAACATGGATGATAAATAGTTCGGACAAGAAGAGAATAGAAGCTTTCGAAATGTGGTGCTACAGAAGAATGCTGAAGATTAGATGGGTAGATCACATAACTAATGAGGAGGTATTGAATAGAATTGGGGAGAAGAGGAGTTTGTGGCACAACTTGACAAAAAGAAGGGATCGGTTGGTAGGACATGTTTTGAGGCATCAAGGGATCACAAATTTAGCATTGGAGGGCAGCGCGGAGGGTACAAATCGCAGAGGGAGACCAAGAGGTGAATACAGTAAGCAGATTCAGAAGGATGTAGGTTGCAGTAAGTACTGGGAGATGAAGAAGCTTGCACAGGATAGAGTAGCATGGAGAGCTGCATCAAACCAGTCTCAGGACTGAAGACCACAACAACAACAAATGATATGCCCTGTAGTATTACAGGTAACTCTAAAATATTTCTGTATGCTGATTACACTAGCTTGGTAGTAAAGGATGTTGTATGCAACATTGGCTCGGTTTGAAATACTGTAGTACATGACCTCAGTTCGTGGATTGTAGAAAATAAACTAACGCTAAATTACAGTCTTAGTTTTTACAGTTTCTAACACTTTTTAACAAAACCTGACGTTTTAATTTCACAGAACGGGAATATCATTAGTGAAACCGAACAGTTCACATTTCTAGCTGTCGTGGTAAACCCACGTTCAGGATCTTGTTCAAAGACTTAATGCTGCCATTTTTACTATTCGAACGGTATCGGAAGTGAGTGATAGTTCGACACGAAAATTAGTCTACTTTGCTTATTTTCATTCGCTTTTGTCGTATGGTATTACATTTTGGGGTTCTTCCCATTCTAAAAGGATATTTTTGGCTCAGATACGGGCGGTTGGGGCAATAAGTGGTGTGAGCTCACAAACCTCTTGTCGACCTCTTTTCATGAGTCTGGGTATTTTGACATTGGCCTCTCAATACGTATATTCCTTATTGTCGTTTCTTGTTACCAATATTAGTTTATGCCAAAGAATAACCAGATTTCACTCAGTTAATACTCGGCAGAAATCAATCCTGCATTTAGAGTGTACTTCCTTAACTCTTGTGCAAAAAGGTGTGCAGTATACTGCTGCACCCATTTTCAATAAGCTGCCACTCGAATTCAAAGGTCTTAACAGTAATCCACGGGCTTTCAAATCGAAACTGAAGAGTTTCCTCATGGGTCATTCCTTCTATTCTGTCGAGGAATTCCTTGGAAAATTAAGCTGTTTCTTATTGTAATGCTGATAGCGTTTACTTAAACTCATGGACTAACTTTTTGCGGGTTCATGAACATTTACTTTTAACTGTTATTGCTACTATAACATCCCAGCTCCTCCACCAAATTATAACATCCCAGGACTTTCTGCACCAAATTATAACATTTCAGCTTCCTCAACCAAATTAAAACGTTGCATTAGGAGGTGTCTGCTTCGTGCAAAAGGTCTTGAGTTCATATTGACGACAACAAGTAATTCTTCATTACAGACGTTTATTTACAAACAGAACTGACAGACTTCACAGACTCAACAACTGACTCTCAGAGCTAACCGCACTGCATATCCGAACTGGCAACTCCTAGGTGTACTAATATCCTTCCAAACAATGAGAGTCTTTGACAATGCTTTGTTCACAATACGATAGCAATTCACGACTTAAAACTAAATTAGACATTACAGAATTTTAGTACAGATGAAAGTAAGTAAAAGGATCAGTACATATAAATTCTTACAAGCGTAATTTCCAAATAGATTTTATAACATTTTTCTACCAGCTTCTGGATAATCTTCACCAGATTTGTACCGATGTTTCCAGAAATATCTTGACATTTGATTCTGAATATTTCTTGAGTGATTTAGAACAACTATTTATATGTAAAATGATTTAAATCGTGTTTCAAAACGTAAATAAATCCCTTCAGCAATATTTCTTGATACAAATCGTCTTTCGAAACTAGGCCATGAAACAGCTTTCACAAGTTTTCGCATTTTTGCGATCATAATACAGAAACTCTCCATAGAAAGCTCCAGAAGTGCGCATCAAACGCTCATTCACAGACTTTCTCTTTAGCTGGTGAGTTTTTAAAAGTATCTTGTCCATATTATACGAGATAATTTAGCTCAAAACTGATGATTTATACAATTAATCAGAGCTACAGCAAACAGTGAGTCTTTCTTTTACAAAATGAAATATAATTACAAAATTGAATGAAAATAGGTTACTAACACTAATATATATTTACATTAATTCTATTTTTGTTCTTTCTGTGCAAAATGTCCTAATATTGACACAGTACAATATTTAAACGTCACCAAAGTTTCCCTTTACATTTTGCATATCTGTATCGACATCCCCTAAAAGTCTACAGTATCGAATACTTCAATATGTCCCAATATGTCCTGTAATGTTACACTACTATGTTGTAATTTCATGTACTGACACGTTCCATGACCTTGGAGATTTACTCCTCAATTTGGTCCTACGGAACTTGACGTGTAAATAAGAAATAATAAAGAAAATCAGGTGTGCTCCAGGGAGTTGTGACAGCACGACTGTATACATAAGAGATCTGGCGAACAGGGTGAGCAGCAGTCTGAGGCAGTTTGCTGGTGATGCTGTGATGTACAGGAAGATATCGTCGTTGAGTGGCTACAGAAGGATACAATATGACTTATAAGGAATCCCTTGAGTGCGAGGTCGCAAAAGGCCAATGATGTTTACGGCATTCAACGCCTCGCAAATTGTCTACCATGGAACTAAAATATTGGTTGCTAATTGGAGGTATCCAATGGTGAGCACAGCGTGAGTCTACGGAGCGTAGTTAAACTGCTTAGTCGACGAGTAACTCGGCAACAGTGCTACAGAGCAGGTGGCCATGACACAAAGCAGTGCAATAGCCACTGTAAACAAAGCGAACATTGTATTATATCTACAACAACAGTTGCCGAAGGGGACATTTCATCAGAAAGGACCCCAAGGAATTTCGCAGAGTGAAAGAAGTGGCAGATGAAATATTAGCGTTTCTGCAAGTTGAGTCGTGAGTAGTACAATGATGACTATACGTGCTGAACAAGTGAAAGTTATACTGAAAAAGGTGTCGAGCCATGTACACTATGTGATCAAAAGTATCCGGACACCCCCAAAAACATAGTTTTTCATATTAGGTGCATTGTGCTGCCACCTACTGCCAGGTACTCCATATCAGCGACCTCAGTAGCCATTAGACAACGTGAGAGAATGGAATGGGGCGCTACGCGGAACTCACAGACTTCGAACTTGGTCAGTTGATTGGGTGTCAGTTGTGTCATACGTCTGTACGCGAGATTTCCAAACTCCTAAACATCCCTAGGTCCACTGTTTCCGATGTGATAGTGAAGTGGAAAGGTGAAGGGACACGTACATCACAAAAGCGTACAGGCCGACCTCTCTGTTGACTGACAGAGCCCGCCGACAGTTGAAGAGGGTCGTAATATCTAATAGGCAAACATCTATCTAGGCCATCAAACAGGAATTTCAAACTGCAGCAGGGTGCACTGCAAGTACTATAACAGTTAGGCGGGAGGTGAGAAAACTTGAATTTCATGGTCGAGCGGCTGCTCATAAGCCACACATCACGCCGGTAAATACCAAACGGCGCCTCGCTTGGTGTAAGGAGCGTAAACATTGGACGATTGAACAGTGGAAAAACGTTGTGTGGAACGACGCATAACGGTACACTATGTGTCTACCCGATGGCAGGGTATGGGTGTGGTGAATGTCCGGTGAAACGTCATCTGCCAGCGTGTGTAGTGCCAACAGTAAAATTCGGAGGCGGTAGTGTTATGTTGTGGTCGTGTTTCTCATGGGAGGGGGGCGGCGGGGGGGCTTGCAGCCCTTGTTATTTTGCGTGGCACTATCACAGCACGGCCCTACACTGATGTTTTAAGCACCTTCTTACTTCCCACTGTTGAAGAGCAATCCGGGGATGGCGATTGCATCTTTCAACACTATCGACCACCTGTTCATAACGCACTGCCTTTGGCGGAGTGGTTACACGACAATAAAATCCATGTAATGGACTTCCCTGGACAAGTCTTGACCTGGATGCCATAGAACATCTTTGGGAAGTTTTGGAACGCCGACCCCGTGCCAGGCCTCACGGACCAACGTCGATACCTCTCCTCAGTGCAGCACGCCGTGAAGAATGGGCTGCCGTTCCCCAAGAAACGTTTCAGCACCTGACTGAACGTATGCCTGCAAGAGTGCAAGAGTGGAAGCTGTGAACAAGGCAAAGGGTGGACCAACACGGTACTGAATTCCAGCATTACCGATGGAGGGCGCCACGAACTTGTAAGTCATTTTCAGCTAGGTGTCCGTATACTTTTCATTACGTGGCGCAGTTTGTCATTCTTGTCGACAATAGTTGTCCAAGGAGCAGGTACTTAACATAATTACGTACATATTTAAAAAAAAGAAAAACAATTATGGACACATTTCAACTATGTCCGCAGCAATATGACGGTGTAGTGCATAAGAAAAAACCATGGATATTCAAGGGACGACAAGGCACACTTGTTACATAATGTGCTGTTTGTGCGTTTCAAAGATGCTCGATGCAGTTTACAGGATATGCATGATAGTGACCTACTACATTGTGCACGTCAAATTGCGCGCGACATAGATTACAGTGATTTGAAGAGAAGCAGTGGATGGCTCCATAACGTTAGACAGTGCTATAGAACTGGAAGACGTAGAATAAAGTAATTGTAAACAAAGCGTCAATTTGACGTTGCAAACTGCGGAATCGCCCGGAAACTTGTAGATGAGGTAAACAAGCTTATCCCATCGTTCAGTAAGGAATTTGTTTTCAGCTGAGACCAGTCCTAATTTAAAGAGGAAAACACCGAAAATTAGAGGTACCAAGAGAGTTGGATCAAGATCACCTAACATCAATGCCTTAACACATTCGTACACAATTATGCCGACTGTTAATCTGGATGGTAAACTAGCTGGAAAGTTATTTATTATGCTTGCGAGAAGTTGGAGGTGCTCGGTCCCTACGATTCTTACAAGTGTACGTGATCTTGCATGGGCAGTAGGGGATACTGACGTGACAGCATGCAAGAATGGGAAAATGGGCGTCAGAGAAGTACAACAATGATATAAGCAGTGCTTTAGACCAATTGCTGGTCAAAATAACTTGCTTTTGCTTGATTCCTGGTCTGCGTATAAAAATCTTACTGCTTTAGAACAAACAATCCGTCCTGAAAAGTGTGTGACATTGCAGTTCATACCCCCTGGAGACAGTAGACAAATTCAGCCTCTGGGTGTTTGTTTTTCCCGTGTCTATAAAACATATTATTGCATTATTCCCATGGAGTTTGTCTTCAATTTAGACAGTGAGAACCTTTGTGAGCACTGTGTAGCACAATTTTCATACGTTGTTCACGGTGCAAGTTAATGGTTTCTGTTGAGCATTTCTTGAATGTCCATTTGGTGAAGTGTAATACATATATCAAATACCTCTGCGCTTCCAGAGCACTCATTTTCTGTAGCCCTCCTGATGTACATGGTGAGTCATTAGCAGATAATATTTTTATTGTTATAGTTGTTAACACAACATTGTCAAATGAAACTTAGTAAAGACTGAACCTGCGACTCGCTCTCTAGGGATTTCTTGTTAGGCAAAAGTGCTAGTTACTGAGGTGAATGGCAGCCAGCTCTAAATGAAAAATTTAGGTTAACGGAGACGAGTAGGAAAAACAAGCTGGTAATATTCGAATACAGCATTAGTAGTGTGCGCTGCATACGGTCATGTCGATTAAATTTCTAGGCGTAACGTTGCAATGCGATATGAAATGAAATGAGCATGGAAGAACTGTAGTGGAGAAGGCGAAGGTCGACTTCGTTTTAGAATTTTAGGAAAGCGTAGTTCGCCTGTAAAGGAGACCGGATATAGACACTAGTGTGACCCACTCTATAGTAGCGCTCGAGTGTCTGGGATCCGCACCAGGTCGTACTGAAGGAAGACATCGAAAGAATTTAGAGGCGGGCTGGCAGCAGCTTCGATCAACACGCTAGCCTTACAAAGGCACTCCGGCATCTAAAATGGGAATTCCTGGAAGGAAGGCGACAATGTTTTTAAGGAACAATATTGAGAAAACTTAGAAAACCAGCATTTGAAGGCCAGTGGAAAATGATTCTACAGCCACCAACGTACATTTCTCCTAAGGACCACTAACATAAGATAAGAGAAATTAGGGCTCGTACCGAGACTCTTACACAGTCGTTTCCCCGTCGCCCTAGTAATGGCACAGCGTAGCCATCACCACCCACTGTACAGTGGCTTACGGAGTATCTGCGTAGATGTAGAGACAGACGTAGAATGGAAGCTTTTGCGTCTAGGTTAGCTGATAATTGTGGCAACAGTAACAGCATCCGGTCACAAAGTCGAAAGAAAAAAATCGGATAAGTTATGATGAGAGGCACCCACATGCCTTGCTCATACTGTGGCATCAAGCAGTCAGGCCTGCAAGATGAGTGGTCTGCCAAGTGAGTGGATTCATTCTTATTTATGGAGTAACATGAACTCTAGTACTCACAATTGAGTTATAAATTATACTCCTGTCTGAATATTAAGCAACGGATAACGCACAGCAGACTGCTAGTAATTTACACAACTCCGACTGTTCACTACGCACTGGCAATACCACATTTTCTTTCTCATTTAACGGGTTTGATCAACACGTGGCCATCGCACTGAATATGAATGGCGCACACATTATAAATTCTGGGTATCACGACAACATACTATTCGAAGGAAAAGGCCACCAATCTTTTTCTTTTCATTATCTTATTTATTCTGATAAATTCTATAACCTAAACACAGAAATTCTATAACCTGCAACAATAACACATGAGAAATTCCGCCCAGTGGGTATGGCTTTACGTTGGTGATTCTCTATCTTAAGGTCTCGTAATTATTTAACGCTACAGTGCACTTTCTCGATAGGATGGTGGATCTTTTGCTATATCTCACACTTCGACTGTCAAACCCATCATCACGAAAATTTCCTCGAGACCGACTAGTACAAAAAGGAACATCCATAACCCACTGCCTCTGAAACTATCTTGTTACTCTTCCATGCCAACCACACATACTTAAATTTTATGAAATACATCACACTGGCAACATACAATACAAAGAATAGTCACAACGTTATAATCACATCACTTTCAGCTTTCCCACTTCAATTAGTATTTATCCCAGTTTCACATGACACTGCCCCACTTCGTAAGTTTTCTTTCCTACTATGGACTCTTGAGGTTGTATGCACGTCTTCCTGTGCAATGCAAGCCAAGTGCCGTTGCTGGACAGACGGCTGACTCACCTTGCTTCACTCTCAGAGTATTAGAGTTTGAATCAAGCGTCAAACGGAAACATAACACGCAAAGTGATATTAAGACCATATTCGTTACACACGGGAGTCCTCAACTGATACCATGGACGAGTACTTCTCTTTACCCTTTGTCTCATACACAGATTGAGACTCACACAGTACTTACCATGTGGAAGTACTCGTCTGTAATTTCAAGTCCTGCACACGCCATTTCTTAAATATTTCCAACTTATAGTACACACGCTAGTAACTCAGCTTAACTTAAGCACTCGGAAGTATTTCAACTTATTGCTACACGTGGTTTCGTTGTGACCGTTGGTCACTTCCGAAGATTACTACGATCCCCTTAATATTACCTGTCTGACATTTAATTCTCCCCACAAAAGTTGCTGAAATAGAGAAATAATTATTCCAAACTACTCTTAAATATTTCACATGCATACCATGTCTCTACTCTTTTGTCTTTACGGAGCACACCCAAGACAGGTCTTACCAACACAAGATCCGGCGGCAGAGTGCTGAAAACATGGCCGTTCTTCAGGTCCTCTCACACTTCTGCCGAAGTGGGGGAGCACCTTGCTACCGTATTGGTCAGCCACGTTTCAGGCGCTCAAAGCTCCGGTAAATTTCATCTCTTTGGTTCCACCGAAGGTGACCAAAGATGATATATATTCGCATTCACTATCTGCGGTTAGCAGACGACCATACATTCATTCATTTCACAGATCTCACCAAACTGGATGTAGGGATTTATTTTGTGGGAGTGCACATGTGATCAATTAAATAAATAAACTGTCATTCTTTCCCACACTGGTATCCGGCTTCGCTGTATTAATTGAAACTGAGTTATTACTGCAAAAAATATGTTGTACTGGCAAGAATAACGAAGAATGTTGTACCTATTTTTAATGTCGGGCGGTACTGTACCCTTTCAATGAAAACAGCAAACCCATATTTCTAGCGGAAGAGGCATGTTTTTTGGTTCTAATGATACTAACATGAATTATGAATTATGTCTTCAGATGAAACGCTTCCTTCTTATATCTAACAGCTTGTCCATTATTTGATTTTATCACATGAATCAATTATAAGAAAGCTAGATTCTGCATGGTGTATCAAACCTTAAGGGTCGAAATTATGCAGAATCTCCTGAACTGACTTTTTTGAGATCATCATTCAATGAAGGGTAATAAAAGCAAGTGTTATAGGAAGTACGAGGTCCTGAATTAGCAAGGTATACACGACATGCGTCTGTGGACTACTTATGTTTCGTAACAACCAATTGTAGATCGAATCGACTTTGGTGGTGGTGCTTTGGAACATTGTACACAAGTCTGTGACGTCTGCAAAGTGGAGTTGTCACTGTTTACAGCTCACTACCGGTTCTCAGCTGTGGGAGACTCAGATGTTGAGTTCCGTGCTAATCAGTGTGTAGGTATTTCCAACGACTAAGATCGTGCTGCCCGCTTGACAAGATATCTCCCGCCTTGAGGTAAGGCATTGGCCAGATAGGGCAGTAGAGATGGCCAGCGACTCATAAACACAATTAAATCTCTCTTCGAAAGTCGTCAGCTGGGAGTGTGGTAGGACAGCGGAAGACGGAAGCACAGTTCCAGGCGTCGTCTGGTAAGAGAGAGAGCTGTAAAAATTAAGGAGCCCTCCCAGACGGCATCTGTGTTTGTAGATCTCAGATAGCGACTACTCACGAGTGCTGTTGAGAATATGAAACGTTATCGTAGCTCGTGAACGTAGTAGGCAGTGTAACGGAAAAACAGATGGTTTAATGGGTATAAAACGGCCTACGAAAAGAGAGTAAGATAACGGGAGACGAAAACCAATATATCTTTTCGAAAAGTGTTCCTTGTTCTTGCGTGGTAGAAGAAAGATCAGTTTGGATTCCGTAGAAATGCTGGTACACGTGACTCAATATTAACCTTACGATGTATCTTAGATGTAGATTAAGGAAAGGCGAACCGACGTTTCTAGCATTTTTGGACTTAGAGAAAGCTTTTGATAATGTTGACTGGAATACTCTCTTTCAACAGGGGCTCTCAACGAAATCAAGGCAGTTTCCTGGATAAAATTAATTTCCTTTTCTTCCACGATATATTCTGAATACCCGCTGGTTACATGTTTTTCCCGAACACATGAAGACTAAAATCGACAGACTGATGAATACGTGTCTGCCTGAAAGTCCAATTTTGTAACCTACCCTGTTCAACATACACACACTCGACCTCGCAGAATCTGTTGTTGCAAACTTATTTACAGCTGTGATCTTTTGCTAGTTGCACGACAGATTACACTTTTCGAGACAGAATAAACTATCACTGAGAATCTACCTCTACTGAATAAGTACACCGAAATACCACCCGCTGAAAACAGAAGTTTCAGTATTCCATCTGATCAGCAAATATACATACTACCGTGTTAGGCAATACACGGTACAGTCACATTAATGCGAGCACCAACCGTGTTCGACGTCAACGTGCAATAACTACTTGCAGAGTAGCTGCCAGCACTATTAGTGGAGGAAATAGAGCGGCAGAAAACGGAAAATAGCGCAGTCATTGTCGTCGTCCAGAAACGATGTAATTTATCTGGCGTTCAAAATGTCATCATCATTGGCTTTCGGGCCAGCGCGGGAGTATTGCCAAAACGACTGAGTCTGTGCACTGAGGTGACAAAAGTCATCGGATATCTCCTAACATCGTGTCGGACCTCCTTTTGCCCGGCATAATGCAACAACTCCACGTGGCATGGACTCAACAAGTGATTGGGAAGAGCCACTCAACCTCTACAGCCGTCCATAATTGCGAAAGTGTTGGCGGTACAGGATTTTGCGCACGAACTGACCTTCCGATTATGTCTCATTAATTTTCGGAAGGATTCATACCGGCTGACCTGGGTAGCCAAATCAGTCGCCTCAATAGTCCAGAATATTCTTCAAACCAATCGCGTACAACTGTTGCCCGGTGAGATTGCGCATTGTCATCCATAAAAATTCCATCATTGTTTGGGAACAAGAACATGAATGGTTGCATCTGGTTTCCAAGTAGGCTAATATAACCATTTCCAGTCAATGATGCGTTCAGTATGACCATAGGACCCAGTCCATTTCAGGTAAACACAGCCAACAGCATTATGGAGCAACCGCCAGCTTTTGTTGACAACTGGGGTTTGCACCACACTCGAATCCTACCATCTCGTTCTTATCAACTGAAACTGGGGCTAATCAAAGCAGGCCGTTGCTTTCCAATTGTCTAGGGTCCAACCTATATGGTGACGAGCCCAGGAGAGGAGATGTCGTGCTATTCGTCCACGAGACTCAGAGGGCCGTAGACACGGGTTCACAGGTAGATGCCGTGTTTCTTGACTTCCGCAGGGCGTTTGACACAGTTCCCCACAGTCGTTTAATGAACAAAGTAAGAGCATACGGACTATCAGATCAATTGTGTGATTGGATTGAGGAGTTCCTAGATAACAGAACGCAGCATGTCATTCTCAATGGAGAGAAGTCTTCCGAAGTAAGAGTGATTTCAGGTGTGCCGCAGGGGAGTGTCATGGGACCGTTGCTGTTCACAATATACATAAATGACCTGGTAGATGACATCGGAAGTTCACTGAGGCTTTTTGCACATGATGCTGTGGTGTATCGAGAGGTTGCAACAATGGAAAATTGTACTGAAATGCAGGAGGATCTGCAGCGAATTGACGCATGGTGCACGGAATGGCAATTGAATCTCAATGTAGAGAAGTGTAATGTGATGCGAATACATAGAAAGATAGGTCCCTTATCATTTAGCTACAAAATAGCAGGTCAGCAACTGGAAGCAGTTAATTCCATAAATTATCTGGGAGTACGCATTAGGAGTGATTTAAAATGGAATGATCTTATAAAGTTGATCGTCGGTAAAGCAGATGCCAGACTGAGATTCATTGGAAGAATCCTAAGGAAATGCAATCCGACAACAAAGGAAGTAGGTTACAGTACGCTTGTTCGCCCAATGCTTGAATACTGCTCAGCAGTGTGGGATCCGCACCAGGTAGGGTTGATAGAAGAGATAGAGAAGATCCAACGGAGAGCAGCGCGCTTCGTTACAGGATCATTTAGTAATTGCGAAAGCGTTACGGAGATGATAGGTAAACTCCAGTGGAAGACTCTGCAGGAGAGACGCTCAGTAGCTCGGTACGGGCTTTTGTTAAAGTTTCTAGAACATACCTTCACCGAAGAGTCAAGCAGTATATTGCTCCCTCCTACGTATATCTCGCGAAGAGACCATGAGGATAAAATCAGAGAGATTAGAGCCCACACAGAAGCATACCGACAATCCTTCTTTCCACGTACAATACGAGACTGGAATAGAAGGGAGAATCGATAGAGGTACTAAGGGTACCCTCCGCCACACACCGTCACGTGGATTTGCGGAGTATGGATGTAGATGTAGATGTAGATGTAGACATTCGCGTCAGTCGTCTGCTGCCATAGTACATTAAAGACAAATTTCGTCGCACAGTCCAAACGGATACGTTCCTCGTTTCCCCCACATTGATTCTGCTGTAATTTCACGCAGTGTTGCTTGCCTGTTAGCATTGCCGTTGGCCACTACTTTGTCTGTGGTGAGATTTGCTGCCTGAAAATTAGGTAATTCTCGATATAGTGATGACACTGAGGATGTCGAAATATTGAATTTCCTAACGATTTCCGAAATGAAAGGTCCCACGCGTCTAACTGAAACTACCATTCTACGGTCAAAGTCTGTTAATTCCCGCTGTGCGGCCATAATCACGTCGGAAACCTTTTCACATGAATCACCTAAGAACAAATGGCAGCATGCGAACGCGTTACCACCGCCACCTGTATATTTGAATTTCGCCATCCCATGACTTTTGTCACCTTGTAAGGTGGTTACAATTTCGCACCTTACAAGCACTCATCTATATACTTTGCCATGATTTACAACTGCAATTAGGTATCATTTGATAAGTTGAATGTCATTTATATAAATATTTAAAGAAGACTGACTTTGTCACATACACTTTGTAAATCGTGATTGGCGCTTATTGCATGAAAGGTGACAGAGTGTCTTTATCATCAAAACGGTGTAATGAATGTTTACCCATTCTAATAGAGGTTGGAACGCCAGTGGAAGTGAAATAACAAGCGTAACTCAAGCCCTGGGCGGAAAAGCCCGCACTGGTGTGTTGGTCCTGCTCTACACAGAAGTACCAAGATGGACGGTCTAGGCACGAGAGCGCGGAAGCACAATACAGTGGCGACCGGCCAGTTTGTAGTAGGGCCGGAAGAATAACCGGATAATACTTCAGAAACTCTGAAAATCTTGGGCGCAGCAGAGAGGAACGAAGCATCGTTACCTCGGAAATTGCATGCTGGATTATTTCCGAGGATTTTTTACTCTGAGAAGCGTACCATTGTATGAGAATAGGTATTTCCTGGAAAACTTTCCGTGCTGGACGACAGAAGACTAAAATATGTTTGGTCGGCGTTCGGAAGAATATGTAGAGAGGGAGAATATTCCGTGGTTTCGAGAATACGATTCACCTTATGCGTTAAGAGGGAGGGGAGCCGAGCTTTGCTGGGAAGCCAGCGGTGGGGAGAAGAGGTCTTCCGTTTTGAGCACCCGAGTTTGACAGTCCCTCAGTATCAGCTTTGTTGGTACAGACGGACTTTCTGTCTTTGCTCTCAGGAGATTTTATAGTTAGAACTGAACTTATACGATTCTGGACTTCGCCTCCAGGTTGGGAGTCGTCGTTGAGTACGTAGCATTCAGTGATTGAGAGAACTTCTTCTGCCTATACTCCCGTTGAGATGTTATCTGAACTCCGTCCTTGTGGCTGGGAGTTCGCGTTTCTCGTCTGTAGAACACAGAGAGGAGAAAACAGTATTAGATTATACTAGCCAGAGGACCGTCTTGTGCCACCCTAGCGTTTGAATGAGTTTTTTTTTTAAATGTATTTTGTGGCTAGAGTTCTTCCGTCGTAGCAGACAAGATCGAGAACCATCACTTCGACGCATCGGACGCAGTACATACGGTGATATTGCTAACTGCTTCGGCTTATTAGAGCTATGAAGTTAAACAGCTGTGATCACGTAAATTTTATTTCCACTGAGGTGGTTCACCACTGTAGATCATTTTTGAAAGCAGTGTCTTCTAGTGTTTGGTACATAGGTGATGTCAGTCGTCTCACGTTATTTATATTAGATCGCGTAGCCGAAAAAAGGGGAAGATTTGGGCAATTGGTCAATCGTGTTGGTAAGGAAATTCATTTGTATCTATTTATGTCCATTGGACATTGATACATAAAAAGTTGTAATATAAAGGGGTTTTAATCTATAATGAACGTTTAAGCAGAAATAGCATTTATCATTTTATGATTACTAGTTTCCTTAATCGTCCATTTATGCTTATGTTGTAATTTATATGTTAAAGAGCAAGAAGGAGGAGATATCATCACTAAGAGATCCTAAGATCTGCTTCAGGGGGTAGTCAAACAGGGCCAAATCTTCATTTTAGCGTTCATTATTTTCCGTTGCGCACATTCATTTTACACCCGCGCGGAGTAATATATTGGAGTCTCAGTGTAAACTCTCCATGCGCCGTCGTGGTTAAAGTATACCGCGCATGCAAAAATGGCGTTATCCAATACTGTGACCGAGGCAACAGTGGTGCACCACGTGCCATAGATGACAGAGACGAACGACTGCTGCGGAGACGTGTACGGTCGAACGGACGTGCAACTGGTGAGCCTAGAGGCAACGAAGAGTGCCTCCTCAACGACCGCACAGCGAGCGTTGCTGCGTATGGAACTCCGTAGCAGGTGCCTGGTTCCTGCTTCAATGCTGACTACTGTTCATCGGTGACAAAGACTGGAATTTATACACCAGTACTGCAACTATACGTCCACTGAGTAGCAACAGGTAGCCCTTTCAGATGAATCACGTTTGCGTTCCATTGGACAGAAGGCAAAGACACTCAACAGTCGCTGGAAGGGTCCAAGCCTGAGGTGGGAGCATTATGGACCGGGGAATGTTTACGTGGGTTTCCTGGGTGATCTCGTCATTCCAGAAGGCACAATGGATCAACATAAGTATTCATCTATCATTGGGAGCATGCCCAGCAGTTTCTATCTCCTCCACAAGATGGCGTCAACTAGCAGGACAATTAAATGTGTCACACAGGTCACAGTGTACGTGCGTGGTTCTAAGAGCACCAAGACGGGTTTACCCAACTACCAAAGCCCTCAGAATTAAACCCAATCCAGAATTTGAGGGGACCACATCGACCTGGCAGTTCGCCCCATGGATCCTCAGCCGAGAAACCTCGCGCGGCTGGCCGCAGCACTGGAGTTGACATGGCTTCCCATGCCTCTCGGTACTTTCTAGAACCCCACCGACTCTGCTCCTGCACGTCACGCAGTGGTCTCCACTGCAGAAGTTGGTAAATCAGATTTTGACAGATGGTCGCATTAATGTGATTGGACAGTGTATGGTTGTTACAGGGCAACAGTACTCCAAATTATCTGAGGATCTATTTGAATTGATTAATTACTCACCGATGCAAATTTAAAGGCAACATATTTGTTTTGTAAATAAAATTGCCTTTTCCTGCTGCTAGTTAATTTATTTATCCCATACGCGTTTCGCCTTCTTCTGTTCTAAAGCATAATCAGTGGAATCTATAACGTTACAGTTTTGTTAGTTTTAGATTATTAAACAGTTCACTTCGCGATTTTTTTTGTAAAAAATAGTTATTACTTACGATTTGCTGATATGCGTTTCCTCACATCTCGTCTGGAGGTCGCAGTACCACTTTTATCACTGACACATAATCTCATTTTTGTGTTCTCGCCCTCCACACACTGTTCCCCATGTTTCTCACTCTTTCTTGTGTTGGACTATTGTTCTTTTGTCACTCGACACAACTATTTCGTCGTACACTGTTTTTCACAACATAAATATTGCGACTCCATTGCGTGTTTCATATTCTTTAGTTGTTGTTGTTCTGGTCTTCAGTGCAGAGACTGGTTTGATGCAGCTCTCCATGCTAATCTATCCTGTGCAAGCCTCTTCATTTTGCAGTAGCTAGTGCAGCCTACATCCTTCTAAAGCTGCTTAGTGTATTCATCTCTTGTTCTCCCTCTACGATTTTTACCCCCCCCCCCCTCCCCCACGCTGCCCTCCAGTACTAAATTGGTGACCCCTTGATGCCTCAGAACATGTACTACCAACCGATCCCTTCTTCTAGTCAAGTTGTGCCACAAACTCCTCTTCTCCCCAATTCTATTCAATACCTCCTCATTAGTTATGTGATCTACCCATCTAATCTTCAGCATTCTTCTGTAGCACCACATTTCGAAAACTTCTATTCTCTTCTTGTGTAAACTATTTATCGTCCACGTTTCACTTCCATACATGGCTACACTCCATACAAATACTTTCAGAAACGACTTCCTGACACTTAAATCAATACTCGATGTTAACAAATATCTCTTCTTCAGCAACGCTTTCCTTGCCATTGCCAGTCTACATTTGATATCCTCTCTACTTCGACCATCATCAGTTATTTTGCTCCCCAAATAGCAAAACCCCTTTACTACTTTATGTGTCTCAATTCCTAATCTAATTCCTTCAGCATCACCCGACTTAATTCGACTACACTCCATTATCCTCGTTTTGCTTTTGTTGATGTTCATCTTATATTCTCTTTTCAAGACTCTGTCCATTCCGTTCAACTGCTCTTCCAAGTCCTTTGCTATCTCTGACAGAATTGCAGTGTTATCGACGAACCTCAAAGTTTTTATTTCTTCTCCATGGATATTAATACCTACTCCGAACTTTTCTTTCGTTTCCTTTACTGCTTGCTCAATATACAGATTCAATAGAATCGGGGAGAGACTACAACCCTGTCTCACTCCCTTCCCAACCACTGCTTCCCTTTCATGTCCCTCGACTCTTATAACTACCATCTGCTTTCTGTACAAATTGTAAATAGCCTTTCGCTCCCTATATTTTACCCCTGCCACCTTCAGAATTTGAAAGAGAGTATTCCAATCAACATTGTCAAAAGCTTTCTCTAAGTCTACAAATGCTAGGAACGTAGATTTGTCTTTCCTTAATCTTTCTTCTAATGTCGTAGGGTTAGTATTGTCTCACGTGTTCCAGCATTCCTACGGAATCCAAACTGATCTTCCCCGAGGTCGGCTTCTACCAGTTTTTCCATTTATCTGTAAAGAATTCGCGTTAGTATTTTGCAGCTGTGACTTATTAAACTGATAGTTCGGTAATTTTCACATCTGTCAACACCTGCTTTATTTGGGATTGGAATTATTATATTTTGCTTGAAGTCTGAGGGAATTTCGCCTGTCTCATACATCTTGGTCACTAGATGATAGAGCCGTCCCAAGGCCATCAGTAGTTCTAATGGAATGTTGATACTCCCGGGGCCTTGTTTCGACTTAAGTCTTTCAGTGCTCTGTCAACTCTTCACGCAGTATCGTACCTCCCATTTCATCTTCATCTATCTCCTCTTCCATTTCCATAATATTGTCCTCAAGAACATCACCCCTGTATAGACCCTCTATATACTCCTTCCACCTTTCTGCTTTCCCTTCTTTGCTTAGAACTGGGTTTCCATCTGAGCTCTTGATATTCATGCAAGTGGTTCTCTTTTCTCCAAAGGTCTCCTTAATTTTCTTGTAGGTAGTATCTATCTTACCCCTAATGAGGTAAGCCTCTAAATGATTATATTTGTCCTTTAGCCATCCCGTCTTAGCCATTTTGCACTTCCTGTCGATCTCATTTTTGAGACGTTTGTACTCCTTTTTGCCTGCTTCATTTACTGCATTTTTATATTTTCTCCTTTCATGAATTAAATTCGGTATTTCTTCTGTTACCCAAGGATTTCTACTAGTCCTCGTCTTTTTACCTACTCTATCCTCTGCTGGCTTCACTACTTCATCCCTCAGAGCTATCCATTCTTCTTCTACTGTATTTCTTTCCCCCGTTCCTGTCACTTGTTCCCTAATGCTCTCCCTGAAACTCTGTACAACCTTTGGTTCTTTCAGTTTATCCAGGTCCCATCTCCTTAAATTCCCACCTTTTTGCAGTTTCTTCGATTTTAATCTACAGTGCATAACAAAGATATTGCGGTCAGAGTCCACATCTGCCCCTGGAAATGTTTACAATTTAAAATCTGGTTCCTAAATCTCCGTCTTACCATTATATAATCTATCTGAAACCTTTTAGTATCTCCAGGGTTCTTCCAAGTATACAACCTTGTTTCATGATTCTTGAACCAAGTGTTAGCTATAATTAAGTTGTGCTCTGTGCAAAGTTCTACCAGGCGGCATCCTCATTCATATCTTACGCCCAATCCATATACACCTACTACGTTTCCTTCTCTTCCTTTTCCTCCTATCGAATTCCAGTCACCCATGACTATTAAATTTTCGTCTCCCTTCACTATCTGAATAATTTCTTTTATTTCATCATACATTTCATCAATTTCTTCGTCATCTACAGAGCTAGTTGACATATGGACTTGTACTACTGTAGTAGGCGTGGGTTTCGTGACTATCTTGGCGACAATAATTCGTTCACTATGTTGTTTGTAGTAACTTACCCGCACTCCTATTTTTTTATTCATTATTAAACCTACTCCTGCATTACCCCTATTTGATTTTGTATTTATAACACTGTATCCACCTGACCAAAAGTCTTGTTCCTCCTGCCACCGAACTTGACTAATTCCCACTATATCTAACTTTAACCTATCCATTTCCCTTTCTAAAGTTTCTAACCTACCTGCCCGATTAAGGGATCTGACATTCCACGCTCCGATCCGTAGAATGCCAGTTTTCTTTCTCCTGATAACGACGTCCTCTTGAGTAGTCCCCGCCCGGAGATCCGAATGGGGGACTATTTTACCTCCGGAATATTTTACCCAAGAGGACGCCATCATCATTTAACCATACAGTAAAGCTGCATGCCCTCGGGAAAAATTACGGCTGTAGTTTCCCCTTGCTTTCAGCCGTTCGCAGTACCACAACAGCAAGGCCATTTTGGTTAGTGTTAGAAGGCCAGATCAGTCAATCATCCAGACTGTTGCCCCTGCAACTACTGAAAAGGCTGCTGCCCCTCTTCAGGAACCACACGTTTGTCTGGCCTCTCAACAGATACCTCTCCGTTGTGGTTACACTTACGGTATGACTATCTGTATCGTTGAGGCACGCAAGCCTCCCCACCAACGGCAAGGTCCATGATTCATGGGGGCGAGGGGGGGGGGTCTTCTTTAGTATGTTTACCTAATTGTTACCGACCTAACGAGGTATATTTTAGATGCCTTAGAAGAGGAGAAGGTGAAACGCGTATGGGATAAGTAAAGTAACTAGCAGCAGGAAAAGGCAGTTTGTTTAGAAAACAAGTTCAAATGGTTCAAATGACTCTGAGCGCTATAGGAGTTAACTTCTGAGGTCACCAGTCCCCTAGAACTTAGAACTACTTAAACCTTACAAACCTAAGTACATCACACACATCCATGGCCAAGGCAGTATTCGAACCTGCGATCGTAACAGCCGCGCGGTTCCGGATTGAAGCGCCTAGAACCACTCGGCCACAACGGCCACCTCAAAACAAGTATTTATATGTTTGCTGCGGAGGATGACCACACAAACAAACTTGTTAAAGGTAACATTTTTTCCGAAACTGATTGGAAGTTTGGGGGAGCGACAAAAATACTTTGAGGGGGACAGCGGTCACCTTGCCCTATTCAACAGGTATTCTGCCATATGACCTCGGAGACTCCTCATCCATGTACCGGTCTTTCAGTTTGGACAACTCATTCGTATTCTACCTGGCACCCTTCTGCCAGCGTCTTTTCTCAGGCCACCGTTACTAAGTAACTTAACTCCAAGCCGTATTAAAAGACTTGAGCTCTCTCATAGTTATCGACAAAAATGCAGAAGAACCAGTCTCTCAGGAATGACAACAAAACCCAGCAAGGTTGTAAAATCTAACTGATATCTTGTGAAACAACATAGAAAAATACCATGAGCCTGTTACGTGGCTGGTTCATGGTTGGATGTTTTTATCACAATAAGGCTTCTCTGGTTCTGCAGCGAACACAGTCACATGGCATGTGGGACAGAGAGTACAGCTGCTACTCGGCACAAAGGGGGATGGCGAGAATCTCCAAGCCGTGACTGGAGCGAAGTGTGGCACACATGTTGTACTGCAATGCACCTACTGCTTCCGTCCAATCTCTAAAACATCTGCGTCAGGGTGGCTACCAAGCAATTTAGAGGCTAGAAAACCATAGCACAAGATCTTAAATATTTCGTTTGGTTTATATCATTGGTTGTTAATATTTCTGTATACATTTGTTACTGTAACAGTATAAAACGTCCCCTTAGAAAAATTATACATAACTGTGCCTAAACTGACAAAATATTTTTTTAGCGCAACGCAATCTGACTTTTAAAAATCCCTACGAAAGAATGGCCCTGACTAACATTAACCTATACCTTTCACAAATCGCTTACCTCCCAAAAATCTCGGTTACTCGAACTACTGCATTACAGCGAGCGCCACTACTGCCAGCTAAATAAAAGATTCAAACTACGGAAGGCACTAACTACTGATAGGAATTAATTAGCAAATGAAAGATTTTAATAGAGAACAAACAATGTATTTACCTTAATGGTCATAATATATATAGCAGTTCGTGTCATCCAGTCTTACAAATTACAAAACTCCGCCATCTCTCTCCCCACGTCCACCACTGTTGGCGGCTCACCTCCAACTGCGCAACGCTACGCGCTGTTAGCATCCAGCTGCCGCTGCCCAACACTACAATGGCAGACAACAATGCAAACCAGCCACAGACTGCACACGGCACAGCCAGTGATTTTTATACAGAGCGCTACGTGGCGGCGGCGTTACCAATAAAAAACCTAAACAGCCTACTTACAACAGAAATGCATTAGCAATCCAGAACGTGCATCTGACAGTCATATAGGCTACAAAGGGACTTCAGATAGTAAGACACACAAGTGTCCTACCGCGTTAAGACCGCTACGCAACACGATTAGCGTACTGTCAGAAGACAGTACATTTTCCGGGTGTCCTTCACAGACAGTTCTGCGCGATACGGATAACAAGTGCGTTGAAATGTGCGAATGAAATGGCTTGGCAACTGGAAACACGCTACAGAATTGACGTACGTGCGACAGTGCGAGTCTTCCTGGCATAACGTCTTAACTGCACACAAATTCCCTGTGAAATTCTGGCGGTGGATTAACCGCAATGTCGCGTCCAGTTATAGTGAAATAGCACAAGCAGTTCGACCAAGGCAGCTTAGAGGTAGGACATCGTGGTCCGCCATACAGTTCAGACCGTGCACCATGCGATTTCCATCTTTTCGGCAAACGGAAAGCATCTCGGGAGAAAGAGATTTTCCACTGATGCCGTTCAAATTGCGGTTCTCGCATGGTTCCTTGACAAAGGAGCGGATTTCTATCCTCACGGAACTGAATTGTTGTTAAAAGGTTCCGAGCTTTCCCAGAACAAAATTTTGACACTTATGTAAAACTTCCTGGCATAATACAATCGTGTATCAAACCGAGATTCGAACTCGGGATCTTTGCTCCTCACAGGAAGGTGCTCCACAGACTGAGCTCACCGAGCACGCCACACGATCTGTCCTCACAGCTTTACTTCCATGTATACCTCATCCCCTACCTTCCAAATTTCACAGAAGATGCCCTGCGAAACTTGGAGATCTAGCACTCCTGGATGAAGGGATACTCACAGCGTGCGGGGTGATTCCAGAATGAAATTTTCACTCTGCAGTGGAGTGTGCGCTGATATGAAACTTCCTGACAGATTAGAACTGGGTGCTGGACCAAGACGCGAACTTCAGACTTTTGCCTTTCGCCAGCAGGTGCTTTACCGACTACGTTACCCAAACACGTCTCACAGCTTTATTTCCGTCAGTGCTCATCTCCTACCTTCCAAACTTCACAGAAGCTATCCTGCGAAACCTGCAGGACTAGCACTCCTGGAAGGATGGATATTGCAGAGACGCGAGGAGTCTGTTTCCTAAATGAAATTTTCCCTCTGCAGCAGAGTGTGCTCTGATATGAAACTTTGTGGCAGATGAAAACCGTTTAACAAGCCGATACTCGAATTCAATACCACTGCATTTCGCAGGCAGATGCTCTGCTGACTGATCTACTTAAGCGCACCTCACGACCCGTCCTCACATCTTTGCTTCCGCCAGTATACCATCTCCTACGATGCAAACATTCACAGAACTTTTGCGAAATTTGCACGACTAGCACTCATGGAAGAAAGGATACTTCAGAGACATGGCTTAGTAGAGCCTGTGGGATGTTTCCAGAATGAACTTTTCTCTCTGCAGTGGAGCGTGCACTGGTATGAAACTTCCTGGTGATAAAACTGTGTGGCGGACCAAGACTCGAACTCAGGACCTTTGCGTTTCAAGGACGGGGGCACTACCGACTGAGCTACCCAAGTTCTCGGTCCTGAGTTCGAGTCTCAAGCTTGGTTGTCACACATTATGTGCGAGATGAGATGGTTCCCGCAGATGCTTACACAGGAGCAAAGAAAATGTGGAATTCAACTTTACCGGTGCTTGCTGGATCAATACGAGGCTGCATGTTCCAATTTTCTGAATACGATCATCACAAATAAGTGCCGGAATCCAGAAGAGAGTCATTGGAGTGCGATATGATAACTGTCCATCAAAGAAGAAGTTTAACACACGGCCATTTGCAGGCAAAGTGACGTCCAAAGTCTTCCGCGACTGGTAGGGGAGAATCATTTGAATTTCTTGGCGTGTAAAGCAACTACCAGTTTTATTCTGCCAGAAAGTTTCATATCATCGCACACTCTGCTGCAGAGTGAAAATTTCGTTCTGGAAACATCTTCCGGGCTGTGGCATATGCATGTCTCTGGTGTATCCTTTCTTCCACGAGTGCTAATCCTGCCAGTTTTGTAGGAGAACTTCTGTGAAGTTTGGAAGGTCGGTGACAAGGAACTCTCGGTAGTAAAGCAGTAAGGGTATGTTTGCGTAACTCAGTCCTTAGAGCAATTGTCTTCGAAAGACAAAGGTCCAAAGTTCGAGTCTTGATCCAGATCAATGTTTCAATTTTCCTGGAAGCTTCGTTCTGAGCGTGGTTTACAGAAAGGGTGACTATGCTGAACAATAGTGCATGTATCGGTGGACTGTAACACAGCGTTCAATAAATGTTATTAGACCTGCAATGATAATGTGTAGATTACTTTTTGCATTCAACTCCTACTGTCATACCGCAGCACCTTCACCTCTGTACAAGGGGACAAAACGATTGGATTGTTTTGAAAATCCGCCTGATACAAACACTATTGTTTCATTTTATCCATCCAGATATATTTTGACACCTACGTGTCATTGTTTCTACATCTACTTCTACGTCCATACTCCGCAAGCCACTTGACGGTGTGTGGCGTAGGGTACCTTGAGTAACTCTATCAGGTCTCCCTTCTATTCCAGTCTCGTATTGTTCGTGGAAAGAAAGATTGTATGTATGCCTCTGTGTGGGCTCTGATCTCTCTGATTTTATCCTCATGGTCTCTTCGCGAGATATACGTAGGAGGGAGCAATATATTGCTTGACTTCTCGGTGAAGGTATGTTCTAGAAACTTCAACAAAAGCCCGTACCGAGCTACTGAGCGTCTCCACTGGAGTTTATCTATCATCTCTGTAACGCTTTCGCGACTACTACATGATCCTGTAACGAAGCGCGCTGCTCTACGTTGGATCTTCTCTATCTCTTCTATCAACCCTATCTGATACGGATCCCACACCGGTGAGCAGCATTCAAGCAATGGACGAACAAGTGTACTGTAACCTACTGCCTTTGTTCTCGGACCGCATTTTCTTAGGATTCTTCCAATGAATCTCAGTCTGGTATCTGCTTTATCGACGATTAATTTTATATGGTCATTCAATTTTCAATCCCTCCTAATGCCTACTCCCAGATAATTTATGGAATTAACTGATTCCAGTTGATGACCTGCTATATTGTAGCTAAATAATAAAGGATCTTTCTTTCTATGTATTCCCAGCACATTACACTTGTCTACATTGAGATTCAGTTGCCATTCCCTGACCGTGCGTCAATTCGTTGCAGATCCTCCTGCATTTCAGTACAATTTTCCATTGTTACAATCTCTCGATATAGTACAGCATCACCCGCAAAAAGCCTCAGTGAACTTCCGATGTTATCCACAAGTCCATTTATATATACTGTGAATAGCAACGGTCCTACGACACTCCCCTGCGGCACACCTGAAATCACTCTTCGGAAGACTTCTCTCCATTGAGAATGACATGCTGCGTTCTGTTATCTAGGAACTCTTCAATCGAATCACACAATTGGTCTGATAGTCCATATGCTCTTACTTTGTTCATCAAACGACTGTGGAGAACAGTATCAGACGCCTTGCGGAAGTCAAGAAACACGGCATCTACCTGGGAACCCGTGTCTATGGACCTCTGAGTCTCGTGGACGAATAGCGCGAGCTGCGTTTCACACGATCGTCTTTTTCGAAACCCATGCTGATTCCTACAGAGTGGGTCACATTTTATTTCTGTAAAATTCAATATGAAATTTGTAATGATTTACCTAGTGTAACCATAAAAAGGCAAATGTTATAACTTTTAGGCTTACAATAGATAAATGATTATACATTTTATATTACATTTTACAGAAGTAAAATTTCACCCCCAGAAAATGGTGTCAAAACATGTCTGAGTGAATGAAAAGAAATAAGTAGTGTTTGAATAAGGCGGATTTTCAAAACAACCCAAATTTTAAATCGCAAACACAGAAAAAGTCAACCTCAGTAAGATGATTAGGACAATATGTTTTTCTACGAGAATCTCATTCAACCACGACGCAAAAGCTCGGAATATTTTAATAAGTGTGCAGTCTGTTTTACTAGTGTCCCTCTAACTGACGTGTGCTGGAAAGGAACGAAACACGTAATAAGTTCGAGCAGCGGCAAAAGACGGCGAAAGTGCGCTACTGGCGCAAACGCAGGGAGGGTGGGCAGAACAATGCGGGTCCACAGAGCTTCCTGCAGGTGGGGGAGTCGGCTTTTATGGAGGAAGGTGCGAACAATGGCGGGGCACGCGACCACCTGCAAAGCCAGCCGGGTCGGGGGACCGTCTCCGCCGTCACGCTTTGCCACACTTTAATGCTCGGCAGCGTGTTTCCCAACATGAAACTGCAACCAATGCTTAGGAGTCACGGGGTCATGGTGGAAGGCATATAGATGCCTAAATGGTTGTGCCTTGTAGATCTGGAGTCATGCATTGATTATATCGCCATAGGACAAATGAAAGGCGGGAGAAGATGTGTATGGTTTGTTAGGTCATCATAATAATACTGACCACGTGCCTCGAGCATTTTCCACTGTGCCCTCATTGACAGCATGTAAACACATTTTAGGACCAGATACACTGTAAAAGTTGTAACTTTACCAACTATCAGCACAAGGGAAAATATCGTAGATTATTATTTAGTGTATTGCTTCTTGAAACATGGAAAACAAGCATACCGTAAATTTGATGAAAACATTAGTCGGATATTATTAAAATAAAGTAATGCTTGTAATTAAAGTGCAGCTGCTCGTCCAGTACGGACTGTAATGGTAGTGAAACTTCGTAGGTAAGCTAATGGGACAAGACGGAACCGATTTATACTGAAAAAAAATTAGTTCCAATTGTGGTCACCAGGTGAAAATTTGAAGGTAAACACTGTAGGCGGCCTGACATCCACGCTGTCATTTAACAAACTATAACGTGAATGAACAGTGTACTGTTAGTGACACTGTTTTATGTGAACGGCAGCAATTAAAGTGTCACACTGAGAAAATATCGCCGACTGAAAGGTCTGAGAAGAGACCGTATGTCATTAAACGGTTTAAAGAAGATGATAATGAAATTCGAAAACAAGGACGACCTTGGTGTAGCACCTGGAAGAGGAAGGCATCCAATCCCGGTGCAAGTTATTGTCGAGGCTGCTGTTGCTCTACATCTACGTGGATGCTCTGCAAATCACAGTCAAGTGCCTGACAGAGGGTTCATCGAACCACCTTCACAATTCTCTATTATTCCAATCTCGTATAGCGAGCGGAAAGAATGAACAAATATATCTTTCCGTGCGAGCTCTGATTTCCCTTTTTTTTATCGTTGTGATCGTTCCTCCCTATGTAGGTCGGTGTCAAAAAAATATTTTCGCATTCGGAGGAGAAAGTTGGTGATTGGAATTTCGTGAGAATATTCTGTCTCGCAGCGAAAAACGCCTTTCTTTTAATGATTTTCATCCTAAATCCTCTATCATTTCTGTGACAGTCTCTCCCATATTTCGCGATAATACAAAACGTGCTGTCTTTCTTTGAACTTTTTCGATGTACTCCGTCAGTCCTATCTGGTAAGGACCACACACCGCGCAGCAGTATTCTAAAAGAGGACGGACAAGCGTAGTGTTGGCAGTCTCCTTAGTAGGTCTGTTACATTTTCTAAGTGCCCTGCCAATAAAACGCAGTCTTTGGTTAGCCTTCCCCACAACATTTTCTATGTGTTCCTTCCAATTTAAGTTGTTCAAAAAATGGCTCTGAGCACTATGGGACTTAACTTCTGAGGTCATCAGTCCCCTAGAACTTAGAACTACTTAAACCTAACTAACCTAAGGACATCATACACATCCATGCCCGAGGCAGGATTCGAACCTGCGACCGTAGCGGTCGCGCAGCTCCAGACTGTAGCGCCTAGAACTGCTCGGCCACTCTGGCCAGCTCGAATTTAAGTTGTTCGTAATTTTAATACCTAGGTATTTTGTTGAATTTATGGCTTTTAGATTAGACTGATTAATCGTGTAACCGAAGTTTAACGAGTTCCTTTTGGCACTCATGTGGATGACCTCACACTTTTCGTTATTTAGGGTCAACTGCCACTTTTCGCACTATTCAGATATCTTTTCTAAATAGTTTTCAGTTTGTTTTGATCTTCTGATGACTTTATTAGTCGATAAACGACAGCGTCATCTGCAAACAACCGAAGACGGCTGCTCAGATTCTCTCCAAAATTGTTTGCATATATAAGGAACAGCATAGGGCCTATAACAGTACCTTGTTGAACGGTAGAAACCAATTCTGTCTTACTCGATGAATTTCCGTCAATTACTACCAACTGTGACCTCTGACAGGAAATAACAAATCCAGTCACACAACTGAGACGATATGCCTTAAGCACGCAATTTCAGTATGAGCCGCTTGTGTGGTACAGTGTTAAAAGCCTTCCGGAAATCCAGAAATACGGAATCAATTTGAAATCCCTAGTAATAGCACACAACACTTTATGTGAATAAAGAGCTAGTTGTGTTGGACAGGAATGATGCTTTTTAAACCCATGTTGACTGTGTGTCGATAGACCGTTTTCTTCGAGGTAATTCATAATGTTCGAACACAATATACGTTCTAAAATCATGCTGCATATCGGCGTTAACGATATGGGCCTGCAATTTAGTGGATAACTCCTACTAACTTTCTTGAATATTGGTGTGACCTGTGCGACTTTCCAGTTTTTGGGTACGGATCTTTCGTCGAGCGAACGGTTGTATAAGATTGTTTAGTATCGAGCTAATGCATCAGCATACTCCGAAAGGAACCTAATTGGTATACAGTCTGGACCAGATGACTCAATAAAGTGATTTAAGTTACTTCACTTTCCCGAGGATATTTATTTCTACGTTACTCCTGTTGGCAGCTCTAACCAACCACGCAGCACTTTATCAGTATTTGGTAGTACTGGCGCAGTGCTGCCATAATGATCCATCCCATGGTCAACAGTTCGGAAAATTTAAGATCTCTTTCCCGCTGGTAATCGTACAATATCCAGAGACAGCAGCAACTGAAACCTCATGATCCGGAGTAACGTTCTCAATTAGCTCTTCAGCTGCCGGCACGGAGTGAAGTTGATGACATGTGGCTGGGCGATATTTTGTCGAGTGATGAGACACATTTCACTCTACACTGTGCACTGAATACACAGATCTGCTGGAATTAGTGTGCTCTAAAAACACATGAGCACGAATAGCCATTGCACTCGTAGTACGTGTATCTGTGAAATGTATTCTCGAGCACCTTTATTCTCGCTGCGTTCTTCTTTGAAGCAGAACACGCCCAGAGAGCCTGTCAGGTGTACTGTGACGTCTGCACGTTATCGAGACCTCCATGAACGGAACGTGATTCCTGGTTTGGAAGAGTACAACTGTGTGGAAGCCACTGTTTACATGCAAGATAGGGCAACATCTCATGTCACGAGTTCAGTGAAAGATCTGCTTAATGCAACCTTCCACGAAAGTGTTATCTGCAGAGATTTTCTAGGTGCATAGCACTGAAGGGTCACTCCAGCCGAATCAGTGTGACTTATGGCTCTGGGGACATCCAAAAGAACGCTTTTACCCGGGACACGTTCGGTCCCTGCCTGATTTTGTGGCCAGTATACAGTAAAGCGTTGCTCACATTCCACCGGAATTGCTGTGAGCAACTGTTGATCACGTCGTTTTACTGATGCAGCATCCCGACGACTTCTTCTGTGCTCATATTGAACAAACTGTGCAACTTTCAGTTAATAATAAAATCGACATTATGCGTTTCTCACTTGTTTAACCTTTGCTGTCCATGTCTAGTTCCTAATCCATTATATATAGAAATCTTTCCATACGTCTTTCTTGCATTCACAGCGCAGAATTTACACCTGGCGGCCAAAATTGGAACTATTTTTTTTTTTTTTTTTTACGTAGATCGGTTCTGTATTAACGCATCAGAATGTCTATCGAGTTTCGCTACCACACGAATAATTACAGCCCATACTAGACCTCTGTCAGCAGCTGCATTTTAAGTAGAACCACCTGGTACTTAACCTGTTAAGTTCTTTATTTCGTTGACGGTGGTGATTCAAATCTGGTGCAGCCTCCTACTTTCTAGGTTTACTTTTGTGGGGAGTATGTCTGACATACCAATGAAACTGACGAACACATGAATTTTAATTTTGACTGAAGTTGAATGAAAATTATAAGAGGCAAACAAATAAAAATGAGACAGATGAAAAAGTAAGTAAACGGTTTATTATTTTTGAAGCAATCGCCATAACTATTAATACATTTACCCCACTGAAGACAAAGCTCTCAGTGCCTTCAGGAAAACTGTTTGCTGTTTGCTACGGAACCTCAGATGCAAATACACGGTCACGAATGACTTTCCTCACCCATCCTCCACACAGTTCGGATCTCCCCCCTCCTTCCTGTGATTTCCATGTTGAAAAACTCTAAAGAAAGATATATTTGTGGCCGTCGTTTTGTTTCGGACTAACAGGTGCGCGCCTGGGTACAATCATGGTTCCGGAGACAACCGCAAACAGTTTTGCATGAAGGCATCGACTGTTTTTTATCACAATGGGTTAAAAGTATTAACAGTTACGGTGATTACTTTTGAAATAATAAACAGTTCACTTACTATTTTTCCATCCGTCTCGTTTTTACCTATTTGACCCTCTCTTATATATTTAACAATGTGGAGCTTTGAAAATTTAATGAAACATGTAATTATTTCTTCTGTTACGTTGCTAATACTTATGGCACAATGCAACATTGGATATAGGCCTATTTATGATGGCGGATCCCAGGCACCCAAAAGAAAACCACAAAAAATTTCATATGCAAAAATTAGCAATATCGATCAAACAAGTGAAATCTTTACCTGCTTTGAAATAACCAGAGCCGAGTATGGAAATCATTTTGACATAAAGAAATACGAATCGTTTAGTCAGCTCTTGCCAGCAGATGACACTGTGTATCAATGCACTCATAAACGAAAGCAGATTTCGGAAGCGGATTTAAAGATCTCAGGAAAAGTATATGTAATTGAAATTTAATGGTCTTAATTTATTGATATGATCAGTGACGATAATCCTTGCAAAAAATATTGGAAACTAAGATTCTCAGCGATCGGAAACAAGTGAATACCATTCCGAAATCATGCGTCGTGTTTCGACTTCTAACGAAACAGCTACTCCTGTCAGATATCGCTCGAAGATTCTTTAATAGAGTGAACGGTTAATACTCGTTGTTTCAAATCAAGGGCTACACTACGGCGTAAGTAGTAGTATGCAGATGGTATTTCCTGCTCTAAATTATTTATCACCGAAGTGAAAGCCAGTACTGAACAATGGCGAACGAAATTTTTGAAAACGGAGATGTATCGCTCACAGATAAATTCCTAGAGAGTATATCATTAAAACTTGAGCAGTTTGCTGTGGTTACTTGTTTAGATACCCGATGACGGCGAGACAATGGTCAAAAACGCTTTTTTTTCGGGCTTTCTCACGAACCGCCCTTAAGGCGCACCATATATCACATCTGATGCAATAAGAAGCAACCGATGTGCTCCATTTGCCTAAGGCTACGTCTACTTCTACATGGGTACTCTGCAAATCACATTCAGGCGCCTGGCAGAGGGTTCATCGAACCACCTTCACAATTCTCTGTTATTCCAATCTCGTATAGCGAGCGGAAAGAATGAACACCTATATCTTTCCGTACGAGCTCTGATTTCCCTTATTTCATGGTGGTGATCGTTCCTCCCTATGTAGGTCGGTGTCAACAAAATATTTTCGCATTCGGAGGAGAAAGTTGGTAATTCGAATTTCGTGACAAGATTCCCTCGCAACGAAAAACACCTTTCTTTTAAAGATTTCCAGCACAAATCCTGTATCATTTCTGTGACACTCTCTCCCATATTTCCCGAAAATACAAAACGTGCTGCATTTCTTTGAACATTTTCGATGTACTCCGTCAGTCCTATCTGGTAAGGATCCCACACCGCGCAGCAGTATTCTAAAAGAGAACGGACAAGCGTTATTCCGAGTCAACTGCCAATTTTCGCATCATTCAGATATCTTTTCCAAATCGTTTTGCAGTTTGTTTTGATCTTCTGGTGACTTTATTACTCGATAAACAACAGTGTCATCTGCAAACAACCGAAGACGGCTGATCAGATTGTCTCCCAAATCGTTTATATAGATAAGGAACAGTAAAGGACCTATAACACTACCTTGGGGAACGCCAGAAATCACTTCTGTTTTACTCGACGACTTTCCAGCAGTTACTACGAACTGCACCTCTCTGACAGGAAATCACAAATCCAGTCACATAACTGAGACTACATTCCATAAGCACGCAATTTCACTACGAGCCGCTTGAGCGGTGCAGTGTCAAAAGCCTTCCGGAAAACCAGAAATACGGAATAGATCTGAAATACGTTGTCAATAGCACTCAACACTTCATGTGAATAAAGAGATAATTGTGTTTCACAGGAACGATGTTTTCTAAACCCATGTTAACTGTGTGTCAATAGACAGTTTTCTTCGAGGTAATTCATAATGTTCGAACACAATATATGTTCTAAAATCCTGCTACATATCGACGTTAACGATATGAGTCTGTAATTTAGTGGATTGCTAATACTACCTTTCTTGAATATTGGTGTGACCTGTACAAGTTTCCAGTGTAAGATTCACACTTTGACCCTGTACGGGAGAATAATTACAGTAAGACGATCCTTCTGTTGGGTGTACAAATGGTCGCTATATCAATAACTATACAAAACAGTTGATTCCGCTCTTCTATCGTAGATAGAACCCCAGGTAATGTTTGCCGAAAAATAGCAACAAACACAGAAATATGCAAAGATTATTAATTAATTAATTATTTTTTGTGTATCGAAGGTGGTCAGAAACAGCTTGAACAGTTTGTGACGACGTTGCAGGATAGGTTGTGCTCAGCAATAACTGTTTTAAAAAAATCGATACGTTGCGGCGGTTCCGATTTTATTACCATAGAGATGAGTCAATAAGGCCGTTGCGCACTCTAATTAAAGCGGCCAGCAGATACGGCGTCGCTAAAAGTGTTCTTCGTTTGATTTTTTCATATTGAGCAAGAAAGCGTTACAAAAATTGTACACGAGACGGCAGTATAGAGTGAACCCGAGCCAAAGGCTGTTCAGTCTCGTGCGCTATCATCAACGCCACAGGGACGACTGAAACTTACTGTGTCTGGCACGGTGCTTCACCTTGCGCGCTCAGCTGTCTGATTGGCTAATTTCAGTGGTAAGTAGCTAGGAAACGGTACAGTGTATCGAGTTTCTTTCTTAATATTAATTTCTCAGCAATACCTACCCTGCAACACCCGTACAAGCTTATCAGACTGTTCAACCTGTATTCTGGGACCAAACAGTACAACCCATAATAACTGTTTTTTCGTAATACGACATAACAATGTTAATACTTATTTTGTACAATAAAGAAACCCACTGAAAGCGGCGGTTCTTTTCTGAAACTAGGTTCCGGAATTAAATAAACAGAAAGTGTTTTCATCAAGGCGGACCCAAAACCGCATATTATTCTATATCGACTGTTACTATCGATTCCTAAATGTTCTACTTCTAGTTATAATATTGTCTTCCATAATGAGATTTTCACTCTGCAGCGGAGTGTGCGCTGATATGAAACTTCCTGGCAGATTAAAACTGTGTGCCCGACCGAGACTCGGTCATACCAATATAAACAGGCAAAGGTTCCGAGTTCGAGTCTCGGTCGGGCACACAGTTTTAATCTGCCAGGAAGTTTCATTGTCTTCCATGTTAACAGACGACGTTTATTTTGCTAGTTTCAACATATTGGTGTCCACAAAGGGCTGAGAGATTCTGGTGCGCTCGGAGACTTTTTCTCGGCGGATACGTGAGACCCGCGCATGCGCAGCAGGTCTCTCCAGCAGCAGCGCGGCCCCCCTGTCAGCTGGGCCGGTCCTCGAATGCAGTGCGCTACAAGTGCAGCACGCATTGTGGGGATTCCCGAGGGGGAGCGCCCTACAAATAGGATCAAGGGTTGCAACTTGACACCCGGCCGCCGATTGCCCGAAAAAAAGAAGAAGGAGGGAGCACAGCCGCACTCCCTTTCCCCCGCGCGTCGATGTCGGTGGCCAGAGATATATACCTCCTCGCTGCGGCCGCGTGACAGCGCTCATTTGTTTCCGTGCATCTGCCGCCCGCAGAACGAGTGTCTCTGACTTGCCAAGGTCGCGAGGGACGAGGGGGCGAGCAGCTTCGTATGATTCACTCACTGTTTACGCAGACAATAGGAAGCGTTAGCCCTCGCCGTCTCTCTTGTAACAAGTGTTCTTGTCCTGGGCAGGAGTGCGTATGTCCGATGAATAAATTGCATGACATCAGTTAACTACCTCTGCACATCATTTGCCGATTTCGCTAAGCTCTTACTTTATATTCCTTGAGCAATTGGAGACGAAAGATGTTAAATATCGCGCTATGTAGAATAATAAACTACCTGTTAGAGATTCTTAAAGGAAGAACAGTCAGCCATAAATACATTACTGGCCATTAAAATTGCTTCACCACGAAGATGACGAGATACAGACGTGAAATTCACCGACAGGAAGAAGATGCTGTGTTTTGCAAATGATTAGCTCTTCAGAGCATTCATGCAAGGTTGGCGCCGGTGGCGACACCTACATCGTGCTGACATGAGGAACGTTTCCAACCGATTTCTCATACACAAACAGCGATTGACCGGCGTTTTCTGGTGAAACGTTGTTGTGATGCCTCGTATAAGGAGGAGAAATGCGTACCAACACGTTTCCGACTTTGATAAACGATGCATTGTAGCCTATCGCGATTGCGGTTTATCATAACGCGACATTGCTGCTCGCGTTGTTCGAGATCCAATGACTGTTAGCAGAATATGGAATCGGTGGGTTCAGGAGGGTAATACGGAACGCCGTGCTGGATCCCAACGGCCTCGTATCACTAGCAGTCGAGATGACAGGAATCTTATCCGCATGGTTGTAACGGATCGTGCAGCCACGTCTCGATCCCTGGGTCAACAGATGGGGACGTTTGCAAGACAACAACCATCTGCACGAACAGTTAGACGACGTTTGCATCAGCATGGACTATCAGCTCGGAGACTGTGGCTGTGGTCACCCTTGACGCTGCATCACAGACAGGAGCGCCAATGATGGTGTACTCAACGACGAACCTGGGTGCGCGAATGGCAAAACGTCATTTTTTCGGATGAATCCAGGTTCTGTTTACAGCATCATGATGGTCGCATACGTGTTTGGTGACATCGCGGTGAACGCACACTGGAGGTGTTTATTCGTCATCGCCATACTGGCGTATCACTCTGTGTGATGATATGGGCTACCATTGGTTACACGTCTCGGTCACCTCTTGTTCACATTGACGGTACTTTGAACAGTGGATGTTACATTTCAGATGTGTTACGACCCGTGGCTCTACCCTTCATTCGATCCCTGCGAAACCCTACATTTCAGCAGAATAATGCACGACCGCACGTTGCAGGTCCTGTACGGGCCTTTCTGGGTACAGAAAATGTTCGACTGCTGCCCTGGCCAGCACATTCTCCATATCTCTGGTAGCCGAGCAACTGGCTCGTCACAATACTCTTGATGAACTGTGGTATCGTGTTAAAGCTGCATGGGCAGCTGTCCCTGTACACGGCATCCAAGCTCTGTTTGACTCAATGCCCAGGCGTATCAAGGCCATTATTATGGCCAGAGGTGGTTGTTCTGGGTACTAATTACTTAGGATCTATGCACCCAAATTGCCTGAAAATGTAGTGAGCCGTCAGTTCTAGTGTAATATATTTGTCCAATGAATACCCGTTTATCATCTGCAATTCTTCTTGTTGTAGCAATTTTAATTTCCAGTAGTGTACCTTGAAGAAACTTAAATTTACTTCCATGATGGTTATACTATCCTGGAAATAGAAATAAGAACACCGTGAATTCATTGTCCCAGGAAGGGGAAACTTTATTGACACATTCCTGGGGTGAGATAAATCACATGATCACACTGATAGAACCACAGGCACATAGACACAGGCAACAGAGCATGCACAATGTCGGCACTAGTACAGTGTATATCCACTTTTCGCAGCAATGCAGGCTGCTATTCCCCCATGGAGACGATCGTAGAGATGCTGGATGTAGTCCTGTGGAACGGCTTGCCATGCCATTTCCACCTGGCGCCTCAGTTGGATCAGCGTTCGTGCTGGACGTGCATACCGCGTGAGACGACGCTTCATCCAGTGCCAAACATGCTCAATGGGGGACAGATCCGCAGATCTTGCTGGCCAGGATAGTTGACTTACACCTTCTAGAGCACGTTGGGTGGCACGGGATACATGCGGACGTGCATTGACCTGTTGGAACAGCAAGTTCCCTTGCTGGTCTAGGAATGGTAGAACGATGGGTTCGATGACGGTTTGGATGTACCGTGCACTACTCAGTGTCCCCTCGACGATCACCAGAAGTGTACGGCCAGTGTAGGAGATCGCTCCCCACACCATGATGCCTGGTGTTGGCCCTGTGTGCCTCGGTCGTATGCAGTCCTGATTGTGGCGCTCACCTGCACGCCGCCAAACACGCATACGACCATCATTGGCACCAAGGCAGAAGCGACTCTCATCGCTGAAGACGACACGTCTCCATTCGTCCCTCCATTCACGCCTGTCGCGACACCACTGGAGGCGGGCTGCACAATGTTGGGGCGTGAGCGAAAGACGGCCTAACGGTGTGCGGGACCGTAGCTCAGCTTCATGGAGACGGTTGCGAATGGTCCTTGCCGATACCCCAGGAGCAACAGTGTCCCTAATTTGCTGGGAAGTGGCGGTGCGGTCCCCTACGGCACTGCGTAGGATCCTACGGTCTTGGCGTGCATCCGTGCGTCGCTGCGGTCCGGTCCCAGGTCGACGGGCACGTGCACCTTCCGCCGACCACTGGCGACAACATCGATGTACTGTGGAGACCTCATGCCCCACGTGTTGAGCAATTCGGCGGTACGTCCATCCGGCCTCCCGCATGCCCACTATACGCCCTCGCTCAAAGTCCGTCAACTGCACATACGGTTCACGTCCACGCTGTCGCGGCATGCTACCAGTGTTAAAGACTGCGATGGAGCTCCGTATGCCACGGCAAACTGGCTGACACTGACGGCGGCGGTGCACAAATGCTGCGCAGCTAGCGCCATTCGACGGCCAACACCGCGGTTCCTGGTGTGTCCGCTGTGCCGTGCGTGTGATCATTGCTTGTACAGCCCTCTCGCAGTGTCCGGAGCAAGTATGGTGGGTCTGACACACCGGTGTCAATGTGTTCTTTTTTCCATTTCCAGGAGAGTATGTTATTAGGCCCATCTTTAGATGGCTACAGTTGCATTAGTACAGTATCAGAATCTGCAACTGCTTAAGTACTCGATAAGAATATTTAAATTCCTAGCATCATTTCATATATTGTATGGCTGTCTTGTATAATAAGAACAATATGGTAATGTGCATACAGTTGAGAACATAAAGTTAACTCTGTAAGACAGTTCGCAATGTAGCCTTTTAATAACATAATGGTGACCGAAAAGGCCGTTAATGTTTGAAAATGCACTAGTTCACGGGGTAACGAATGAAGATAGCTACAAATTGAGACAAAAGCCAGAAATGAGATAAGGTTTTTATTGAAATCAAAAACGAGTGCCAAATCTGGTCAACAGATGCCGCTGACAGCAACTCGTCAGTGGGGCTGCAAGAGAATCGGGTATAAAATGAGATGGGGTAAGATCAACCGTAGCCTGGCTAATAAAGCCCTGCTGGAAGGTACGACTTTTATGCACGACGGCGCTCCAACCCATATCGCTACATGTGTGAAAGATCTCTTGCGCAGATCGTTTAGTGAAGATCGAGTGCTGATCCAGCCCGTCCGTCATGGCTAGCCTCACAGGTCCGTACACCTCAATCCATTTGACTATAGCTTGTGGGGTTACCTGAAGTCGTAAGTCTACCGCGATTGACCGACATCATTAGGGATGTTAAAAAGCAACATCTGACGTAATTTCTCACTGCATCTACTGACATACTATACAAATGGTTCAAATGGCTCTGAACACTATGGAACTTAACATCTATGGTCATCAGTCCCCTAGAAGTTAGAACTACTTAAACCTAAGGACTTCACACAACATCCAGTCATCACGAGGCAGAGAAAATCCCTTTCTAGAAATCAATTGTTACACTGTATACTGATTTCCTATCAAATGGTTGAAATGGCTCTGAGCACTATTGGACTAAACTTCTGAGCTCATCAGTCCCCTAGAACTTAGAATTACTTAAACCTAACTAACCTAAGGACACCACACACATCCATGCCCGAGACAGGATTCGAACCTGCGCTCGGCCACACCGTCCGCGATTTTTTTAATCATATGAAAAGGCATCAGTGAGTAATTTTGTGCACTTTTTTGGTTTCGATAAAACCCCATGTTATATCAAGTATGTTTGTCAATTGTTACCGCTCTGTCTACATTATTCCGTGAAGTATTGAATTTTGAACTGTTGATGGACTTTTAGGTCACTTTGTACTTGGCCTGACAAAAAAGGAAACCACTTAAAATGGGAGGAGGAACCAAAGTGAAAGAGCTGTGGTTCCCAACCAGTTTGAGACCCCATTACAAACACTATAATAAACAAATTTCTTTAAACAGTTTTAGTATTAAAATCATGAAGCATAAACGATATATATTTTTTGTAGGAGTTACATTAAACCACGAACTAATGAGTCAATGCAATAATTGGTAGTTCTTATTTCTAACTTTTTGTTTTAGATAATGAAGTAATCCTCTCCTCCTCAGAAAAGGAAGATAATTACGAGTACCTACATTGAGGTTCAAATGGCTCCCAGCACTATGGGACTTAAGATCTGAGGTCATCAGGCTCCTAGACTTAGAACTAATTAAACCTAACTAACCTAAGGACAGCACGCACATCCATGCCCGAGGCAGGATTCGAACCCGCGACCATAGCAGCAGCGCGGCTCCAGACTGAAGCGCCTAGAACCGCTCGGCCACAACGGCCGGCCCTACATTGAGTATAGACATGGACACGTGTTACCAAACATGTCTGATCTGCAGCATTCTTCCAAGCGTCTTTTGATCGTCTCATACACTACTTAAAATCTGCCAAGTTAAAATGTGTGTAGTATACTTGCTCTGTAAAACATTTGATTGCTGAACTTTTTAGTTCTGAAATGGTAAAAATTTGAAGACTATAGGCTGTCAGTACTTTGTATCTGATTATTGCCAATAATAATAATAAGAAGAACAATACTTAATCCTTACAACTGTCCATTAGTCATTATAGAGTTACTCTTCTCTTGGGCTATCTCTGCAAACGTCGTCTAACTGTTCGTGCAGATGGTTGTTGTCTTGCAAACGTCCCCATCTGTTGGCTCAGGGATCGAAACGTGGCTGCACGATCCGTTACAGCCATGCGGATAAGATGCCTGTCATCTCGACTGCTAGTGATACGAGGCCGTTGGGATCCAGCACGGCGTTCCGTATTACCGTCCTGAAACCACCGATTTCATATTCTGCTAACAGTCATTGGATCTCGACCAACGCGAGCAGCAATGTCGCGATACGATAAACCGCAATCGCGATGGGCTACAATGCATCGTTTATCAAAGTCGGAAACGTGATGGTACGCATTTTTCCTCCTTACACGAGGCATGACAACAACGTTTCACCAGACAACGCCGCTCAACTGCTGTTTGTGTATGAGAAATCGGTTGGAAACGTTCCTCATGTCAGCACGTTGTAGGTGACGCCACCGGCGCCAACCTTTTGTGAATGCTCTGAAAAGCTAATCATTTGCATATCAGAGCATCGTCTTCCTGTCGGTTAAATTTTTGCGTCTGTAGCACGTCATCTTCTTGGTGCAGCATTTTTAATGGCCAGTAGTGTACAAACATAGTGTATGAAGCGAAAGCAAACTCAAAATCGCCACATTATGGATTGATGCCGTATCGGTCAATTTAACTCACCCTTTGTTTTTAGCCCTCAGAGAATTTCATTTTAGCCCTCATGAGGTAATTACCCCCGTGGTGGGGACCAGAAACAAAGGTAACGACGAAGGACGTCAAGAAACCACATTATTGGTTGACCATAGCAAAACCGAGCTAAACCGAGCAAAGTTTGAATACGTGGCACGTGAACTTTGTTGGTGCGGCAGACGCGGTTGTGTGTTGACCGAGGAAGCGGCGGGTGGGTAGCCAGTGTCTTCCGCAGCGGCGCCCCGCGCAGCGGCGAAGAAGCCCCGCGATAATTGCCGTCCACGGCAGGAAATTGGCGCAAATTGGCACTTCACGGCGCGCTTCCGCCGCTATTCCTAGACTTTATTGCTCGCCCGCTCTTCTCCGCCCAACCACTCTGCGGCCACGCCGCCCCTGTGGCGCCACGTAAACTTCCAGCGACGCATTTTAACCGGGGGTAGGCGGCGCCTCCAGTTCCAGCCGAGAGAAGACGCGGAAAGCAGCGGGCAAAGAGCGTGTGGTTTGCGTGCGAGTGCGTAGGGTCCCGTGGACGTAAGAAACTTCTCTGGATGTACGTCTAAGTTCCGAAAACCACCCTACGGTGCTTGGCGGAGAGTACTTTGTGTACTACCGTTAGTTAGTCCCTCTCCCAATACACTAGGGAATAGAATGTGGGAAATACGATTGGTGGTTAACCTCTGTGTCAACGCTAATCTCTCCATTTTACCTTCGTGACCCTGTCGTGAGACGCACGTAGGAAGAAGCAATATAAACTGAGGTGACGGAAGTCATGGTTAGCGATATGCATATACACTCGTGCTCGTAAATTAAGGATAATTGCAGAATGTTGTGCCACACAAAACTGGCACTAATAGCATAGGCACTTAGGCAACACACACGACACAGATCTGTAAGTCGACGGTATTGGTAATTAGTTGATAAAACCGTCCCTAAACACATGTGCTACAAAACGCCACTGTTTCCTACGCATGTACCCCGACATCAATATGGGATATGATCACCATCCACACGTATACACGCCGCACAACGGGTTGGCATACTCTGGATCAGGTGGTCGAGCTGCTGCTGGGGTATAGCCTCCCATTCTTGCACCAGTGCCTGTCGGAGCTCCTGAAGTGTCGTAGAGCTTTGAAGACGTGCGGCGATACGTCGACTGAGAGCATCCCGACGTGCTCGATGGGGTTTAGGTCTGGAGAACAGGCAGGCCACTCTATTCGCCTGATATCTTCTTTTTCATGGTCCTCCTCCAAAAAGGCAGCTCTGTGGGGCCGTGCGTTCTCATCCATCAGGAGGTGGGACCCACTGCACACCTGAAAAGGCAGACACACTGGTGCAAACTGACGTGCCGATACACCTGACCTGTTACAGTTCCCCTGTCAAAAATATGCAAGGGTGTGCGTGCACCAATCATAATCCCACCCCACATCATCAAACCACGACCTCCACACAGATCCCGTTAAAGAACATTAAGGAGTTGGTATCTGGTTCCTGGTTCACCCCACACATGAAAATCCGGCGAGGATCACTGTTCAGAAGATAGCTGGGACCACAGTTCCAATGACCATGTGCTGTATTCTTGACACCAAGCTTTACGGGCTCTCCTTTGACCAAGGGTCAGTGGAATACACCTTGCAGGTCTCGCCGAATGAACCATATCTGTTCAGTCGTCTGTAGTCTGTGTGTCTGGAGACAAGTGTTCCAGTGGCTGCGGTAACGTCCCGAGCCAGGCTACCTGCAGTACTCCGTGGTCTTCTGCGGGCATTGATGGTGAGATATCGTTCTTCTTGTGGTGTTTTACACTGTGGACGTTCCGCACTGTAGCGTCTGGACACGTCTCTTGTCTGCTAGAATAGTTGCCATAATCTTTGTGGCACACGGAGGGCCCGTGCTACTACCTGCTGTGTATGACCAGCCTCCAGTCGCCCTAGTATTGTACCCCTCATAACGTCATCAATATCTGTTCTTTGAGCCATTTTCAACACACAGTCACCATTAGCACGTCTGAAAACGTCTGCACACTTACTCGCTGCACCGTGCTCTGTCATACACCGACACACCTCTGTGTATGTGGACTGCTGCCAGCGCCAACGTGCGACGATCGCAGGTCAAATGCACCGCATGGTCATATCCCGAGGTGATTTAAACCCGCAAACCGCTCACCAGAGCGTTATTTCACCATGTATCAGCATTATCCTTAATTTATGAGCATGACTGTACATAGTTTGCGGTAGTATCACATACACAAGGTATATTTAGGCAGTGTGTTGGCGGTGCTGCCATTTGTACTCAGGTGATTCACGTGAAACGGTTTTCCGAAGTTATTAAGGCTGCGCGGTAGGAATTAACAGACTGTGAACGCGGAATAGTAGTTGGAGCTAGATGCATGGACTTTCCATTCCGGAAATCGTGTGGGACTTCAATATTCCGAGATCCACAGTGTCAAGAGTGTGCCGAGAACACCAAACTTCAAGCATCAACTCTCACCACGGATAACGAAGTGGCCGACGGCCTCTACTTAACAACAGTGCGGAGCGGCGTTGCGTAGAGTTGTTAGTACTAACAGACCAGCAACACTGCGTGAAAAGTTAAGCGCGGAAATCATTGTGGGACGTACGATTAACGTATCCGTCAGAACAATGCGGAGAAATTTGGCGTTTTTGGGCTACGGCAGCAGACGACCGACATGAATTTCTTTGCTAACAGCACGACTCCGCCTGCAGCGCCTCTCCTAGGCTCGTAACCATGTGGTTGGATGGCTGGAAAACCGTAGCCTGGTCATATGAGCCCCGATTTCAGTTTCTAAGAGCTGATGGCAGGGTTCGAGTGTGGCACAGACACTATGAAGCCATGGACCCAAGTTGTCAACAAGACACTGTGCAAGCTGGTAGTGGTTCCATAATGGTGTGGACTGTACTTACTGCTTACAGGAAATGGACTAGGTAATGGTTCCAACTGAATCGATGATCGACTGGAAATGGTTATGTTCGGCTTCTTGAAGACGATTTTCAACCATTTACGAAGTTTGTGTTCCCAAACAAAAACGATCCTGGCCCTAATTCCAATTAAATTGGCAATATGAATACCCAGGTCATACTGATTTTCTACACACATCAAAAAGAGTTTTGTATCACCTCTGTTCCGAGAGTTCGGGAACCTGTACAGAAAACTTGAATAGAGATCAACATAAGCACCAATTCCGCACTCTTTATTGGTCATGAAAACTACACATTGCACGTTGCACCACCATACAGCGAGATCTTCGAAGGTGGTGGTCCAGATTGCTGTACACACCGGTACCTTTAATATCCAGTAGTACATCCTCTTGCATTGTCTGTATTCGTCGTGGCATACTGTCCATAAGTTCATCAAGACACTGTTGGTCCAGATTGTCCCACTCCTCAACGATTTGGAGTAGACCCCTCAGAGTGGTTGGTGGGTCACATCGTCCATGAACAGACCTTTTCAATCAATCCCAGGCTTGTTCGATAGGGTTCATGTCTGGAGAACATGCTTGCCACTCTAGTAGAGCGATGTCGTTATCCTGAAGGAATTCATTCACGACATGTGCACGACGGGGGCGCGAATTGTCACCCATAAAGACGAATGCTTCGCCAATATGCTGCCGATATGTTCGTACTATCGGTCGGAGGATGGCATTCACGTATCGTACAACCGTTACGGTGCCTTCCATGACCACCAGCGACGTACGTCGGCACCAAATAATGCAACACCAAAACAGCAGGGAACCTCCATCTTGCTGCACTCGCTGGACAGTGTGTCTAAGGCGTCCGGCCTGACAGGATTGCCTCCAAACACGTCATGACGATTGTCTGGTTGCGGACATATGCGGCACTCATCGCTGAAGAGAACGTGATGGCAATCCTGAGCGGTCAATTAGCATGTTGTTGGACCCATCAGTACCGCGGTGCATGGTGTCATGGTTGCAAAGATGGACTTCGCCATGGACGTCGGTGTGAAGTTGCGAACATGCAGCCTATTGCGCACACTTTGAGACGTAACACGACGCTGTCGAAGTTTCTCTGAGCCGTAATCCGTAGGTAGCGGTCATCCACTGCAGTGGTAGCCCTTGGATGACCTGAGCGAGGCATGTCATCGGCAGTTCCTGCCTGTCTGTATCTCCTCCATGTCCGAACAACGTCGCTTTCGTTCACTCCGAGACGCCTGGACACTTCCCTTGTTGAGAGCCTTTCCTGGCATAAATTAACAATGCGAAAGCGATCGAACGGCGGCATTGACCGTCTAGGCATAGTTGAACTACAGAAAACACGAGCCGTGTACCTCCTTCCTGGTGAAAGTACTGGAACTGACCGGCTATCGGATCCCTCCGTCTAATAGGTGTTGCTCATGTATGGTTGTTTACATATTTGGGCCGGTTAAGTGACATATTTCAACAATCAAAGAGGCTGTGTTTGTGATACAATATCCACAGTCAAAGTCTATCTTCAGGAGTTCTGGGAGCAGAGGTGGTACAAACTACACTCCTGGAAATTGAAATAAGAACACCGTGAAGTCATTGTCCCAGGAAGGGGAAACTTTATTGACACATTCCTGGGGTCAGATACATCACATGATCACACTGACAGAACCACAGGCACATAGACACAGGCAACAGAGCATGCACAATGTCGGCACTAGTACAGTGTATATCCACCTTTCGCAGCAATGCAGGCTGCTATTCTCCCATGGAGGCGATCGTAGAGATGCTGGATGTAGTCCTGTGGAACGGCTTGCCATGCCATTTCCACTTGGCGCCTCAGTTGGACCAGCGTTCGTGCTGGACGTGCAGACCGCGTGAGACGACGCTTCATCCAGTCCCAAACATGCTCAATGGGGGACAGATCCGGTTTTGCTGGCCAGGGCAGTTGACTTACACCTTCTAGAGCACGTTGGGTGGCACGGGATACATGCGGACGTGCATTGTCCTGTTGGAACAGCAAGTTCCCTTGCCGGTCTAGGAATGGTAGAACGATGGGTTCGATGACGGTTTGGATGTACCGTGCACCATTCAGTGTCCCCTCGACGATCACCAGAGGTGTACGGCCAGTGTAGGAGATCGCTCCCCACACCATGATGCCGGGTGTTGGCCCTGTGTGCCTCGGTCGTATGCAGTCCTGATTGTGGCGCTCACCTGCACGGCGCCAAACACGCATACGACCATCATTGGCACCAAGGCAGAAGCGACTCTCATCGCTGAAGACGACACGTCTCCATTCGTCCCTCCATTCACGCCTGTCGCGACACCACTGGAGACGGGCTGCACGATGTTGGGGCGTGAGCGGAAGACGGCCTAACGGTGTGCGGGACCGTAGCCCAGCTTCATGGAGACGGTTGCGAATGGTCCTCGCCGATACCCCAGGAGCAACAGTGTCCCTAATTTGCTGGGAAGTGGCGGTGCGGTCCCCTACGGCACTGCGTAGTATCCTACGGTCTTGGCGTGCATCTGTGCGTCGCTGCGGTCCGGTCCCAGGTCGACGGGCACGTGAACCTTCCGCCGACCACTGGCGACAACATCGATGTACTGTGGAGACCTCACGCCCCACGTGTGGAGCAATTCGGCGCTACGTCCACCCGGCCTCCCGCTTGCCCACTATACGCCCTCGCTCAAAGTCCGTCAACTGCACATACGGTTCACGTCCACGCTGTCGCGGCATGCTACCAGTGTTAAAGACTGCGAAGGAGCTCCGTATGCCACGGCAAACTGGCTGAGACTGACGGCGGCGGTGCACAAATGCTGCGCAGCTAGCGCCATTCGACGGCCAACACCGCGGTTCCTGGTGTGTCCGCTGTGCCGTGCGTGTGATCATTGCTTGTACAGCTCTCTCGCGGTGTCCGGAGCAAGTATGGTGGGTCTGACACACCGGTGTCAATGTGTTCTTTTTTCCATGTCCAGGAGTGTATATTCATATAAAGAGTAGTTATTACACCTGTAATGATCTGCTTTACCTTTCTATATGCCCACGCATTGGAGTAAGTTCTTATTGTAAACATCTCATCATTATAAACGGGCTTTGTTTTTCTCAGTTAAAGAAGCTCTGTTGTTGATATTTAAGTGGGTTTCTGCCAGTAGAAAGCAGGAAGAGGACAGTGGCTGCTTGTCGATTTACTGAAGACTTTTTCTGAATAAGAAGTAAGTACTATTTTGTGAAACAATATACCATAAAATTGACAAATCTTTCGCTTAATTATAATTTTAAAGGTGCTGAAATTTACATTATAGTTTGGCCACAAAATGCGATTCACTCTACATCTACATCTACATGACTACTCTGCAATTCACATTTAAGTGCTTGGCAGAGGGTTCATCGAACCACTATCATACTATCTCTCTACTATTCCACTCCCGAACAGCGAGCGGGAAAAACGAACACCTAAACCTTTCTGTTCGAGCTCTGATTTCTCTTATTTTATTTTGATGGTCATTCCTACCTATGTAGGTTGGGCCCAACAAAATATTTTCGCAATCGGAAGAGAAAGTTGGTGACTGAAATTTCGTAAAAAGGTCTCGCCGCGACGAAAAACGTCTATGCTGTAATGACTTCCATCCCAACTCGTGTATCATATCTGCCACACTCTCTCCCCAATAACGTGATAATACAAAACGAGCTGCCCTTTTTTGCACCCTTTCGATGTCCTCCGTCAATCCCACCTGGTAAGGATCCCACACCGCGCAGCAATATTCTAACAGAGGACGAACGAGTGTAGTGTAAGCTGTCTCTTTGGTGGACTTGTTGCATCTTCTAAGTGTCTTGCCAATGAAACGCAACCTTTGGCTCGCCTTCCCGACAATATTATCTATGTGGTCCTTCCAACTGAAGTTGTTCTTAATTTTAACACCCAAGTACTTAGTTGAATTGACAGCCTTGAGAATTGTACTATTTATCTAGTAATCGAATTCCAACGGATTTCTTTTGGAACTCATGTGGATCATCTCACACTTTTCGTTATTTAGCGTCAACTGCCACCTGACACACCATACAGCAATCTTTTCTAAATCGCTTTGCAACTGATACTGGTCTTCGGATGACCTTACTAGACGGTAAATTACAGCATCATCTGCGAACAGTCTAAGAGAACTGCTCAGATTGTCACCCAGATCATTTATATAAATCAGGAACAGTAGAGGTCCCAGGACGCTTCCCTGGGGAACACCTGATGTCACTTCAGTTTTACTCGATGATTTGCCGTCTATTACTACGAACTGCGACCTTCCTGACAGGAAATCACGAATCCAGTCGCACAACTGAGACGATACCCTATAGCTCCGCAGCTTGATTAGAAGTCGCTTGTGAGGAACGGTGTCAAAAGCTTTCCGGAAATCTAGAAATACGGAATCAACTTGAGATCCCCTGTCGATAGCGGCCATTACTTCGTGCGAATAAAGAGCTAGCTGCGTTGGACAAGAGCGATGTTTTCTGAAGCCATGCTGATTACGTGTCAATAGATCGTTCCCTTCGAGGTGATTCATAATGTTTGAATACAGTATATGCTCCAAAACCCTACTGCAAACCGACATCAATGATATAGGTCTGTAGTTAAATGGATTACTCCTACTACCCTTCTTGAACACTGGTGCGACCTGCGCAATTTTCCAATCTGTAGGTACAGATCTATCGGTGAGCGAGCGGTTGTATTACGATTCCAAATCCAGTTTTTAATTGTGTGTTGCACATATGTTACGCTATGAAGAACAGTCAATATAATGTTTCCTTCTTTCTCAGAGACCAGTCTGTGCATAGAATCCTGGCTGTTCTTGAGGAGGAGGCAGAAGATGCAAGGAATATATTTATTGAGCCTCCTGAAGCTGATGTAGAGTCGGATGAAGATTCTGGTGAAGAAGATGGGGGTGGAAAGACAGATAACCTTGGACCAAGGTAGCCTCATTCTGGTGTAGAAGCGGTATCGACCAACAAAAACAGGTTATGTGGTGAACCTGGGACTGCCTGCTCTCATGATGATAAATAGGAAATTTCATTTCAAATGAAACAGGCCTCAAACACTGTAATAAGAGATTGGAGAATGGAGGAATTGCAAAGCGATAATGCTTTATTTGCTGACAGGAATCACAGTAAATACAAAAGCTTGTCTCCAGTTCAGTGCTGCGAACTGTTTTGGAATGATGAAATAATTAAATTTTTTAGTATTGAATGTGCAAAGTGCGATTTGTTCAAGAACTACCCAGATACCAAAATAACACACGAAGAAATAAACGGTTTTCTAGGAATTCTAATTCTGTCTGGCTATAATCTCCTACCTAGAAGAAGATATTACTGGGATTGAGGGTTGGACACGAGAAATGAAATGGTGCACAATATGATCAGAAGAGACTGATCTGAAACAATTTCGAACTTCATCCACTCAAATAATAGCACACTAAGCAATGTAAGCGATAAAATGTGGAAACTTCGGAAACTAAAAGATGTTTTCTCCCCACTTTTAGCCTGAGTAAGATTTGGATTATGATGAAAGCGTGATACTTTGGCAGGCAAGGATGAAAACAGTTTTTGAAAGGTAAACCCATTATATTTGGGTTCAAAGCATTGTGCCTAAACAATAAACACATTGGTTATCTAGTGTATTTTGGAATATACCAAGGACCTCCTCCACAAACGATACGGTAAATGTGCTACGCTTCTGGTTCAAATGACTATTTTGATAATCTGTTTACATCGCCGGTTAACCTAAAAGAGGCAATTTTCGTGAGAATCGTCTCCCTGAAGAATGTCAGCTTATACCCTCTAAGACAATGTTCAAAAGGAATAAGAGAGGAGATTTAATTACAAGGGCAGCAAGGAAGTGGAATGATGATTACCAGATGGCTAGATAATTCTGTTGTAATAATTGCTTCGACCAGCCATAGACCAATCCAGTCAGCTCTGTGAGACGATATTAAAAACGGGAGAGCAAAACAATAGTTGTAAAGCGACCACACTTTATGGAGAATACAACAAAAACATGGGGGAACCGACCGAATGGACGAAAATAGAGCGTTATATAGAGAATCAGGGGAGAGAAATGCTGGTGGCCAATTTTTACCTGACTGCTGGATGTGTCTGTACGTTATGCGTGGTTCTCTACAGAAATCCAGGTATGAAACATTCTGAAATGTTACCTCACTTCCAATGCAACAATCTTTAGAGGTCCAGGTCACACTGCAGGTAATCCATATCAAAGTAGAGGACTGCATGACATGAGATACGATGAAAAGAACCATTGGTAGATATGATGCCACAGAAAAAAAAGAAGGTCCGCTGGAGGAAACTGCAAAGGAACTCCTAGAACAAAGCGTTGCAAATGTGATGTTAGTTTGTGCATAGAGTGTTTCGTAATGCATCACAGAAAATGAATGCTGTTACCTAAACATAACGTAAATGACGTAAACTGCTTTATTTTATTTACTGTCGTGTATTTCACATAGAATGTATGATCTGCGTAGCGTGACATTCATGTTACACCCTCTCTTGCCTAAATTATTAATTATTTTTTTGTTTAGCTTGTTGTAGTACGTTTCATTAAGGACAATGGACTAATAAGTATGTGATTCAGTCAACACGGAAGTCACGGAGGTATTACGGAGGTCCTTCGTGACATCAAATGGGAATCCCAGGAGGGAAGACTCGTTTTGCGGAAGACTATTGACAAAATTTAGAGACCGGAATTTGAAGCTGACTGCAGAACGATTCTATAGCCGCCAATGTACATCGCGTAATGAACGCGAAGTTACGGGAAATTAACGCTCATACGGAAGCATATAGATAGTTGTTTTTCCTCACTCCACTTGTGAGTGAAAGACGAAAGGCAACGACATGTAGTGGTACAAGGAACCCAACGCCACGTACCATACGGTGCACGGTGACTTACGGCGTATGCTCGTAGATATAGATGTATATCTGTAAGTACACATTTAATTACGTAATATTTCCAGTATTTACAATCATTAATGAGCATCTGTCTATTTCTTTAGTTCCACTACTTAGTTCTTGAAGTGAATGAGGATTAATATTTTTGTTGGAATCTAAGATGGCCTCTTACAGGAGTGCTGTTACATTAATAACTAAGTGTACATACAATGTAAAGAATAAACACTTTACAATTTGTTATCAGTATCATACAACATTATAAGAGCTTATAGGAGAATTCGAATTTAAATCAAGGCTTTTATAAGACTTTAAAACACTGTAGTTATTCTGTGACAATGGTGATTATATACATATTTTTTATTTCTTTGTTAGCTTGTAGGTCTCAGCGGTTACAATCATATATATACGATTTATAAATCTTAGTATCTGATTTCCAAAATTTCTTAACATTTTTATTAGTTGTTTATGTAGGTGGGGCAGAACAAGGTTTACTTAATAGCGAGGAGAGAAGTAAAGAGTTAGAACGAAGGTTAAGAATTAGACATATATGGAGAACCACGTTACGCCAGTTAACAAGAGAAGTGTGACGATAAAGAAGTCGGAGACCTCAAGAGAGTATTTGCGTGATGGCGCTAATTTACGCAGTTTAAGAGGATGCGGTTGTTGTCTTCACTTCGCTGCATCCTCGAAGTGGTTTGAAGGCGGTGGGGATGTTTCTTGCAACAGTCCTGATTGAAGCCCAGGCGTTGATGCAAGTTGTCATACCAGTGGCATGCTGGTAGAGTAGCGAACACTCAGTCGGCTCAGAAAAGTTCGAGAACTGACTTTTTGCTCCATAAAAGAGTGGTCCTGTTACTATAACAAACATGCATCTACGTAGAACTTATTTTTTCGGTACTAATAGTACAATTTTTTGGTAGCATTTAAAACAAATTGTTTCGTGTGCACGAGATCTTCTTTGGTTTGTTTTTTGGTCACCGTTTTGAAGTCCTTAGTAGTGTTTTTGTGCATCAGTTTTTGCCAAAATGAGGATTATAGCCCTCTGAAAGCTCTCTCTCTCTCTCTCTCTCTCTCTCTCTCTCTCTCTCTCTCTCTCTCTCTCTCTAACCTCTCCCCCTTTCCCACAAATGTGCAGTGTGTGTGTGTGTGTGTGTGTGTGTGTGTGTGTGTGTGTGTGTGTGTCAAGGGGAGGGATGTATATTTAAAACTAATGTCAAGGCTAATTCATAATGTAAACTTTTATCCTATTTTGGGGGAGTTGCAAGACGTATTGAACCTAAAGTGTATTTGTGCCCAAACTATTCCCATATTTTTAAAAGACTTCTCTCATTCTTTGTTGAACACTTGTCTGATTGAATCTTTAAAATTTTCAAGGAAATTGGTGACTGGGATTGCATAACGGCTAATTTTTTCATGATTAGTGTCATCCTAATCCAGATCATATACCATTACGTTCCCTTTAAATTTGCAATGTGCGTTTGTCTGTTGATGACTGTGGAATAATGTTAGAAGTCCCTGTATGTCACACTCAATTCTTCCTCTATTTAAAGAGCATTAACATTATCACGACAACTCTGCAGAGCTCTGACGCGTTCCACGACACGGATTACTGCGGCGCGATAAAACACTGTAGGCTTCGGTCAGCGAAAACAGTGCCGGCCATGACATCATTCATATAAACACGCACTAAATAATGCTTCTAGCAAATTCTGGCTTCCTACAGCTTGTATCCTTCAGCAGAATGCGTCACTTCATACACTGAAGTTCAGAAGAAGCCGGCCGGGGTGGCCGAGCGGTTCTAGACGCTACAGTCTGCAACCTCGCGACCGCTACGGTTGCAGGTTCGAATCCTGCCTCGGGCATGGTTGTGTGTGATGTCCTTAGGTTAGTCAGGTTTAAGTAGTTCTAAGTTATAGGGGACTGAAGACCTCAGAAGCTGAGTCCCATAGTGCTCAGAACCATTTGAACCATTTTGAAGTTTAGAAGATAATTTCAACTTGCTTGTATAGCACAATCTGTGAAAGCGTATTGTGTTCATCACAGGCTATTCAAAAAATATACAGGTGGTTGTCAATATTGTGAAAACCTTGTCGCATGTGATTTATATGATGATAGATCAAACTGCTGAAAAGTTTCATTTCTTGGTGAAATAGACTTATGAGAGTTGCTACAAGAGGAAACTGAAAAATTAAGTAGAAAACTGGACGGAAGACGTCAAGTAATTGCAGATTCCATCACTAAGTATTCCGAGATGTAGCTACATGAAAATATTGTTGTGAATGGTGTTCTACTGTATTCTCAGTTTCTCTCCACGACTCATTTCCAAAAAGCTATTACCAGGTTCAGCAAAATTAGCAGCTCATGTGGATAGATTTTGCACGCTGCACTGGAGTTGATGACGATATTTTTTAACATCACTTGTAAAGGGAATTTTACAGTCACGGTGGGGAACGTTTCTATCTACTAATTTACTATCACCAGCAGATCCATACCACTTTTAGTCAGCTGCATCTCAGAAGTCGTTGTGAAACGTCCCGCTAGAAAAATTATTGAATTACTGTACTGATAAATCTCTTACATTAGTTGATTTTTAAACAGCTGAGCAGAACTGAACGTATTCAGACATTTCGCTCTTTACCTATTCTGATCAACACTAAACTGACACACAATATTTTTAGCGCAACGCAATCTGACTTTCAAAAATCCCTACAAAAGAATGGCCCTGACTAACATTAACCTATACCTTTCGCAAATCACTTACCTCACAAAAATATTCGTTACTCGAACTACTGCAATACAGCTAGCGCCTCTACTGCCAGCTAAATAAAAGATTCAAACTACTGAAGGCACTAACTACTGATAGGCATAGTTAGCAAATGAAAGATTTTGATGGAGAACAAGCAATGTATTTACCTTAATAGTGTTCAAAAGTCATAGTATATATAGCAGTTCATGACATCCATTCTTACAAATGTGCTGTTTCTGATGGACACACGTCCAGATCATACGCTCTCAAAAATCCGTCATCTCTCTCCCCAGCAGTGTTGCCAACTCTAAAAAATCCAAGTCGCTAGATTCAATATCAAAAGTCGCTAGAAAGTCACTAAAACTGATTTTACTAGGAGTGTACTGAAAATTTCATGCTGTGAATGGTGCAATAAGCCAGTGGGGGGGGGGGGGGGGGGGGGGGTAATAAAATATTAATAACAATTGTTTCATACGTAATTGCTATATTGTCTTAATTAAATGACGCATCGCTTGCAATAACATACATATAAAATACGCTAACGTTTAATTTAACATGTTATCATAATTGACGCAACATATAAATTGTTGTTGTTTCAATCACAGTAGTCGAATATACTAGGAATATACAACTATATTTGTAACAAAAGAAACTAAGAACTCAAATTAGGTTACAAAATCTAAACATACCGGTATGTGAGCTATTCATTCTCGTCACTCAGAAGATCGAATAACTCTTCTGCTCCATGCTCTGACAGAACTGTAGTTGATGTAGAGGGTTGAACTTCGCTCAAAAGGTGATGTTGCAGTTCGACTGGTTTTGTCGCAAAAGAGTAACTTTTGTTCGTTCCAATAAGCTCCAATACGTCTGACGGTATGTCAAAAGATGCAAAATCTTTATTTTGTTTCTTCAGATGGTCTCTCAATATGATCAAAGCATTAATTGTCTTTAACGATAATCTGTTACGTTGTTTAGTTTTATAATGTTTATAGAACTGAATATTCTTTCCACTTCTGCATTTGAATGAGGAGGGCATAGGACAGCTAGCTGTGAAATCAAAGAAAAAGGATTCTCCACTGCGGCATTTTTATACGGCAAAACCTCACTCCAAAATCGAACAGTGTTATTAGTGTTATTCCACCTAATGAAGTTGATATTATGCCATTCTTGCAGCATACCGTCTATAAAATCGTAACTAAAACCCAATTCTTTGGCTACATCCGCTACAGCATTATTTTTATTCACTTCTAGTGTTTCTTCAACATTCAGCATTGGCATTTATTTCTGGATCCTAAGGTTACTTGGAAGTCTTTGTTGAATTTCTTTTATGAGTTTCAGACTAAACTGAAGGCCTCTCTTCTTCAAATAAACTTCATTTTCTTCAGATAAACTTGACTCAGACAATTTCTGTTCAAACATAAAGTCAAGGTTCGGATTTGCGTACATACATTCGCTTGGAACTGATGCTGTCAACAAATCAACAGTTGGAAAAACTATGTTTTGTCCGAGTGACTGCAGGAGAAATGCAAGTGTATCTAGTAATTTAGTGGGGTCATTGTCTTCTCCTTCAAAAGATTTTATTGCTGTTTGTACGTCTTTTAAAGAATGTTTAAGGTAAAACATGTAAAGATTATTTGAGTCGTCACAATACATCTTGTACAAAAGATCAGCAGTGTAACAATTGTCTTGAACCATGGCAAGTGAAAAATGTAGCTTTAGTTCTTCCCACTGCTCCAGAACTCTTCGCATTGCTGGTTCAATTGAAAGCCAACGTGTTGCACAGAGGTTCAAAATTTTTAGTGGCTGTTTTCCACAATTTATTGTCTCATAAACCTTTTTATATTCCTCTTGTCTTTTGGGTGAAATGGAGAACCAATTGTAGGTTTCCCATACAAGAAACTCTATGTTTCTAGGTATGGTATTCACTGCGGCATGCGAAACTGCAAGCTGCAGAGAGTGACAAATACAAAGGATCAATACCAAATGTTTCAAATCATATTCTCTATTCAGTGTTCAGAAATCCCATTGTTTATTCCAACCATTGCAGACGCATTATCTGCGCCAATTCCTACCATATTAGCGATTGGAAGTTTGAGATCTTTCAAAGAATTCACAAGAACAGCAGCCAGATTTCTTGCATCTGCAGTTTCTACTACAGCGAGTTTGAGAAATGCTGATCTAATGGTTTGGTTGTTTACACTATAGTACCGTATAACGATACCTAGCATTTTAGATATTTATACATCTGTGGATTCATCTATTAGTACACTGTATTTTTGGTTACCTGTATCTTCAACCAATGATTGTGTAAAATATGGAGCCAAAACTTCAGTTATAATGTTAGTGCACTTTGTACAATGTAATCCCATGTTTTTAGCGCCTTCATCACCGGAAAACACCTTCTTGCACAGTATTCCTAAATGATCTACAGTTAAAATAAAACAATGTTCAGCAATAAATAAAAAAGGGCGCCTTCTGCTCTGCTTGCTATTCTAACTAGTTCTCGGAACAATTTTCACAGGTGGTTTTTTTTAAAAAATAAATTTTTTGTTTATGCTTAATAGTTTTCGAATGCTTTCTAATGTCACACAATTTAGCTTAAAACTCTGTTGCACATATTTGACATCTTGCCTTGGATAAGTCTCCAACGACTGGTTTCCGCGGCCCATTAAATTCAGGTTCTGCTTCCCACGCATCCCGATATTTTTGAGCATATTGCTTCTTCTTCTGCGGTAAATCCATTATGTAAGCCACCACAACATAAGTTTCACCAATTTATAATCACTGAAAATACATTAAAACTCAGGCGAACTAGAGGTCATGAAACAATCTACTCACTCGGTAACCCGATATCTGTCCTATTGCTCATTGTTTAAAACATAATAATGTCTGGGATACCCCCACCAAATTGTTCATGCGTTACCACTGTGCATGTGGTAATGATTTGACTGCGAGTTAACATTACGAAAAATTACAGGTTGCTGCACAGAAATGTATTTTATTATACTTAATATTACGTATGTTTTTTGTCAATTCGAAAAGTAAAAGGAGTTCAAAAGTTGAAGAATTATAGATCGTTACGCTATCGACGGTAGCAGGCTAGTCGGTATTGAATAATGAATTGTTCTATAGTCAAGGTTTGAAACTTCCTGGCAGATTAAAACCGTGTGCCCGACCGAGAATCGAACTCGGGACCTTTGCCTTTCGCGGGCAAGTGCTCTACTTGTCCATGAAAGGCAAAGGTCCCGAGTTCGAGTCTCGGTCGGGCACACGGTTTTAATCTGCCTGGAAGTTTCATATCAGCGCACACTCCGCTGCAGAGTGAAAATCTCATTCGGGAGTCAAGGTTTTCTTACTCTGTAGGCAGTTCCCACATTCAGGTTTACTAAATGCTGAACAACGCTACATGATCTGCTAAGAACTTAATTTAACTTAGTAAATCTAGAACAAAGTCAGTGTAGTACCCAGTCTATAGTTAAAATCTTAGCTTTTTAATGAAAATACTGGCCCAAAATAGTGTTGATTTGTACTTCAAACGTCGTCAGTACTCTAAAAGTCGCCAGATAAGTCGCTAAATAATTTTTGTCGCTAAAAAGGTTTTTTTGTCGCAAAGACGAAGATAAAAGTCGCCATTTCTAGCGAAAAAAGTCGCTAAATTGGCAAGACTGCTCCCCACATCCACCACTGCTGGCGGCTCACCTCCAACTGCGCAACGCTACGCGCTGTTAACAGCCAACAGCCCAACACTACAATAGCGAACAACAATGCCAACCAACCACAGACTGCACACAGCACAGCCAGTGATTTTCATACAGAGCGCTATGTGGCGTTACCAATATAAAAACCTTAACAGCCTACTTATAGTTGAAAGAAGGAACGTGCCGTGGGCGAAGAGGTCATTACAGACTTAGCGCAAGCTCGGTTTACTGAAGAATGAGAAAGGAAATTGGTTGTGTCCTCTGAAGAGGGGCCACATCGGCACTTGTCTCAAGCGATTTGAGAGAGTAGTCCTCTTTGAATATTTCTAAAAATCGATTTTTTTACTTAAAATTTCCTCTGGGATGTCTACTTTACTGTTGTGTCCATCTCAAGTTAGCGAGAAATACCATTATCGAGTTATGTGGCGGTTTGTGAAAAGTGCCCCTGAAAATCATTCACAGAAGGAAAAAATATAGTCGACGTTGGGGCCAACGTGGCAGCATGTTGCAGAGCAGCGGATGATAGTAGCTGCCAAAGAGGCCTGCAGTACCACCATGGCTACTACGAAGATGGAGGAAGACCTCATTTTGGATCTTGAAGGATAGGATTGTTGTATACTAATAGGATCGCTGATTTGAAGTTTGTTTAAGTCAGTTACAACAAAAAGTAACCCCAAACTTTTAAAACGCTTTTTTCTGAAAACAATATTTGTGAAAAGGCAAGAAACGTAACTTGAAGGACGGCATATACGATTTTGATAGGAATTTGATTCCGGAATTCTAAATTGAATTCTCTCTCAGCGTACGTAGTCGTTTTGCGCTATTTTCAATGGTTAGTTAGTTTTATGTTCCATTGATGATGTGGAACGAATCATTTTAGAATCATATCACAAATAAATTTGTAAATATGGATAACATACTGAATAGTTGTGACTGTGTTATACGTGAGTAATTCCTACCCACCATCTTTCACGCATTACAATAACGGAAATTCTTCTATGAAATATGAGGAGTTGTCGAGGAGGAAAATATGTTTTCGGTGCACAGTTTTGTCTGAAATTTTCGAGCGAAGAAAATGATATTTGTAGCACTACATAACCATTTTCTTAGAACTTACTATTTTTCAATTATTCTATGTTTGCTGGCAGAAAATATACAGAAAATGATTTACACAAAATTATTTTGTAACAGCTCCAACACGATAGTGGCCTCGCATTCGGGAGGACGACGGTTCAAACACGCGTCCGGTCAAAATGATTTAGATTTTCCGTGACAACCCTAAATCGCTTCAGGTGGATGCCAGGGTGGTTGCTTTGAATGGACACAGCCGATTTCCTTCCCTATCCATCCCTAATGCGAGCTTGTGCTTCGTTCCTAATGACTTCGTTGTCGACGGGACGTCAACCCACGACATCGTTCTGGCTGGGAGACGGGAGATCGGCGCGCCGTCCTGCGTCCGTTGAAGCGGCTGGCAACGGACGGACGGTTCGGGAGAGCGTTCTGGGGGTGCTGCGCCAGGTCTTCGCCAGAAATCGCAGTTATTAGAAGTTAAGTGATTCGTGATATGTTGTTTCAGTTACTTGTTACATTCTACTTGTTTTCTTGTTTAATTTCTCGTCCCCAGGTTGCTCGTTTGTCTCTCGTCCGCATTTGTTAGGCAGTTAGTGTCTGTCTGTCCTGTCATGTACGGATTCGGTGTTAACGAATTTATAGAATTAAGGTGTAAAGGCCGAATTCCTGAAATATGTTTTTATCTTGCCTATGATCTTGTGAGGCAGTATATGTATAATGCAGAGCATGTTGTACATTTTATGTAAGTCTGAATTTCATGGGTTTTATGTAAATAGTCACTTTTATAAAGTTGCCACCCTTGCACCGTAAGAGTCCTTTTAGAAACAAATTGGACTTTCAGTGACAAATAATTTCTTAGTGTGAGTGTTGTACCATTTCCATCCCTCTTACGGGGTGCGTAGATAAGGTGTTTGTGTGAGTTGTTAAAATTTTTAATTTAAAGTAATCAGGTGTGTTGCAGATTTGCACCAGTGTAGTCTTCCAGAGGTTGTTGTGAGCGGTCGTGGCTACGGCCGTGTTGAAAGGGAGCGGCAAGCTTCTCAGCCCGAAGGCTCATACTGTAAATATTGTTCTTTCTGCCTCTAAATAAAATTTTAACTTGATATTTCGTGGGTGCTTTTCTGCTTATAAATTTTAAATCTGTTTTTCAAAAAGGTTTTTACGAATAAAATTTCCATTTGTTAAAGGTAATTTCATTTCCATCAGTTACTCCCTGGAAACTACTTCCACGCTCACCTGGTGTGATTAAATGTGTTAATGTTCTTGATTAATCGCTAGTAAATAAAGTATATTCTTTAAGGAAAGATTTTGAAAGCAATATTCACGGTTCAAATGCCTTTCTCAAGACAAGGAGCACGGTATGAACCTGAGCGCTGTTATCTGCAGGGCTATGGATGTCATGGAGCAACAGATTGACCTGAGTTTCACAAGATCTCTGTTCGCGGAATCCATGCTGATTCCTATAGAGGAAATTGTCGTTCTCGGGAGATGTCATAATTCTTTAACATAAAACGTGTTTCGTAGTTCTATAACAGGCTGACGTCAACGATATGGGTCTGTAATTATGTGGACCTGTCTTGCGACTCTTCTTGAAAACTGGCTAGGTATCCTTCGTTTCTCAAGCGAACTACGATAAACGACAGCTAAAAGGGAAACAAGTTCTTTCTCATAATCTTTGTAGAATCTTACAGGTATGTTATCTTATCCTGATGCCTTTCCAATACTAAGAGATTGTAGCTGATTTTATATTCCACGATTGGTTACCTCAGTATCTGCCATTTAGATGTCCGTACGATGATAGAAAGGAGGGATCGTACTACGATTTTGAGCCATCAAACAATTTTGGAAGATCGAATTCATAATTTCAGCCTTCCGATTCTGTTCCCGTCGGGCACTGAATGACTGAATAGATATGATACTGCGTGAAGAGTTTGACAGAGCACTGAAAGACCTGAGTCGAAACAAGGCCCCGGGTGTAGACAATATTCCATTAGAACTACTGACATCCTTGGGAGAGCCAGTCCTGACAAAACTCTACCATCTGGTGAGCAAGATGTATGAGACAGGCGAAATACCCTCAGACTTCAAGAAGAATTTAATAATTACAATCCCAAAGAAAGCAGGGGTTCACAGATGTGAAAATTACCGAACTATCAGTTTAATAAGTCACGGCTGCAAAATACTAACGCTAATTCTTTTCAGACGAATTGAAAAACTAGTAGATCAGATTGAAGAAGATCAGTCTGGATTCCGTAGAAATATTGGAACACCTGAGGCAATACTGACCATACGACTTATCTTAGAAGATAGATCAAGGAAAGGCAAACCTTCGTTTCTAGCATTTGTAGACTTAGAGAAAGCTTTTGACAATGTTGACTGGAATACTGCCTTTCAAATTATGAAGTTGGCAGGGGTAAAATACAGGGAGCGAAAGGCTATTTACAATTTGAATAGAAACCAAATGGCAGTTATAAGAGTTGACGGGCATGAAAGGGAAGCATTGGTTGGGAAGGGAGTGAGACAGGGTTGTAGCACCTCCCCGATGTTATTCAATCTGTATATTGAGCAAGCAGTGTAGGAAACAAAAGAAAAATTCGGAGTAGGTATTAAAACCCATGGAGAAGAAATAAAACATTGAGGTTCGCCGATGACATTGTGATTCTGTCAGAGACAGCAAAGGACTTGGAAGAGCTGTTGAACGGAATTGATAGTGTCTTGAAAGGAGCGTATAAGATGAATATCAACAAAAGCAAAACGAGGATAATGTAATGCAGCCGAATCAAGTCGGGTGATGCCGAGGGAATTAGAATAGGAAATGAGACACTTAAAGTAGTAAAGGACTTTTGCTATTTGGGGAGCAAAATAACTGATGATGGTCGAAGTAGAGGGGATATAAAATTTAGACTGACAATGGCAAGGAAAGCGTTTCTGAAGAAGAGAAATTTGCTAAAATCGAGTATAGATTTCTGTCAGGAAGTCGTTTCTGAAAGTATTTGTATGGGGTGTAGCCATGTACGGAAGTGAAACATGGACGATAAATAGTTTGGACAAGAAGAGAATAGAAGCTGTCGAAATGTGGTGCTACAGAATAATGCTGAAGATTACATGGGTAGATCAGATAACTAATGAGAAGGTATTGAATAGAATTGGGGAGAAGAGGAGTTTGTGGCACAACTTGACTAGAAGACGGTATCGATTGGTAGGCCATGTTCTGAGGCATCAAAGGATCATCAGAGGGCAGCGTGGAGGGTAAAAGTCGTAGAGGGAGACCAAGAAATGAACACACAAAGCAGATTAAGAGGGATGTAGGTTGCAGTAGGTACTGGGAGATGAAGAAGCTTGCACAAGATAGAATAGCATGGAGAGCTGCATCAAACCAGTCTCAGGACTGAAAACCGCAACAACAAACAACATTGATTTTACGCAAAACCAAAACCTCCTTAGTCAGATCCGCTGACAAAATTTTACTTTCAAAGTCACTGGAAGCTTCTCGCATTGATCTCCACACGCTCATTTTCGCTTCGTTCAGCTTTTGTGCGTCTGTTTGGCTTTGACATCTCTTTTGAATCTTTGTTTATGCAGCAGTTTTCTAATGCATCTATTAAATCATGAAGTGTCTAGCCCATCCCTTAAGACCTTGCTGGGAACATACTTGCCTAAGGCATATTGAATGATGCCTTTGAAGTTTTCCAGTTGCGATCCACATCTTCGCCCTCAGCAGTTGAATATTTGTTGTTGACTGCACAGATGTTGTGCAGTTTGTATCCTGTTGCTAAACCAAATTAATTTCCTACCTCTCTTAACGTTGCTTGTATTACCTGTAGTCATAGTTGCTGTCACAGCCTTATGATCACTGATACTTTTCAGTACTCTAAATGATTATGTTTATGGGTCTCTGCAAAAGATAAAAGTCGCTACAACGTTTCACTCAGAGATTTCTCACGTCATTCTAAAATGGGAACAGTACAGCGGCAGCAGACATAAGTTCCGTTGCACAGTCTCGTTGTTGACTTCCTCTGCCAAGGTCTTTACTTAACATAGCGGTAAGCCCATTAATTTTAATACTATGTGTAAGTCTTAAGCTTCGTCGTATCAGCATTTTTCCAATCAGTCGCTCCATTAAGCGCTAGATTAAATCTCTCCTTCAACGAAGATAATTTTAAAAATCACCGCTAAGTGCTGATCAGATGCGAGATTAGGTTCGTCTTTTAACAGTAAAATATTCCGTGTACCATCATTACACAGACTTGAAAATATCCATATAGTTTGGTCAGCACGTTTCCTCCTCGTCTCTTTAAATACTTTTCTAGATGCCATCACCCAAGCGATCAGTTGTTCCTTGGTGAACGCTGATAGGTGTATAACAAAGATACCAAACAGCAGAGATGACTGCTCACTTCCTATTCTTTGGAGGATTATTCATTCCGCAACAGTTAAAAAGTGAAACAAAGTCTTTAATTACTTTTATTTTTACCAAACACTGACTAACAGAATTTTCCCTGACAAAGACAACTCAAATTTAACCTATTAATTTATTACCCACAACATACGAGCCCAACGCAATCTGATTGCATGACTACCAATAATTGACACAAGAGAGTGGTCCTGATTTGCAAGAAATCCCAACAATAATACAAATCCAAAAAATATTAAATTAAAGAAATATGAAACTACCTCCAACTCTGTTAATTGCCTAAACTCACTTCAATCCCGAATCCCGATAGTGGACAGCCCATTGTTTTTAAGTCACTTACCACACAGAAAATCTTCATTACACGAACTTCAGCAGTTACAGCAAGTAGCAATGACACCCAGCTAACTAAAAAGATTCTGACTACTATTGACCCTAACTGCTAGGAGGCATATGGTTAGCAAAAGTGAAATTTTGTTGTAGAGCAAACAATGTATTTAGAAAATTTTGCCTTATTCATGTGACATGCACATCCAAAAATTATATACACTACTGGCCATTAAAATTGCAACCCCACGAAGATGACGTGCTACAGACGCAAAATTTAACCGACAGGAAGAAGATGCTGTGATATGCAAATAATTAGCTTTTCAGAGCATTTACACAATGTTGGCGCCGGTGGCGATACCTACAACGTGCTGACATGAGGAAAGTTTCCAATCTATTTCTCATACACTAATAGCCGTTGACCGGCGTTGCTGTTGAAACGTTGTTGTGATGTCTCGTGTGAAAGAAGAGGAATGGGTACCACTATGTTTCCACTTTGATAAAGGTCAGATTGTAGCCTATCGCGATTTGCGGTCTATCGTGTCGCGACATTGCTGCTCGCGTTGGTTGAGATCCAATGACGGTTAGCATAATATGGAATCGGTGGGTTCAGGAGGGTGATACGAAACGCCGTGCTGGATCCCAACGGCCTCGTATCACTAGCAGTCGAGATGACAGGCATCTTATCAACTTGGCTGTAGCGGATTGTGCAGCCACGTCTCGATCCGTGTGTCAACAGATGGGGACGTTTGCAAGACAACAATCATCTGCACGAACAGGTCGTCGACGTTTGCATCAGCATGGACTACCAGTTCGGAAACCGTGGCTGCGGTTACCCTTGAAGCTGCATCACAGACAGGAGCGCTTGCGATGGTGTACTCGACACGAACCTGGGTGCACGAATGGCAAAACATCATTTTTTTCTTATGAGTACAGGTTCTGATTGCATCATCGTGATGGTCGCGTCCGTTTTTGGCGACATCGTGGTGAACGCACATTGGAAGCTTGTATCCGTCATCGCCGTACTGGCATATCCCCCGGCGTGATGGAATGGGGTGCCATTGGTTACACGTCTCGGTCACATCTAGTTCGCATTGACGGTACTTTGGACAATGGACGTTATATTTCAGATGTGTTACGAATCGTGCCTCTACCCTTCATTCGATCCCTGCGAAACCTTACATTTCAGCAGGATAATGCACGACCGCATGTCGCAGTTCCTGTATGGGCCTTTCTGGAGACAGAACATGTTCGACTGCTGCCCCGGCCAGCACATTTTCCAGATCTCTGACCAATCGAAAACGTCTGGTCAATGGTGGCCGAGCAACTGGCTCGTCACAATACGCCAGTCACTACTCTTGATGAACTGTGGTATCGTGTTGAAGTTGCATGGGCAGCTGTATCTGTACATGCCATCCAAGCACTATTTGACTAAATGCCCGGGCGTGTCAAGGCCGTTATTACGGCCAGAGGTGGTTGTTCTGGGTACTGATTTCTCAGGGTCTATGCACCCAAATTGGGTGAAAATGTAATCACATGTCAGTTCTAGTACAATATATTTGTCCAAGGAATACCCGTTTATCATCTATATTTCTTCTTGGTGTAGCAATTTTAATGGCCAGTAGTGTAGTTATCAATAATTCCACTAACCAAGCATTATCAAGCATACATCCATTATCATACATTTCCTTGCGTCTCACTTTACAATGCATGTCCTACCGACACAGAGTCTCCACTAAGAATATCATTTCCATACACTTCCCTATCCACTCGCTAACTACCAGTCCGTCCATCCACCAAACTTCTTGCCGAGGGCGCAGAGCTCTGTCAGCGATATTAATAGAGTCTATAGTGCCGCCAACATACAAACAGGCTACTTACAAAAAAGACATGAATGATCCTAAAATAAAAGCAAACAGAGCCAAACGCATGTAAGAGATGATGAAAACTACAACTTAGTCGTGAAGAAATGTTTTCGAATTTATTTTCATTTTTCAGTTTCTCTCCATGTATTGGTTTCACTGGCATCTTGCTCTGACTTAACGATAAAAGAAGATAGTTTGTTTTGTAAGTACCAGGAATCATTTTTACAAAAATATGCTTGTCTTTCATTACTTGATTGTATGGCGTTTCTGTGACAGCCTACTCTTATTATCATAGTTGGTTTCTGTGTCAAGTAATAATTTTGAACGGAATCTAATAATCTGCAAATTCCAACACACGATGCCATTATGTGATTTAATCACTTCATTTCGAAAGTCGTGCTGAAGGTTTTAATGTTTGTAGATATGGTGTTGCATTTTTTCCATATGAAGACATGGTTGGAGACCGTGGCTGTTATTTAAAGACAAATGTTGATGGTGTTGAGACAGCAACCAGCCACAAATTTATGTTCAGTTCCTTTATTCAAAGGGTACCGTTACCGGTTTATAATCGCTATGATTCAACTTCAGACCGTTTTCATGCTTCATCTTCAGACGGTTTTCATGCTTTCGTTACATGTGGTGCATTTTTTTTTGTTGAGATTAATTGACGTGAGATGTCGCTTTGAAGTGTTTGTTTTCATTACATTCGTTCAACAGATGTGAATACATTTCCACTGCATTCTTATCGTTTCACACGTAAATTTTTCTCACTGAACACTTAGATTGGTCACAGTGGAGATTTCTAAGGCGCACCACATGTTTTGATACATACAAAGTCAATGATGTTTCTGGCTCTGATGTATCAATAATCATAGAACTGGTTACTTCTATATAGGGAAACAGTTTCACGGCTTTCTGCAATTTACTACTTCTTGAACTTGTAAAATCTCTGATATATGTCGGTAAATTACAGGAGATTCGTAACTCAACGCTTCTATAATGTGATCTGTCATACCTCTTAGAGGCTTCCGGAAACCTAAAGATTGGCAAATGTTATTGCTTCAATTTATTGCGCAAATTATGTTCCCATTTGTTAAAGATATTGTGTGTGTGTGTTTATTGTGTATATGTCTCCTACATTGCACTATAGATGGATGGATGCACTACCATTTGGGTAATGACTATGGTATTTACACTGACACTGTTTTTCTTAATACTTAACGACGCTATAAATGTTCTATATGGGCATGTACTAGCACAAAAGCTGACGTCTTGTTGACAAAGATCGGTTCCGCCACTCGCATGTGGTGCCGTCGTGACCAATATGTGAAGTAGCATGAGGTAATAGTGTTAATTACAATGAAATTGCAACAAGGCAGGAAGAAAAAGAAAGAGACACACCAGAGGGGCATTTAATGACATTAGCAGACAGTGTTTACGAAATACGGTGTGGTTCTGCATTAAGACGTTTTTGCCTTACATACTTTAGCGCCAGTGAATAGATGTATCACTCGAAATCACGAACAGGTCGGCAAGATTAATTTTACTACTTTGTACAAGGGAAAGTGCTTCCTTCGAAGGTGTATCTCTTAAGGAGTGGTCGAAACCCTCTACGCGGTAGTACAACATAACTGGTATGAAGGCGATACAAAGAAGACGACAGCGTTTTTTACACGATATATCTGGCTTACGATATTCAGTGCTCCTTTCAATTAGCAACAATCTTGACAACCAATGTGACAATCTAATTTACTGCATCTGGTTTCTTGTTAAAGGAATAATATCAATATGGTTACATGACAAAGGCATTGAATTTTGTCGGTTCTCGCATCTGTGAATCCCTGCAAGAATTGAGTTGCTTGGTGTGCGGAACTTTAAAATATAAATTTAAGTGTTTAACCACGTTGTCGGAAATGAGAAATAGTAGACTTAGGCTGAGTCCTAGCAAGCTGTTGCTGTGGTGTATACTGATTAAAATTTCAACCATACACGAGCGTATTTTCAGTACAGAGAAAGGTTGTTTTGACAGACGAAGAATGACGTGTTTACAGGATGGCTACTGAGTTTAACGCTACTGGAACTTTTCAAATTGAGAATGCAGCACATGTCCAGAGAACATGCATGTATAGTTTATCGCCATTTCTCTGATTCTAAAAAGGACGTAGGATTGGCATGATGGAAATACCTATAGATCATCAGACAGTTTGTCGTAGTGCAGTGACTACGGAACCAGTAGTGATGTGACGGGCTGAGGAGAACACTGTGGCAAGAAAAGTAGGCGTAGGCCCTTTCAGATGGACTACCCCACAAGAAGATCGTAGGACTGTTTGGCTGATCCTGACGAAGAGACGGGTGATAACAGCTGAAATTCTGCCTGAGGCTGCAGCGTCGTGCACAGATTACCAGAAGCTGGGTTGAAATATCGAGTTACCACACGTTATTTGATACTGACAACACATTAGAGATAACGATCATTTGTGTGGGCTAGAGCTAGAGCAGAATAATAAACTGGCAACACTCTGTCCTCCGTCGTGTTCAATGATCTGCATCGGTAATCGACGCCCACAAACCACCTCAAGAAATGTCACAGAAAGCTGACATTCTTCTTGCATCATTGTATGGAAAGCTATTAGATAAGACAATAGGACAAATTTGGTAATTATTAGAAGCAGCACGTATGCTATCCAGTATGAGGCAAGAATGGTAAACCCTCTTCTCATACTCTTTTTAACCTTAGTACCAAATGGCACATTCTAGCAGGGTAATAGAAAACCTCTAAATGCACTTCACACTACGAACGCCTTGAGGAATGTACGAGTCCTTGGCAGGTCTGCGCGATCCCCTGGTTTTTCACCCGTGTAGCTTAGATGGAATGTGAGCGGAAGGCGTATACTTTCATACCAGCCTCCAATCAGCAATCTACTAGGGCAACACAGTACGCGTTTCAGGCATTGAAAGAAATTTCTTGAGGTGACATTCTGAAACTGTTTGCACCCGTGCCACAATGTGTACAAGAGTATATTCTTGCGCGTGGATGGCACATATCATACTGATGTTGATGATGGGCATCAGCTCCGAATGGAACGAATGTTTAACCTTTAATACTCGTTACGTGATGAAATCCACCACAAAGTTTGGCACATATTGGACTGGTTATGTATGGAGTACCACTTCCTATTTCGTCGGTCTATAAGGGACAGTCAAAAGAGACAGATGGGAAACGATTTATCACATGAAAAGTAAGCGACGAAATTGTTGATAAATTTACAGAGACGGCGAATGCCTGAATGGACACGCCCAGATTTTGTCATGGTTGTTTCGAGTACGCTGCAGAAGTTTCGAGCGGAAGTCCTTACACATCTTTCCATACAGTCCCGATCTCTCCCTGTGCGTTTGCCATATTGTTGGAGTCTGAAGAGAGGCGACAATGACCGTCGATTTGCTTTGGCTGAAGAGGTGTCTGCCTGGCTGCAATAATCATTTCGTAGGCAACCGCAAACATTTTTCAGTGAGGTTGCTGACCATCTTGCCTTACAATGGGACAAATGTATGAACAGATATGGCGATTACTTTTGAAGTAAGAAACAATTTGCTTGCTTTTTTCTATCTGTCTCATTTTCATTTGACTGCTCCTTATAGCAACAGAAGTACTGTTAAGAGCTCGTATGTTTTTCTTATTAAATTTAAACCCGTGCCCCTTTCTGTAAACAGTAAATGATGGGATAAAAGAATTTCGGATTTCCGACGTCGTTGAGGAATTAAAATTACATGAGCTTTCGGCTCAGCACCCCTTGGTCATCGTCAAGTGGTACGACTTCCAGCGGGCTGCTGGTACAACCCTAATGTACACCAGACGCCGGCTGTGACGTCACTGGTGCCCGCGGCATCGCCGTATGTGGGAGTATGTTGACTCGACGTTCGATGCGCCCGCTTCAACCGCGCGATCGCTGGATCTCACGCCGTGCTGAGCTGCAGGCCACCGTCTCTGTATTACGGTGTTATATGTGATTTTTATTTCAATGGCTTCTTTAATTACGCAATCCAAGAAACTATTTCTCCTAGTCACGGCGGATATTTCGTCAAATTTTAAACGGTCTCAGTTTTCTAAAGCATGTTCAGATAAACAGATGAGAAATTTCGGGATAGCGTAGGCGGTAAGACTTTTCATGTTCCTTCCTGCGTTGTTGCACAGTACGTATTGTTTGTGCGACATAAGCTTGGTTCAAAATGGTTCAAATGGCTCTGACCACTATGGGACTTATGGTCATCAGTCCCCTAGAACTTAGAACATCTTAAACCTAACTAACCTAAGGACATCACACACATCCATGCCCGAGGCAGGATTCGAACCTGCGACCGTAGCAGTCGCGCGGTTCCGGATTGAGCGCCTAGAACCGCTAGACCACCGCGGCCGGCCATAAGCTTGGCCACGCTCGCAAGGTATCTTGCAGACACGAGGTGTTTTGAGACATGCTGTGTCTTTAAGTGAACTCAGTAATTGACGGAATTCAGCCGGAAGTCAGAAGGTCGATTTGATCTTATGTCGTTTCAGCAGGGGGCTTATGTTTCACGGAGCCACGCAAAAAGGAAGAAAACAAGTTTCCTTTCCCACTCTTCGTCGATGGTCTCGTTTGAAATCACTTCATTTACTTGATGGACGTTATAGGCGTTGCGTAGGTGGTTCTGCTCGTGGGGCATTTTCTAAGTGTCTGATATTATTCTTGCATGATGCACCAATGTTCGTAAAACACTGCGCTTCTGTGCCGGATGAGCTACCGGTGACGTCACAGCCGGCGTGTAGTGTATATAAGGATCGTTCTAGCGGCCAACTGGCTGTCAAACCACTTGACAGTGGCCCAGGAGTGTGTGGTCGGAAGCTCGTGTAATGTTAATCACTTTTTATTCAATGTTATCGCCGCATTCTTACATTAATAAATGGATAGCTTGAAAATCCAAACTCACAAGTCATGATGACATAGAATTTAAACTGCCTCGTTCCAATTCATTGGTCTTAAGAACAGATAACCTGTTAAATTCAACAGAGCAGCAAACAGCTTTGAGAGCTGAACCTCCACAACAGAACACGTCTATAACAAGTAATTTCTCGTCTGTTCTCTTGATCATGTGACCCGTGTGATTTACCTTTTGCATTTCTTACTTTTATGTTTTCATCCTCTTTAAAAGCAAAGAGAAAAGATGAGGTGGTAGTAGCCCAGCGTAGAGCCTGTGCCTATCGTCAGGTATTTTTGACTTTCAGATGTTAAAAGTCAGAGCAGTTTTTGTTCTTGTACGAGTTGGTGGGAAGGAAGGTTTCGCTCAGTGAGTGAACGAGTGAGAACCGCCATTTTTTAGCGAGTAATTGCAGACCGCCATTGTGTGTATTTTCTATGTGCATCGAACAGAAATATAGTAGTGTTTTATTAACAGAATATTTGTGAGAGTTATTATTATTTCAAGTAGTAATGCAATAAGAAGAACGGAAGCCCACCTGTGTACATCGGAAAATTTACGAAGATCCGAATATAACAACACGGCCACAGTAAAGGAGACGGCGATCGGACATAATATTAACAATTGGTACGCATAAAATACTGTGAAGACGATTTATTTATATAAATATAAACTAAAATGATTCATTTCCCGTTACAGGCAATGCCTAGCTTATTGTGCTTGTCCTTCATGCCAAAGAACTAATCTCTTTAATTCATCCATTTTAAAAAAGCCACACATTCCAACATTTTATTATCATTCATTCCCTATCCTATTATATTATCATTTTATTATATTATACCCGGTACGAGGGCAAGGGAAAGAAGTGGATTGCGCTCATGAAGAGCCTTTTGAAAGAACAATCCTCCCGAGGACCGCAACTACACTGGCAGAAAAAAATCGCAACACCAAGAAGGAGTCATGACACGTAAACAAAAGTTGGTAGGCGTTTCTGCACATCTGCAAGATGACGTCCTCTCATATTTCACGCTACTCGCACAACAGTGGAACTAGCAGCGTCACTACGAGGGTGCAAGTGAAGTTTGCTTTAAACACGCGCTGTAACGGTCGTAAGCGTTGGTTATCTTTCAGACTGGACGTCGTGATCTGATGCCAGTCAAGAATACCTTTAAGGCAGCAAAGACGCTGTTACCAACACCTCTCTCATTTTGAATGAGGTCGTGTAATAGGGCTTCGAGGCGCTGGATGTTCCTTCTGTGATACTGCAGAAAGGCTTGGAAGGAATGTAGCCACTGTACATGACTGATGGCAGCGATGGACGCGAAAATGTACTACCGCAAGAAGATCTCGCTCTGAACGCTCACGTGGCACCACCGAGAGGGAGGAGCAGCGTCGTCGACGTTCGGCTCTGGCGCATCGTACTGCATCTGAATAACAATTTCAGCAACAGTTGGTACTACAGTGACACAAAGAACTGTTACAAATCGGTTACTTCAGGGACAGCTCCGAGCCAGAAGCCCTGCGGCGTGCATTCCACTGACCCCAAACCACCACCATTTGCGCCACACAGCCTGGTGTCAAGCGGAAGCTCATTGGAGGGCAGGGTGCAGGTCTGTTGTGTTTCCTGATAAAAGCTGGTTCTGCCTCGTTACGAGTGATGAGCGTGTGTTGGTCAGGAGGCCACTGGAGGATCTCCAATAAACCTGTCTGCGCGCTAGGCTCTTGGAGCTATACTAGGATTTATGGTCTGGCGTGCTATTTCGTATGGCAGCAGGAGCTCTCTCGTGGTTATCCCACGAATACTGACTGCACAATTGTACGTCAATCTGGTAATTTGACTTGTTGTGCTACCATTCATGAACAGATTTCCAGGTGGTGTTTTCCAATAGGATAACACTTGTCCTCATACCACTGTTGTAATCCAACATGCCGCCCGGAGTGGCCGAGCGGTTCTAGGCGCTACAGTCTGGACCCGCGCGACCGCTGCGGTCGCAGGTTAGAATCCTTCTTCGGGCATGGATGTGTGTGGTGTCCATCGGTTAGTTAGGTTTAAGTAGTTTTAAGTTCTAGGGGACTGATGACCTCAGAAGTTAAGTCCCATAGTGCTCAGAACTATTCGAACCATAATCCAACATGCTCTACAGAGCGTCGACATTCGCCCCGGCGTGCTCGATCACCATATTCGTCTCCAATGGTACGCATAAAGGACGCCATCGAACGACAACACATGTGTTATCCACAACCAACTTAATCGTCCCTGTATTGATGGACCAAATGCTACAGGCATGGAACTCCATCCCACAAACTGACATCCAGCACCGTATACACAGTCCATGCACGTTTGCATGCAGTTAACGTTCTGGCTGTTACACCGATTATTATTGTACCAGCATTTCCAATTTTCGATGGCTTATTTCGCACCTAAATTTAGCTGTGATTTTGCTATGTTAACCACTTGAATATGTTACCTAGAAAAATGTATTCCGAAATTTCATTACTCTGCATTAATTATATTTTAGTGCTGCGATTTCTGTTCAGTCAGTGTATATAAGGTTTGTACCACACTGAACAGAAACAAGGTCTCGAGTCTTGACCAATGATGAGTCAAGTCTTCTTACGATGGAAGCTAAACTTTTTTGTGGGTGCAATCTCAGACAGTTTATTTGAGTTTAGAGCTTCTGGAGGAACTGGCGTTCCGAATTGTCTTGATTAAGAGGAATGCATGTATTAGAGAAGGAAAACATTCTTTCAGTGCTAATTTTTGATTTCCAGTTGAGTGTGTGAAGTTGTGCGCAAAAGGCTTTGGCGAGGTAAAGTTTCGTTGAAGGGTAAATATTACAGTAAACTAAATTTGTCACAGTAGTATAAATCACTGAAATAAGAAAAAAAGCTTACGTGTCCAGGGCCAATGGCCTTGCCGCAGTGGTAACACCTGTTCCCGTCAGTTAATCGCTGTCGGGCTGGGCTAGCTCGGAGATGGATGACCATCCGGTCTGCATCGGCAAGCGTGGTGCACTCAGCCCTTGTGAGGCAAACTGAGGAGCTACTTAATTGAGAAGTAGCGGCTTCGGTTTCGGAAACTGTCATACTGCAGGAAGAGCGGTGTGCTGATCACATGCCCCTCCATATCCGCATCCAGTGACGTCTGTAGGCTGAGGATGACACGGCGGCCGGTAGGTGCCATTGGACCTTCATGGTGTGTTCGGGAGGAGCTTAGTTTACTTTTACACGTCCGGATCTGTACACTGTTATCCAGAGCTGTTCTCACTGCAAAAAGAATAAGAACGCTGGAAAAATGTGGGAAATGAATCAAATATGACCTCCGGTCGGAGCGATTTTGAAGGAGCTGGAACATTATTTCGGACTGAGCCACATGAGAGAGGAGATCAGTGGTCGTGTGATTCACGGGGCTCTCTCAGGACTCATCCGAAGTAGCTTACGAAAATAACGGAACACAGATCCTTGCTTCTCTAGTCTCTTAATCACTAAGCCAAGAGTACCATGCTTTCAGAGCATAGTAAAGTGAAAGTTTCGTGAACAATTGCACAGAGCACTTGTTCAACATTTTCTTGTCTTTCAACGATTCCAAGGCCTTAAAAGTTAAATTCACGGAATTGCATGTTAAATAAACTAAGTGACAAAGTGTGCGCCTGACTAGTCGCGCAGTCTTAACGCGCTGCTTCCCGAGTGGGAAGGCGTGCTGGTCGCCCACAGGAATCCGCCCGGTGGATGTGTCGAGTTCCGGTGTGCCGGCCAGCCTGTGGATGGGTTTTAGGCGGTTTTCCATCTGCCTCGGGGAATGCGGGCTGGTTCCCCTTATTCCGCCTCAGTTACACTATGTCGGCGATTGCAGCACAAACATTGTCTGCACGTATGTGTACACCATAATTACTCTACCACGCAAAAATCTGGGGTTACTCATCTGGTGTGAGACGTTCCCAGGGGTGGGGGGTCCACTGGGGCCGAACCGCACAATAACCCTGGGTTCAGTGTGGGACGGCGGTGGGGTGGGTGGACTGCTGTGGCCTCTTGTGGGGTGGTGAACCACTGGGGGCTACAGCGGGACGAAGCTTCTACGTCGTTTCTAGGTGCGCGTTTCAATACACAATACACACACGTGACAACCCAAACATAAATGAATGATTAAGGCAACAAGTACTACTAAATGATAAACGTTGTTCCTGCTTATATATTTATTGTAGATTAAGAAACCTTTGTATTACGAAGTTTACATTTGCTAAGTAATTTACTAATCAGTTGCCCAACTCTGTCCCTTATTATGACTGCGCGATCTAATTTCGATAACGCGAAATGACTGCCATCATCTACGTACCAAACACTAGAAGACACTACTTTCAAAGATGATCTATAGTGATCTATAGTGGTTTGGAACCTCAGTAGAAATAAACTAACGTGATCACAGCCGTTTAGCTGTTATAGCCCTAATAAGCCGAAGCAGTTTGCGATATCACCACATGCAATGCATCCGGTGCGTCGAAGTGATGGCTCTCGTACTCGTCTCCGACGATGGAAGAACTCCAGCTACAAATACACTCTTCCATACACTAGGACCCACAGAAGGCGGTCCTCTGACTAATATATCTGTCTTCTCCTCCCTGTCTTCTGCAGACGAGAAACGCGAACTACCAGCCAGAAGGACGGAGTTCAATGTAGGCAGAGGAAGTGCTCTCAGTTACTGAACGCTGCATACGCAACGACGACTTCCAATCCGGAGGTGAAGTGCAGAATCGTATACGTTCGCAACAGTATAGTGCCTAACTGTTCAAACTATAAACTCTCCTGAGAGCAAAGACAGAAGTCCGTCTGTACCAGTAAAGCTGATCTCGACCGACCATCATCCATCACACACGGGCGCTCACAACGGAAGACCTCGTCTCTCCACCGCTGGCCTCCCAGCAAGGCTCAGCTCCCCACCATCGTAACTCCGAAAACGAATCATATTCCCGAAACCACGAAACGTTCTCCCTCTCTACAGATTCTTCCGAACGTCGACCAACCATATTTTAGTCTTTTGTCGTGCAGCGCGGAAAGTTTGCGAGGAAAAACCTATCCTCTTACAATGGTACTCTTCTGAGTAAAAATCCTTGGAAACAGCCCACCCCGCGTGGTTTCCGAGTTGCCGCTTCTTCGTTCCTCTCAGCTGCGTCCAAGATTTTCAGCGTTCGGAAGAATTATCCGGTTATCCTTATGGCCCCTACTACAATAGCGGCCGGCCATCACCTTATTGTGCTCCAGAGCTCAGGTGCCATGACTTTCTAGCTCCTTCCAGTGCTTAGCCAGGACCAACACATCTGCGTGGGCCTTCCAGCCAGAGCTTGAGTTCTGTCTGCCGTTTCATCTCCACTGGAGTTCCAACCTCTACTAGCATAGGCAATCATTCATTACGTCGTTTTTATAATAAAGGCACTCCGTCACCTTTCATGCAATAAGCGTTAACAATTATTTACAAGACGTACGTGACAATGTCAGTCTCCTTTATATATTCATATATACGATGTACAAACTATCACATGATACCTAATTGTGTTTGTAGGTCACGGCAAAGCGGGTGGATGAGTTCTTGTAAGGTGCGATATTATAGCCACCTTACACCCTTATAAAGAGTATTACGTTTCTAGGTTCAGATATTGTGATGACTGGTACCGTAATATGTACCAACTTCAGTGTGTTAGCCGTTTTTCTCTGTGTCTAACAGCCTTCCCGCAAACTGCTCATATAATTTACTACCTGATGTTTTCAGCACGATCGTTACTGGGCTGCGAATTGTACTACGCTTGTCAGGGTCGACTTCCCGATTTGTCTCCCGATGTCTTCTCTTCAATACCTGACCTACGGCCCAGGGAAAACTAAACATGAATGGCTTGTTTGTGCCATTTCTACTTGGAGGTACTAACGAAGATATACTGCTGATAATAGCTATTATTATCAGTCTGCAAATGAAGAAAATATAGATGTAATGTTGTTCAGACACTATCCTCAGTTATCAGCAGAAATACTTGCACTTAGACGCCCAAAATCTTGCATACCCTATCTGGTCTAAACGAGAACAACACTAATTCTCTCAGTTTTGCCGGCCGAGGTGGTCGAGCGGTTCTAGGCGCTACAGTCTGGAACCGCGCGACCGCTACGGGTGCAGATTCGAATGCTGCCTCGGTCATGGATGTGTGTGATGTCCTTAGGTTAGTTAGGTTTAAGTAGTTCTAAGTTGAAGAGGAATGGACATCTCTAAAAAGGGCCATCACAGAAGTTGGGAAGGAAAACATAGGTACAAAGAAGGTAGCTGCGAAGAAACCATGGGTAACAGAAAAAAATACTTCAGTTGATTGATGAAAGGAGGAAGTACAAACATGTTCCGAAAAAATCAGGAATACAGAAATACAAGTCGCTGAGGAATGAAATAAACAGGAAGTGCAGGGAAGCTAAGACGAAATGGCTGCAGGAACAATGTGAAGACATCCAAAAAGATATGATTGTCGGAAGGACAGACTCAGCATACAGGAAACTCAAAACAACCTTTGGTGACATTAAAAGCAACGGTGGTAACATTTAGAGTGCAACGGGAATTCCACTGTTAAATGCAGAGGAGAGAGCAGATAGGTGGGAAGAATACATTGAAAGCCTCTATGAGGGTGAAGATTTGTCTGATTCGATAGAAGGAGAAACAGGAGTCGATTTAGAAGAGATAGGGGATCCAGTATTAGAATCGGAATTTAAAAGAGCTTTGGAGGACTTACGGTCAAATAAGGCAGAAGGGATAGATAACATTCCATCAGAATTTCTAAAATCATTAGGGGAAGTGTCAAGAAAACGGCTATTCACGTTGGTGTGTAGAATATATGAGTCTGGCGACATACCATCTGACTTTCGGAAAAGCATCATCCACACAATTCCGAAGACGGCAAGAGCTGACAAGTGCGAGAATTATCGCACAATCAGCTTAACAGCTCATGCATCGAAGCTGCTTACGAGATTAATATACAGAAGAATGGAAAAGTAAATTGAGAATGCGCTAGGTGACGATCAGTTTGGCTTTAGGAAAAGTAAAGGCACGAGAGAGGCAATTCTGACGTTACGGCTAATAATGGAAGCAAGGCTAAAGAAAAATCAAGACACGTTCATAGGATTTGTCGACCTGGAAAAAGCGTTCGACAATATAAAATGGTGCAAGCTGTTCGAGATACTGAAAAAAGTAGGGATAAGCTATAGGAAGAGACGGGTCATATACAATATGTAGAACAACCAAGAGGGAATAATAAGAGTGGACGATCAAGAACGAAGTGCTCGTATTAAGAAGGGTGTAAGACAAGGCTGTAGCCTTTCGCCCCTACTCTTCAATCTGTACATCGAGGAAGCAATGATGGAAATAAAAGAAAGGTTCAGGAGTGGAATTAAAATACAAGGTGAAAGGATATCAGTGATACGATTCGCTGATGACATTGCTATCCTGAGTGAAAGTGAAGAAGAATTAAATGATCTGCTAAACGGAATGAACAGTCTAATGAGTACACAGTATGGTTTGAGAGTAAATCGGAGAAAGACGAAGGTAATGAGAAGTGGTGGAAATGAGAACAGCGAGAAACTTAACATCAGGATTGATGGTTACGAAGTCAATGAAGTTAAGGAATTCTGCTACCTAGGCAGTAAAATAACGAATGACGGACGGAGCAAGGAAGACATACAAAGCAGACTCGCTATGGCAAAAAAGGCATTTCTGGCCAAGAGAAGTCTACTAATATCAAATACCGGCGTTAATTTGAGGAAGAAATTTCTGAGGATGTACGTCTGGAGTACAGCATTGTATGGTAGTGAAACATGGACTGTGGGAAAACCGGAACAGAAGAGAATCGAAGCATTTGAGATGTGGTGCTATAGACGAATGTTGAAAATTAGGTGGACTGATAAGGTAAGGAATGAGGAGGTTCTACGCAGAATCGGAGAGGAAAGGAATATGTGGAAAACACTGATAAGGGGAAGGGACAGGATGATAGGACATTTGCTAAGGCATGAGGGAATGACTTCCATGGTACTAGAGGGAACTGTAGAGGGCAAAAACTGTAGAGGAAAACAGAGATTGGAATACTTCAAGCAAATAATTGAGGACGTGGGTTGCAAGTGGTACTCTGAGATGAAGAGGTTAGCACAGGAAAGAAATTCGTGGCGGGCCGCATCAAACCAGTCAGTAGACTGACGACCAAAAAAAAAAAAAAAAATAGTCTTAGGGATTGATGACCTCTGACGTTAAGTCCCATAGTGTTCAGAGCCATTTGAACCAATTCTCTCAGTTTTACCTCTCACAGAAAACTGAAACTAGTCATTTACAAACCGTTGGTGTTGTACGAAGTTATAGTGACATCTGACAGTGTCCGCTAGATGCTTCAGGTTTTTTGCCCGGCAGCGTATTTACTCTGCCCACAAAGCATTCGATTAGCATGAGTATTTCCCCTAGTCTGATAGCGAGGTCAAGAAATAGTAAGGAAAATTTCAGTTTAAGATCCTGTCAGCGACGAGGTAGAGGTGGAACAAAAGCGTGGATTGGAGAAGTAATATCTGGAGTTTCCAAAACAAATGTTATAGGCCCTCTGTTGTTCCTGACCTACATAAAAGCGCAGAAAACAATTTGAGCAGCCCTCTTACATTGTTTACAGATGATGTTGTCATTTACTGTCTTGTACAGCTATCAGATGATCAAAACCAACTGCAAAATGATTTAGACAAGATATCTGTGTGGCGCGAAAAGTGGTAACTGACTCCTGATAATGAAAATTGCGAAATCATCGACGTGAGTACTAAAAGAAATACACTGAGTTTCGGTTAGATAATAAATCACAAAAATCCAAAGGTTTAAATTCAACACAATACATAGACATTGCAATTACAAATAACTGAAATTGGAACGATCACATAGATAATGTTATGGAGAAAGCAATCCAAAGACTGCGATTCATCGGCAAAACACTTAGAAAGTGCAACACGTCTACTAAAAAGACAGCTTACATCCTGTTTGTCAGCCCTCTTCTGGAGTGCAGCTGTGCTGTGTGGGATCCGCATCGGATGTGACTGACGGGGGACAAAACGAGCTTCCCTTCTTTGGATTTTTTCAAGTCCAAAGAAGGAGAGCTCGTGTTGTATTATCGCGAAATAGGTGAGAAAATGCCACGAACATAATACGTGAAATGGAATGGCAATCATTGAAACAAAAGCGTTTTTCGTTGTGGCAGGATCTTCACCGTGAAATTTTAGTCACCAGTTTTCTCCTCCAGTTACGAATATATTTTGTTGGCAGGCACCTATATAGAGAGAAATAATCACTATAATAAAATAAGGGAAATCAGAGCTCGCACAAAAAGATTTAAGTGCTCCTTTACCCCGCGCGCTGTCCGAGAGTGGAGCTATAGAGAAATAACTCGAATGTGGTTCGATGAACCTTCTGCCAGGCACTTAATTGTGAAGTGCAGAGTAATCATGTAGATCTACATCTACATATACTTCTACATGCATACTCTGAAAATCACATTTAAGCGTCTGGCAGAGGTTTCATCAAACCACCTTCATAATTCTGTATTATTTCAATCTCGTATAGCGCGCGGAAAGAACGAATACCTGTATCTTTCCATACTAGCATTGACTTCCCTTATTTTATCGTGGCTGTCGTTTCTCCCTATGTTGGTCGGTGTCAACGAGATATATTCGCATTCGGAGGAGAAAGTTGGTGAATGGAATTTTATGAGAAGACTCCGTCGCAACGAGAAACGCCTTTCTTTTACTGATGTCCAGCCCAAATCCTGTATCATTTCAGTGACACTCTCTCACATATTTCGCTTTAATGGAAAACGTGTTGCTTTTCATTCAACATTTTCGATGTACTCCGTCAATCCTATCTGGTAAGGATACCCCCCACCGCGCACCAGTATTCTAAAAGAGGACGAACAAGTGTAATGTAGGCAGTCTCCTTAGTAGGTCTGTTACATTTTCTAATTGTCCTGCCAATAAAACGCGGTCTTTGGTTAGCCTTCCCCACAACATTTTCTAAATGTTACTTCCAATTTAAGTTGTTCGTAATTGTAATTCTTAGGTATTTAATTGAATTTACGGTCTTTAGATTTGACTGATCTATCGTGTAACCAAAGTTTAACGAATTCCTTTTACCACTCATGTGGATGACCTCACACTTTTCGTTATTTAGGGTCAAGTACCAATTTTCGGACCGTTCAGATATCTTTTCTAAATGGTTGTGCAATTTGTTTTGATCTTCTGATGACTTTATTAGTCGATAAACACAGCGTCATCTGTAAACTACCTAAGACGGCTGCTCAGATTGTCTCTCAAATCGTTTATATGGTTAAGAAACATCAAAGGGCCTATAACTCTACTGGGTCATTTTGCGAGCCTTCACACAGCTAACAGAGAGCTGTTTTGTTTCGTGTTCTTGGAAGCAGCTCGTAATCTATTTTTGAGCGGGCAGGCTGGAACAACTTTTGCCACAAGTTTCTGGAAAATTAGCGCAAAAAACCCCAAGCTCTTGTAAGCTATACCGGCGTATCGTTTTAACTCGCATCCGGGATGCTTAGCACATCTGTGCGGTGAGCATTCAGAACAGAACTTTTATCGCCAATATTAATTGACTAGGGAGTCAAGTAGTTATAGCTTCCTATAGAGATCGAATGTGAATTTCATCTGCTGTGCAGGCCAGTCCATTACAGGGATGTTATTGTCTTGTAACCACTCCGCTGCAGGTCGTGCGTTACGAATGGGTGTTCGATCGTGTTGAAAGATGCAACCGCCATCGCCGAGTCGCACTTCAACAGTGGGAAGCAAGAAAGTGCTTAAAACATCAATGTAGGCCTGTAATGTTGGTACAAACCCCCTCCATGAAAAACACAACCACACCATAACACCACCACCACTGTTGGCACTACACACGCTGCAGATGACATTTACAGAGCATTCGCCATACCCACACCCTGCCATCGGATCGCCACATTGTATACCGTGATTTGTTACTCCACATAACGTTTTTCTACTGTTCAATAATCCAATTTTTACACTCCTTACACCAAGTGAGCCATTTCAAAAAAAAAAAAAGTTCAAATGTGTGTGAAGGACAAACACACACACCCATGCCCGAAGGAGTACTCCAACCCCGCCGGATCCAGCCGCACAGTCCATGACTGCAGTGCCCCGGACCGCTCGGCTAATCCCGCGGGGCAGTGAGCCATTTACCGGCTTAGTGTGTGGCCTATGATCAACCGCTCGACCGTGAAAACGAAGTTTTCTTACCTTCCGCCTGTCATAGTACTTGTATTGGATTTTGATGCAGATTGTAATTCCTGTCTGATGGTCTGGATAGATGTCTGCCTATTACACATTGTAAGTAGGCTGTTCAGGTTTTCTTATTGGTAACGCCACATAGAGCTCTGTATGAAAAATCACTACATCTACATCTACATCTACATGACTACTCTGCAATTCACATTTAAGTGCTTGGCAGAGGGTTCATCGAACCACAATCATACTATCTCTCTACTATTCCACTCCCGAACAGCGAGCGGGAAAAACGAACACCTAAACCTTTCTGTTCGAGCTCTGATTTCTCTTATTTTATTTTGATGATCATTCCTACCTATGTAGGTTGGGCTCAACAAAATATTTTCGCATTCGGAAGAGAAAGTTGGTGACTGAAATTTCGTAAAAAGGTCTCGCCGCGACGAAAAACGTCTATGCTGTAATGACTTCCATCCCAACTCGTGTATCATATCTGCCACACTCTCCCCCCTATAACGCGATAATACAAAACGAGCTGCCCTTCTTTGCACCCTCTCGATGTCCTCCGTCAATCCCACCTGGTAAGGATCCCACACCGCGCAGCAATATTCTAACAGAGGACGAACGAGTGTAGTGTAAGCTGTCTCTTTAGTGGACATGTTGCATCTTCTAAGTATCCTGCCAATGAAACGCAACCTTTGGCTCGCCTTCCCGACAATATTATCTATGTGGTCCTTCCAACTGAAGTTGTTCGTAATTTTAACACCCAGGTACTTAGTTGAATTGACAGCCTTGAGAATTGTACTATTTATCGAGTAATCGAATTCCAACGGATTTCTTTTGGAACTCATGTGGATCATCTCACACTTTTCGTTATTTAGCGTCAACTGCCACCTGACACACCATACAGCAATATTTTCTAAATCGCTTTGCAGCTGATACTGGTCTTCGGATGACCTTACTAGACGGTAAATTACAGCATCATCTGCGAACAACCTAAGAGAACTGCTCAGATTGTCACCCAGGTCATTTATATAGATCAGGAACAGTAGAGGTCCCAGGACGCTTCCCTGGGGAACACCTGATATCACTTCAGTTTTACTCGATGATTTGCCGTCTATTACTACGAACTGCGACCTTCCTGACAGGAAATCACGAATCCAGTCGCACAACTGAGACGATACCCCATAGCTCCGCAGCTTGATTAGAAGTCGCTTGTGAGGAACGGTGTCAAAAGCTTTCCGGAAATCTAGAAATACGGAATCAACTTGAGATCCCCTGTCGATAGCGGCCATTACTTCGTGCGAATAAAGAGCTAGCTGCGTTGCACAAGAGCGATGTTTTCTGAAGCCATGCTGATTACGTGTCAATAGATCGTTCCCTTCGAGGTGATTCATAATGTTTGAATACAGTATATGCTCCAAAACCCTACTGCAAACCGACGTCAATGATATAGGTCTGTAGTTAAATGGATTACTCCTACTACCCTTCTTGAACACTGGTGCGACCTGCGCAATTTTCCAATCTGTAGGTACAGATCTATCGCTGAGCGAGCGGTTGTATATGAGTGCTAAGTAGGGAGCTATAGTATCAGCGTAATCTGAAAGGAACCTAATCGGTATACAATCTGGACCTGAAGACTTGCCCGTATCAAGCGATTTGAGTTGCTTCGCAACCCCTAAGGTATCTACTTCTAAGAAACTCATGCTAGCAGATGTTCGTGTTTCAAATTCTGGAATATTCCATTCGTCTTCCCTGGTGAAGGAATTTCGGAAAACTGCGTTCAATAACTCCGCTTTAGCGGCACAGTCGTCGATAACAGTACCATCGGCACTGCGCAGCGAAGGTATTGACTGCGTCTTGCCGCTTGTGTACTTTACATACGACCAGAATTTCTTCGGATTTTCTACCAAATTTCGAGACAATGTTTCGTGCTGTGCTGTGCTGTGCTGTGCGCAGTCTGTGGCTAGTTTGCATTGTTGTCTGCCATTGTAGTGTCGGGCAGCGGCAGCCGGATGCTAACAGCGCGTAGCGTTGCACAGTTGGAGGTGAGCCGCCAGCAGTGGTGGACGTGGGGAGAGAGATGGCGGAGTTTTGAAATTTGTAAGAATTGGTGTCACGAACTGATATATGTATTATGACTATTAAGGTAAATACACTGTTTGTTCTCTATTAAAGTCTTTCATTTGCTAACTATACCTATCAGTAGTTAGTGCCTTCCGTAGTTTGAATCTTTTATTTAGCTGGCAGTAGTGGCGCTCGCTGTATTGCAGTAGTTTGAGTAACGAAGATTTTTGTGAGGTAAGTGATATGTGAAACGTATAGGTTAATTTAGTTAGGGCCATTCTCTTGTAGGGATTATTAAAAGTCAGATTGCGTTGCGCCAAAAAATATTGTGTGTCAGTTTAAGCACAGTCTTGTATAATTTTTCAAAGGGGACGTTTCAACATTACGCCCCTTTTCAACAGTTGGCGGTCTCTGTCAGTCAACAGATGAGGTCGACCTGTACGTTTCTGTGCTGTACGTGTCGCTTCACGTTCCCTCTTCATTATCACATCGGAAACAGTGGACCTAGGGATGTTTAGGTGTGTGTAAATCTGGCGTACAGACGTATGAGACAAGTAACATCCAATCACTTGACAACGTACGAAGTCCGTTATTTCCGCGGGGCGCCCTGTTCTGCTCTCTCACGATGTCTAATGACTACTGAGTTCGCTTATATGCAGTACCTAGCTCTAGATGGCAGCATAAAAACGTGTGTTTCTGGGGTGTGAGGATGCTTTCGATCACATAGTGTTTCTTAACCGTAGCACGACAAATGTTTACAGCCAACATTTCACTTTCGTACAAGGCTACTCCCCTTCTGAACCGAATTCCGAGACTTAAATGTTTAAGTATTAACAAATTTTCTGTATTTCAAAGCGCTTTTCATACTACCGGGCAACGGCCTTACCGCAGTGGGTACACCGGTTCCAGTGAGATCACCGAAGTTAACCACTCTCTGGGGCGTGGTCGGCACTTGCATGGGTGACCATCCAGGCCGCCATGCGCTGTTGCCATTTTTCGTGGTGCACTCAGCCTCGTGATGCCAATTGTGGAGCTACTCGACCAAATAGTAGCGGCTTCGGTCAAGAATACCATCATAAAGATCGGGAGAGCGGTGTGCTGACCCCACGCCCCTCCTATCCGCTTCCTCCACTGAGGATGACGCGGCGGTCGGATGGTCCCGGTAGGCCACTCGTGGCCTGAAGACGGAGAGCAATTTCATACTACTGCCAGTCTACAATTTACATCCCATCCACTACTACCATTGTAGAGTGCAGGCTTTCCGTGGACTGTCACCAGCCCACACTGCCGTATGGTCCAGCTCACTGGCAAAGGAAGACTGCGCAGATTAAATAAATCAATAATTTTCACGTCAGATTCGGGTTCATCGTTAAATTACTTTTCATTTGATATGGTTTTTGAGATGATAAAATAACTATCTCAAAAATCGTTATAATTAGTCTTTAATTATACGATTTCAAATTAATTTCCCCCGACGACGTGAGACCACCGTGGGATTGCCTAGACAGCGGACTGGGTGATCGTGGGGGCGGACGAATTTTCAATGTCCAAATTCGATTAACATTGCAGTACCGCAAGATGGCGAATATAGGCAAAGGCTAGGCAGACGTTAGCTTCAAATTCAGGCCACGGCTACTCACCGCGGAAGGACACATGAGAGTCAGCTATTTCCACTACACGGGCATGTTAATAGTAAAAGCCACGCTTGTTGTGTTGTCTATAGGCCCCTCTTCTCGTCGGCAGAGGCATACTGTGCTGAGGACTCCCCGCGAGAGGCGACAAAGAAAGGCAGGTGTTAGTAGCGGACTGAGTGGAAAGGATGTGAACACCTACGATGGTCACAATTCGGAACCAATCTTTGCATCGGTGATCGATTTTAGTACTTAATTTTCCACCGTGGTCGTCCACTTGCGAGATGTTAGAGAGTAAGCTCTGTCAGTACCCACATTCAGCGGCGTACGCTAGTTTACTGGTTATCATTCTGGACACCATAAGAGGGGGGCTATTTAAGATGATTACTTAATAATTCTATGAAGTGCCCTGTCCAGGCTTCCGTTACCTTTCGTGCCGATAATCAATGTTCTCTGTGGTTCTAGTTTCTCGCGAAGTTCAGGAAATGGACCAAGCTAATTCAAGGCTTTACTGTAGGTTGAACATTTTCTGTGTAGTATTCTTGAAGAGAAAGGAATTGCCTTTTATAAATATACCGCCATACTTGCAAATCAGGCTACCTCACCTTTCTTTCGTGTAGTTCTGGAATTGCAATATACTACGAAATTACCAGAGTAGACGTATATCCTCGGTTCTGTAACTGCCCCTGTTTTCCGCTCATTATTTCAATTAGCCATCAACTAAACACCTACTAGAAGTAAAGAAGTTCGGGGACAGCCATGGCTGGCACAGCAACCGACAAAAAAGGGCTCTGAGCACTACGGCACTTAACTTCTAAGGTCATCAGTCCCCTAGAACTTCGAACGACTTAAACCTAACTAACCTAAGGACATCACATACATCCATGTCCGAGGCAGGATTCGAACCTGCGACCGTAGCGGTCTTGCGGCTCCAGACTGTAGCGCCTAGAACCGTTCGGCCACCCCGGCCCGCACAGCAACCGACAGATTGTTGGACGACACATCTCACCGCTTGCAGGGAACGGAGAATTCGCCAGCTACACTAATCACCTTAATTATACTCATTACTTATCTAATCTCTAGCAGAAAACTAACAGCTACTCCATCAGCAGTTATTTGGTAGCTCATACTCATTGACTGCTTTTAGAGTCTCTATTCCTAAAATTACTTCAACATTGCCTGATATAATGTACGACCACAAGTAACTGGCCCAGTTGCTAGGTCCGTTACTGCTACTACAATGGCAGGTTATCAAGATTTAAGTGAGTTTCAACGTGCTGCTATAGTCGGCGCACGAGCGGTGGGGCACAGCATCTCCGATGTACCGATGACGTGGGAATTTTCCCGTTCGACCATTACACGAGTGTGCCGTGAATGTCAGCAACACGGTAAAACATCAAATCTACGACATCGCTACGGCCGTAAAAGATCCTGCAAGAACGGAATCAACGTCGACTGAAGAGAATCGTTCAACGTAATAGAAGTGCAAACCATTCGTGTACCCTTGATGACTGCGCGACACGAAGATTTAACCCTCGCCTGGGCCTCTCACCACCGACATTGGACTGTTGATGACTGAAAACATGTTACCTGGTCGGACGACTCTCGTTTCAAATTGTATCGAGCGGATGGACATATATGGGTATGGAGACAACTTCATGAATCCTTGGACCCTACAAATCAGCAGAGGACTATTCAAGCTGGTGGAGGCTCTGTAGTGGTGTGGGGCGCGTGCAGTTGGAGTGATATGCGACCCGTGGTACATCTACATACGACTGTGATAGGTGACATGTAGATAAGCATCCTGTCTAATGGTTCAACTGGCTCTGAGCACTATGGGACTTAACATCTGAGGCCATCAGTCTCCTAGAACTTAGGACTACTTAAACCTAACTAACGTAAGGACGTCACACACACCATACCCGAGGCAGGATTCGAACGTGCGACCGGCATCCTCTCTGATCACCTGCATCTATTCGTGTCTTTTCTGCATTCCGACGGACTTGGGCAGTTCCAGCAGGGTAGTGCGACACTCCACTCGTCCAGACTTGTTATATATTGGCTCCAGGAACACTCTTCTGAGTTTAAATATTTCCGCGGGCGACCAAACTCCACAGAGATGAACATTATTGAGTATATCAGGGATGCCCTGCACCGTGCTGTTCAGAAGAGATCTCCACCCCTCGTACTCTTACGAATCTATGGACAGCCCTGCAGGATTCATGGTACCACTTCCCTCCAGCACTACTTCACGTCGTCTTTCGGCTTTTCCGATATTAGGCATGTGTACCAGTTTCTTTGGCTCTTCAGTGTAACTCGACTACATTCCATTATCATAACCACAATTAGACCTTGATGGTGCTTACCTTGTAACAGTGGAGTGATGCACGTTCTTTTTATTCACTCCTGAAATATTTATCTAAAATGGAAAATAGAAGATAATGAATCTCAAACGATTGATGGGTGATGGATAAAGGTCAACAACTGACAGAAGAATTGAACCTGAATGCTGTTGTAATTGATTTTGTTTTTTGGCTGTAGACAATACAGCAGCAGAAGGCCTATTTCAGCTCTATGACGATCTGCAGTCTGTATGTAGGTGAATAGGCTTCATTTTCAGTTGCAAAATTATACAATTTTGCTTCATTGTGTATCGGCACTTACATACATATTGCATCGTGGCGCACACGCTACCTTGTAATCTTATTGCTGCATAAGGAACTTTAGTTGCAGCCTAATTTTACTTGTTAATCACTTAACGAAATTTTTACTTATGATCACTGTTTTTGGTCAGTTTCGATCTTTATCGATGGTATATACTGTTGTAGTTTTGCCAGGTTCGACTGACAGTGAATCCAGCGATTCAGAATGATTACAATTTGTTTATTTCTTTGTTTGTGTATCGTAATGATTAGAAATATCCACAGCAATAAAACAAAATCAGTTATAGCAGCATTCTGGTTCAATACTATTGTTACACTGGCATTACAAGCCATCTACCACGCTGTGGGCCCAAGAGAAAATAAATTTCCAAAGACTGGTGGGAAGTTTATAACTAGGATGCGAAGTATCTGTACTGTTATTGCGAGAATACATTTTGTTTTTAATTTAGTGAACTGTCGTTTATTTTACAGAGTGAATTTATATGAAAGAGTCACTATTAATTTAGAGTACTTCACGTAGTGTGCAGTTCTTAAGTCGCTGATTGCAACGGAAGGGGAAAACGTATGGCAGAAGAAAAATAAATAGTTGCAAAATGTAACAACAGAAGGTGCTGTAAGCATCATAATTTAATAGTGGTCGACTACAATTGACAAATGAAACATACAAAAATGCTTAAGGTGTACGTTTGGCGTTAAACAAACTGTATTACTTAGTGTGCATGGGTGTACAGGTGTGATACTGTTAGTTAGGCGCTTCAGTCCGCAACCGCCCTGCTGCTGCGGTCGCAGGTTCGAATCCTGCCTCGGGCATGGATGTGTGTGATGTCCATAGGTTAGTTAACTTTAAGTAGTTCTAAGTCTAAGGGACTGATGATCTCAGAACTGAAGGCCCATAGTGCTTAGAGCCATGTGTACCATGTGTGAGAGCTAAGGGCTCTGTTAACAAAACAACTGAAATAACAACAGCATTTCGAAAGAAATGGTCGACTTCGCTTCATGCAGTGACTTGACGCCCTAGACTTAGAATTACTTAAATCTAACTAACCTAAGGACATCACACACATCCTGCCGGAGGCAGGATTCGAACCTGCGACCGGAGCAGCAGGACAGTTCCGGGCTGAAGCGGCTAGAACCGGTCGGCCACAGCGGCCGGCTTGCTGGATGGGCTTACGTAACTAACAGTATCAGACCTGTACACCCATGTACACTAAGTAGTGCAGTTTGTTTAACGCCAAACGTACGCCTTAGGCATTTTTGTATGTTTCATTTGTCAACTGCAGTTGATCACTGTTAAATTATGATGCTTGCAGAACCGACTATTGTTACATTTTGTAACTATTTATTTTTCTTCTGCCATACGTTTTACCCCTTCTCCGACAATATTCCGTTGCAATTTGATGTAATTCAGACCAGTGGTGTTATTTTTACAGCGGTTTCAAAGTTTAACTTTAATTACAATCACCCTGTATACCCTTCAGCGCTAGTGCTGCCACTTGCCATCTGTGAGAGTCACTACACGCTCACGTTTACATAGGCGTTGGTTACATATGATTGGACAATGTTTTTAGACCCCTTATTGCTGTAGTTCACGCAATAAGAATTATAAAACCGACATAGGCTAAGGCACAATTGGAGCAT